>NW_022105611.1:22168908-22182511 GCF_000313985.2 Echinops telfairi
TCTAGCCAGACTTGCAAGGTAGAATTCGGATCATGATAGTGGGGTGTGTGACAGGGGTGGCGGGGGAGGAGGCATTTATAATTTCCTCTTCTTAACATAGAATTTGGCCAGGAATTTTCAGACTTGGTGTATTAGTTGTTTCTAAGGTCGACTAATCTGTTCTTCATTTTAAATCTTGAAAGACAGGGTGGGCCATTTTATAGTTTTGGTCCTATTTATTTGTTATTTATTTTCAAGAAATAAAAACCAAGGGAAGATTTGGCCTTCCCGTTGGCCTTTGAAGGAATAAAGGTGTTCTGTTCCGAGCTATTGCCCTCCTGGTCTGTCTTAGGCTGTACTGAGTGGAGAGCAAATGTTTGGAGAATGATGAGGGCAGTGAATGTACCTCAGTCTTGCTGTGGGATACCTGTTTTGTTGACTGGTGGGGATAAGGAGACTATTCTCAATTTCTGTTCTCTGGTGTCCTAATTAGGTGAAGGTCAGTGTTCAGATGGGGGAGTTGGAGATCAATTTAGCCCGGTAATCTGAGTACTATAGCAAAGAATTTAGCCCATTACATCTCTATATACTGTCAGGTCCCTCATCTTGAGTGCTTTATGACTGCCTCATTTTATGTTCTTTGCAGAAAAGTCAATGAAGAGATTTCTGCGTACATACTGGTCGTTTCATACCTCTGTCATCAGTGCCCATGTTAGATGTGGACAAACTTGTTGTTTCCCCACCTTGTAGAGATTGCCCCTCACAACGAACCAGCCGTGCTCAGTGCAAGAATTAAAGGGTGAAATGAATCTGTCTGCACTAGAGGAGACTCTGGAGCACATTTAGGTCAATCCCCTCTGGAGTAGTTCTGACAGGAATTCTTCCCATGTCTCTTCTCATAGGGAACTCATTCTCTCCTAAGACAATAACCCCTTTGCTGTGGCTTTGCATGGAAGGAAGTCCTACCCCACACCGAGTTGAGATTGTCTGTAGGAAGCAGAGTCATATGGTCAGTTGAGTGACACACCCAGTGTCCCAAACCAGACTTTGAGGCGCAAGCACCAGATCCCAGCTCTCAGAAAGAAGAGTCACTGAGCTGACCTGTGGCTCAAGAAAACGGGAAATTGCTGAGCTTGGTTGTGCGACCAGGAGAGCCAACTGATAGGGTGAGGAAAAGAGGCTAAACTAGGAGCAGAAAAGAGCTCAGTTTGAGTTCTCGTTGATCCTGCTGACAGTGTGATCTTGAGTGAGGTTACTCCCCACCTCTGAGCCTGCTTTCTTACATATGAAATACGAAGAGTAATTCTTGCATGAGTTGTAAAGCGTACATGAGATGGCAGATAAAGAGGTCTTGAGTTCTCAGGTATCACACATTAGTGTCGGTGAAGATCATGGTAGTAGTAAGTGGACTCACAACTTCTTGGCCGCACAGGTTCGGGAGGCGTTGAGGAAAGCGGAGAAGGAGTTGGAGTCACACAGCTCATGGTATGCTCCAGAAGCCCTTCAGAAGTGGCTGCAGCTGACGCACGAGGTGGAGGTGCAGTACTATAACATCAAGAAGCAAAATGCCGAGAAGCAGCTGCTGGTGGCCAAGGAGGGGGTGAGACCAGCCCTCCTGATACCTTCTTTCTGTTTTCTTCCTCTCTCTTACCTACCCTTTACTCTACCTCTCCTGTGCTTCACGCTGGACACCTCACACGTTTGGATGTTATCAGGAAAGAGACACCTCTCATGCAGCTCCTGATGATGTCCTCAAGCTTCTGGAGGAGGGAATGGCAGTGGGGAGACTCCCAGCTGCCTTATAAGAAAGACAAGGCCAATAACAAGATGGCCCTGCCAGCTATAGACTACCAGTCCTTGACTGCCGCAGGGACAGAGAACCTCCTGGGACTTGTGTACTGTCAGGAGACCCCCTTGCTGCTTCTTGTTCCCTGTGTTGCACCACCTACCTTTTCCCCTTACCCCCTTCTCTTCCTTTTCCTCGTGCAGCCTAAGCTGTGCTAGGAGGAGGTAAACCCAGCCACAGGAAGGTCTTGCTCATTTTTTTCTACATCTAATTCCTGCTCTCTTTAAGTTGGGGGCCTCATCTTTGCAGGCTGAGAAGATAAAGAAGAAGAGAAACACGCTCTTTGGTACCTTCCATGTGGCCCATAGCTCTTCCCTGGATGATGTGGATCACAAAATCCTGACGGCTAAGTAAGTGCCCCAGTTTCCCAGCCCTGGCACTGCCTGTGCCATCCTCAGCTTTGGGGGTGGAGAGGGTTTCCCATCTCAGTTCTACTCCTTCATTATTTGAAGGACATCTCTGTTCTGCTCCAACCTGGCCCAGCGCCCAGCGTGCTCTTACGGTTTTTATTTTGTTGTTTTGCTGATTGACAAGTATTTTCCCAGCTTGGTCCTCTGAGAAGAGGCCTTCTGTCTCTTGGGTTCACACTCAGCCATGTCTGCAATTCTCTCCTTCATCTTCAGGCAAGCACTAAGTGAGGTGACGGCAGCACTGCGGGAGCGCCTGCACCGCTGGCAACAGATCGAGATCCTCTGTGGGTTCCAGATTGTCAATAACCCTGGCATTCACTCACTGGTGGCTGCTCTCAACATCGACCCCAGCTGGATGGGCAGCGCCCGGCCCAACCCTGCCCACTTCATCATGACTGACGACGTGGATGATATGGACGAGGAGATCGTGTCGCCCTTGTCCATGCAGTGTAGGTGACCTCTTGAGTGGGGTGAGGGAAGGAGCCTTTGGTGCACAGGTTCATCAGCCCTTGGCCTCTGCTGCGGTTCAGTGATACATGGGCAGACACCAAGGATGACAGTCTGTCTCATGACCTTGGTTAATAAAACACAAGTACATCAGGATATTTTTTCATAACTGTCTCCTTGGTGATTTTTCCTTGCCGAATGCCGTCTACTCTCTGGGCCTATTTTTTTTTTTCAATCATTTTATTAGGGGCTCATACAACTCTTACCACAATCCATACACACATCAACTGTGTAAAGCGCATTTGTACATTCATTGCCTTAATCATTTTCAAAACATTTTCTCTCCACTTAAGCCCCCCGCATTAGGTCCTCATTTTTCCCCTCCCTCTCCGCTCCTACCTCCCTCATGAGCCCTTGATAATTTATGAATTGTTATTTTGTCATGTCTTGTCTCTGGGCCTATTTTATGTGTCTGTTTTGTTGTTTTTCTTTTATCCTCCTTTTCTGCTATCTGCCTTTATAAAAACAATCCCCTTTTATGGTTCATAATGTAAATATGGCAATCATTTTGACTTTTTATGACACTAATTTATTTTTCTTTTATGGTCCAATTCTTAATTGCTAAAGTAAGATGAGTAGACTGGTATCTCTCTCTGTCTGCCTCTTCATGTGAAGCCTCACAAAGCCCCTAGGCCATTAAGGGGACCAAATTCACTGCCATTGAATCAATGCCAATTCATAGCGACCTTGTAAGACAGGGTAGAACTGCCCCTGTGAGTTTCCAAGGCCGTAACTCTACAGGAGTAGAAAGCCCCATCTTTTCTCCCTGTAAGTCGATAGATAAGCCTAAAATCCTTCAAGCTGGAGAGACATTCTCGCCCAGGAAGGATCTCCTGCATAAACATGCCTGGCTTTCCACCTGAATTCTTGGGCCTTCCCTCGCCTCTCCCCTGTGGGGGATGAGGGCTGAGTTAAAGTAGTGCCAAAGGGGAACATGCTCGGAATTACCTAGTGAATGAAGGGACTTTTCCTTTACTGACTCATGGTTGAAGTTTTCTTTAGACCCAAGGCTATTTTTTTAGACCCGAAGCTATTACAGGTAAATAGAATAGGCTTTTATAGGAAAGCTGTTGTCCCAGGCTCATATCCCACCAGCGCACGGGGATGGCAGGAAGCTGGGCCTAGATTAGGGGCTTCCTGCTCCAGAGGGGATTTGTTTCTAAGTTTCCTCAATGATTCTTTGCTCCTGGCCAAGCCTGTTGCCTCCCTGGCCAGACGCTTAGCCAAAAGGCCTAACAAGGTTAAGATCAGTGACAGGCATTGTATGATCCTGATTTCCTGGTCTAAAGGCTTCTATCTCCAGGTTGGGAGGGACTAAACTACCCATACCCCTTGCCCTCCCCTCCCCCCGCCCCCCTTGCTCCTTTAAGAGAACAGGCTGAAGCCTTCTTAAATCAGATTCTCTTCTCCTTTTGGCCTGGCTGTTGGACCCTAGATGCTGCCTGGCTGATGGGGCGTAGGTTCAGTGACCGTTCTCTCTGCTCTGCATCCGCCGGCTCGGATGATCAGTCCCTCTGGAAATACCCGGGTTTGAGAAGCCCCTTTGGGGGCTTTTGTTTTTCCAACTTTTGGGACTAAACCAACACTTCTACCCCACGGGCCCCTTCTCCTGCCTGCCTCACACCCCTGCCTGCTCCCTCTGTCTCAGCACTGTCCCTACTAACAGTAGGGAAGGGTTCGGGGGGTGAGAAGAATCAGCCTGCTCAGCTGAGGGCTGCAGAGAGAACACCATGGCGATGGGAGGCTTGGGCTTCGCCCTGTAGTTCAGCAAGGCCCATGTCCCCTGTCAGCTGGGTTGGGATGAGAAGAAGAAGGAGAGATCACCTTCCCCTCCCTTTTTTCATGCTTCCTCTTACCCCTTCAGCCTCCTTTTGATGCCTTGAATGTTGCCAGCCATAAAAGCCTTGCCTCCCCAACTCTCGATCACCATAGAATTGTACTCTCTCCCTGGTGGCCCTTTCAAGGCTTCTGACACCCCAGTAACCTGGCCCATTCTCCCACATGTAGGGAGAAGGCAGAGTGACCCATCTGTCAGGATAGAGGAGAAAGAACAAAAGCCTGAATTATCTTTTAAGCTTGAGCTTAAAAGCTGGGACTGAGCCTAATGGGTCCCCTTGGGAAGGAGTTTTAGAACAGTGTTGTTACCTGGTGCCCATGTCCCCTTTCCTTGGGCCTGGTGGCCCACATCGGCTAAGGTTCTGATTTGTATCATCTCTCCAAGAGGTGTATTTTTGTTGTTAACATGTCGACTGGGGGAAATCTGGAAGGTAAATAAGAATACACATGAGTAGGAACAAGGCATCCATTCTGCCATATTTGAGTACTTTCTCATTCTATGGAAACTTTTTTATGTGATTAAGATATGCATAACCTCTGCCACATATTAGGTGCCAGAAATGGGTCAGTTACTTTAAAGACATTACCCAGAATCCTCAAAACAAAACTGTAGGGTTCTGTGAACTTGTAAACAGACTCAGAATGTGAAAGTATGTTGCTCGAGGTCACACAACTAGAAGGTGGAAAGGCCAGTGTCAAGTGCTAGTCTCTCTCATATTCTGAAGCCCAGAGTGTTTTTATTACCTAAGATTTTGTATCCTGGTTTCGTTTTTCATTTAACACCTTAATAGGCATTTTTCGATGTTTTTAAAATCTGTCACATAATTTTTCATAGTCCTCTAGTCTGTCAGCAACTGGGCAGTATTCTTTCAGTGTTCCCCTGTATGTTTACTTTCATACAGGTCTCAATAGTGGTGTGATGAGCATGCTGGTAGGAGAGGGTTTCAAAAAGGTCGTGGGAAAATGGAATTAACGACACTGGAGTTTTTCCATGAGCGTTTTGAAGCCCCTTCCTATAGAGATCCTTGTTTAAGTTATGAAATATATCCTGAGGTTGGCTTTCTAAAAAGGCTGGTTCTTAGTGCTCTCCCGGACCTTGCCCCAAGCCTCCATCCACCCCCCACCTGCCTGTTTCCCCCCACCACTAACAGCCTTGCTACCTCCCTTTTTAGTAACATTGACCTTGGGTCTTTTTCCATTGGACTTGCCACTAAAACTGACCTGAGCACCTCATCTTGAATTTCCCCTTCCTTTCAGGATCCCCGGGGGAGGTTTCTGGGAGGAGGTGCCCTGTTCTTCAGATTGGGTACCAAAAGCCCAGAGTGGTCTCCAACAGACATCTCTCCAGGGGCGGTCCTGCTTGCCGGCCAGCCCAAGCCCTGCCTGCGCTCAAGCCCTGCCCAGGCTCATACTCTCTTCATTCTCCTTGCAGCCCCGAGCCTGCAAAGCAGTGTCCGACAGCGCCTGACGGAACCGCAGCATGGCCTAGGATCTCAGAGGTTGGTAGAGAGTGAGGCTGGCCACTTCTTGACGAGCCGGGTCTCTCTGCGGCGAATACGCAGCCTTTCATCGGGACAGTCTTTCAGTTCTGAAGGCCACGGGACCAGCCTTCCATCTGCCTGTGCTGCTTCCTCCTGCTGCTCTTCTTCCACCACCACCACCACCGTCCATGTCCACCCTGTCAATTACCACCACAGCACTTCCTATTTCCTCCAGACGGAGCCCTCCCCTGACCCATCCCTTTCTGACAGCACCACTGTGATGCCTGGGCATTCAGAGAGCTTGGGGTATCAGCTGTCTCTCTTATCTTCACTCCTTCCCTTCTTGCTGTCTTTGTTCTGTCTGCTGGCTGCTGCCTGGTTAGTTGGGGGTGTGTATGTAGTGGAGAATCGTCTTGTCCTTTTCCTGCTCTGAGACACCGTCTTAAGATCACTGTCTCCCCTTCTCATTCTCTGTCTGGCAACCCTCCTCCCTCACAGTCCTATAGCACTTTTGCCTAAAAGACATACTTTCAAAATAAAAGAAGCACTTTCCGATGAGTTATGTAAGTGGAGCCGTCGCTTCCTTTACTTCTTCAACAAATACTTACTGGTAGCGACTGCAATCCCAGCCATCACTGACCATAGTCTGGTCTTGGAGGAGCACGGAAATGTTTATGGAACAACTGCTAAGTGCTATAGAGGATGTGAAGGTGGAGTGAGTGACTAACAGTATATGCCTGAGATAGAATGCTTCACAAAACAGATATTTGTTATATGCCTGAGATAGAATGCTTCGCAAAACAGATAATTGTGCTAACAGTCTGTGTGCAGGGAAAGAAGAAAGAGTATTCTAGGCAGAGGAAACATGTGCAGAGGTATGAAGGTTCAGGAGAATGTGATTTCTGTGAGACTAGAACATTGGGATGCTTTGTTGAGAAGGGGCAGCAGATAGGTATCTGAATGATGCAGGGCCCTGGAGAGCTAAGAGCTTTGGTCTTTACCCTTTTAAGAAATGGAAAGCTGCAAAAAAGGGCTTCCTAAAGAAAGTCTGTTGGTCAGATTCACGCTTGAGGAATACTTTAGTGGCATACATTAAGAAAGGGTTGGAGGAGGAGACGATAGGAATGTAGAAGCCATTACACATTTACCTGCTATCAAAAACTGAGGTTTGTCAAGCCCTTGCAGAGACACTTCAGAAGGCCTAGCAATCTACTTTTGAAGAACTAGCCAAGCAACCCCTTTGGAGCACAGTTCTACTTTGACACAGAGAGGTCACCGAGAGTCGGACTGACTCCATGACTGGTTTCACTGGGGAGATGGGAGATTTGGGGATAAATTTGTGGGCTGGTTGGGGATAGCAAAGAGGGAGAAATCTAGGATGACCTCCATGTTTGAATGGATGTGTAATACATGTTAGGTGATTCAGGAAAGTTAGAAAGGAAACAAGTTTGTAGGGAAGACATGTTTGGTTTTGGACTAGCAAAGTTTAATAGGTAGGTAGACATGAAACTACTAATTTTCAGAGAAGAAAGTTATGATTCTGCAAGGTTAAAGAATTCCTTCCAGGTCCCAGAGCTAATTATGAGCAGAACACAAAACTAAAACTTGTGCCTCCAGGTTTGTCTTTCTGCAAACTCTGATAAAGTGGATTGCAAATGAATTGGTGAAAGCCTCTCTCCCAGTTTGGATGGAGACTTTCCCTGCTTATAGCGCAAGCTGCTAGGCAAGGAGCACAAGCAGTAGCCTTGACTTTGCTTGCGACAAACTTAGGGAGCCTCAGAAAGTCCCTCTCCTTTGGAAGGATCTTTCTTCACTTAAGTTATGACCACGGTCAGCCCTGGCCTCTGGGCTGCAGCCTGCTTCCTGTTGCTGCTTCCTTTTGGCCCTGTCTCACTCTGGATACCAATCTCTCTAGCTCTCACCCTCATGCTCTGGATAGTTATCCTCGAAGGCTGGTCCTTCCTCTTCCACAAAAGAACTGCCTTTACTACGGTCACCACTCCGCTGAGCTGCTCATCTTCACTCTCATCCTCATTTTCATCCAAAAGCCTGAGCAGGAAGACTGCCTTCCCCAATACTGATGGAGAGGACTAAATTGGGCTGGGGATGCTGTGAACCGTATGCCCCCAGAACTAAGCTGAGGGCAGAGGGGAGGAAGGGTGGAAAGGTACCTGCATCTACTTGGCCTGTTCATTGCATAATTTTCTTTTGCACCATGCACCAGAGGATCATCTCTAAAGGCAAACAGGCTCTCTGGTAAGGTTAGTAGCTTGGGAATGGGCACCGAAGGCAGCCTGGCCTTTGGGGAGGGATACCCTTGGCCTACATGGCCTCAAAGATTCAGAGAGGGAAGGTGAGTCTGCTCTTGCGGGCCTTTTTCCTTCTCTATCTACCCAGGCTTCCTCCCAGATTCTTGTCTTGCCCTGGAAATCTCAACTTTGGTTCGTTCATTTGCCTTCGCAGGCACAGGGTCTGGGTAGGAAGACTAAATGAGGCTGGGAGGGTCCCGAACTCTTGACCTCTCTTCCTCAGCTAAGAAGATCCCTTTTCATGCGGTTGTTCCCCTAGAACTTCCTTGGCACCTTGTTCAGTGTTTCCTGTGTGTGGAGAAGGCAGGAGATGGAGAGGATCATCTTGGGGGCTCAGAGAGACAGGGTGCATTTGGGTAGAATCGAGGAGCGTTAAATGAGTGAGGTCAAGTGTAAGACCGAATGCTGGTCAATGCTAGAATATGTGCCTGGAACAGGGTTTGCAGCTGGAATTGTTCTATTCTCCCATACCTCAAGCAAGGTCCTGGCCCATGGGGTGGCTGCTTATTTAGTTGGTCCTACTGAGACTTAGGTGCTAACCCATGCTTTTGCCCGTTTCAGTGGCCCGGTGCCCTTCTGATGTCCGGCCCTCAGCATCCTTCTCTCCAGGTCCTGTGATGTTCTCTCCTATTCATGACTCCTCTCCTTTGGCTTTCTGACTCACATGTTTAAGCATTTCCCTTAGCCCTATCTTCTGCTTCTGCCATGGACTCTCAGACCTCTGGAAAGCAGAAGGAGGGTTCAGGGACTGGCTTAAGGAGCCTCACATCTACCCTTTTGTCTGTAGAAGCAGGTGGGGGTGGGGTGGTATCTACAATTGGTTCATAGCCTTTTTAGGAAGAGACAGCCCATTAAAGGGTCTTGAGTTCCTGGCTGAGCCTGTGTGTGTGTGCATGTCTAATGTGCAGTGGCATGTCCCCATAACTCAGCCTTGCAAAGATGCCCATTGTGACTCACCCACACGCAGCTCTACCAAGCTTCTCTTCAACCCCTCAATACTTTCTACATTTCAAAGTGCTTTGCCAACATATTTGATCCTTGAAACTGTCTTGCAAAATAATTGAATGGATAAAAATCTTCATTTGGCCAAAATTGAGGACCAGCAGTTAGATGACTTGTCCCAGGTCACATAGCAAGCCCCGGGCAGAGCTGGAATTGAACCAGATGGAAATCTAGACCTCTATAGTCTGGAACTGTTTGGAACCCATGCCCTTAAAGGCCTGTCCTCTAACTTTCTATACCTCCCTATATTCTCTGTCAGCAGAGCTCTGAAAGAGATCCCGTCCTTCCTGCTGCAAACTACAACTCCTGTTTGAATTCTTGTAACTTTTTTCCCCCTTATGATCTCCTTTGCATCCTGTGAGAGGGTTGGAAATGGCAGCATCCTGGCCTTTGGGGGTTGGTGTGGGATTATTTGCAAGGCTATTCTAACCTCCTTCTCCTCAGCCAGGGTCAGGCCCACTGATTGCATGTGCCTTCTTCCTTGGGCCTATCCCAGAACTGGACCTAGCCTGGGGTGAAAGGAGTAGGTTTGGGGAGGAAGCCATTGAAATGGTGTCATAGATGTGGCTCAGAAAGAGGCGGTTCAGTCTGAGTTCAGGTTCGAGTCTGAAGAAAAGGAGTCAGCTGTGGAAAAGAGGTTATTTTAATGAGGAGGGAACCTGTGGGATTTAAGCTTAGAAATATCGTATAGGTGTCCAGCAGTAGTGGGCCGGTCACTGAGAAGCCCTTGGCCAGGCAATTGATGCCATAATAACATGTTTTTTTTGTTGTTGTCTGTCTCTTCTCTTCCCTTATTTTTCCTCTCCTTTTCCCCCTTGGTCTGCTTCCCCTTTTTATTTTCTTCTTCCCCAATTCTACTCTCCCGGTCTCTTATCCGACTCTCTCTATCTATCCTGGTCTCCTCTTACCTTATTTATATCTGTCCTACTCAATTTCCTTGTTTCTTTCCTTCCCACCTGCCCGTCCATTCTATTTTCTTTCTTCTGTCGCTCTTTCCATCTTCATTTTTCTACCCTGTCCTTGTCTCTTCACATGGCTCCCCCACTGCTCCATCCTGTATGTGTCCTGTTCTTTGTCCTCTGCCCCGTGTCTTGCAGGGATTTGACCCATTCCGATTCGGAGTCCTCCCTCCATATGAGTGACCGCCAGCGGATGGCCCCCAAACCTCCTCACATGGTCCGTGCTGCAGATGAGGCTGTCAGTGCCATGACTTCCAATGGCAGCCACCGGCTGATTGAGGGGGTCCACCCAGGGTCTCTGGTGGAGAAACTGCCTGACAGCCCTGCCCTGGCCAAGAAGGCACCGCTGGCGCTGAACCATGGGCTGGATGTGGCCCACAGCCTGATGGAGCTGAGCCCCTCCATTCCACCTAGTGGCTCTCCACCCTTGGATTCTTCCCGTTCCAACAGCCCCAGTTCCCCAGACCCAGACACACCATCTCCAGTCGGGGACAGCCGAGCCCTGCAGGCTAGTAGAAATACACGTATTCCCCACCTAGCTGGCAAGAAGGCGGTAGCTGAGGAGGATAACAGCTCCATTAGTGAGGAGACAGACTCTAGCCCAGGCCGGAAGAAGTTTCCCCTCAAAATCTTTAAGAAGCCTCTTAAAAAGTAGGCAGGATTGGGCTGGTAGTCCTTTCCTGGGTCTTCTGCCTCCCTGTTCTCCTCCCCCAAGGTACCTGGGCCCTAGAGTGGGGGCATGGGCCAGGCTGGCCCAGGGGCCTGGGCACTATACATACCCACCCCCCTCGTCCTTGGGTCCTTCAACATTATTTATTAACTGACCACCTTGGCCTGCCTGCCCTGCCTTCCTCCCAACTGTGGGCTGCTGCTGTCACTTCCTCTCCACTTCAGTGCATGTCTTAGTTGCTATGTCTTCTCTGCCCCTCAGCTCCCAGCTCCACTCTGGGTTCCAGCTTCTGCCTCTGCCGCCCCAGTTTTGAGGTTTGGTTTCTTGTTTCTCTCAGTCTTCTGATTTCCGGCCCCTCCCTTCACCCACTCCCCAACTTCCCTTAGCTGTGGGGAAGATCGGTGGCGTAACTTCTGACACAGTGTCTCGGCTTAGCCCCACTCCACCCAGGATGGTTCTGTTTGTCCCAGGCTGGGGCCTAGAGCTTAATTTGGGGGGGCTTGTTCTTTGGGAGTGTGGTAGTCCTGAGAACCCTTAACTGGGAACTCACTTAGGCCTCCAGAAGACCACAGGGAAGTGAAGCCAACTCCCAGGAAATAAACCACCAAAGATTTTTGAAGAGAGGCCAAGCGAGGGGATGGAGAGACCGCTCTTAGTTGAACGATGAGTGGATGCCAGACTGTGCTACCAGGCAGTCACCTTTTTCCTCCCACCCATCCCTTCTCCCTGTTTCCCACTCTGCAGGAGGGTTTGTCTCTAAGAGGTGCTGCCCCAATGCTCCCCAAGCACCCATACCTCTGGGGCTCAGGACAATTGGCTCTGTGGCCATGGGAGCCAGAGCCATGACATAGGGCTCGAATGGGGCCCTGCAGCTGTTGGGTAATGAAACTGTTGCATTTGAACCAAAAGACAAAAGTTTAACCATTAAAAAAGAAATCTCCTGAATTTCCCAAGTGCCTGCTCCACAAACTCCCCTTGTTAGACCCTATTTTCATGTTGCTGCAGAGCCTGGGCCAGAGGCTCAAAAAGGACACGACCAGTTAGGGAAGGGGTGGCTAAGGAAGATGGTGGAGGTGGAGGCGGCTGTATGACCACTCTCCCCCGCCCTCCCTTCCCAGCCTCTAGACAACTCCCTCCCTTTACCTGTTTTTTGCTATGGCTGTAAAGGTATTTTCCCTCTGCCACACTCCCAGTCATGCCTCTACCCTGGGGTCCTATTTTAGGACTGGGATGGGTATACCTGGGGCTGGTCTTAGGAGGCTGCAAGGTGACAGACTGCCTTGTACCCTCTGGACCCTCTCACATGGGTTTTTCTGTGTCATTTCATAAGACTCTTTGAAGTCCAATAAAGCATGTAGGAGATTTTAACCTGCGCTGTCTTTGACTCTTGTGTTTTCTGTGCTCACAGGAGCACCAGAGGCAGGGGATGAAGAGATGAATCCTCTTGAATGCACTTACTCAAAACTTTTCCGAGTAGGATTGCCAGATAAAATATAGGGTACCAACAATCAACAAACCCCACTGCTGTCGACTCAATTCGGACTCCTAGTAACCCCGTAAGTTAGAGTAGAACTGTCCCTTTGGGTTTCAGAAACTCTAAATCCTTACTGGAGAAGAGTCTCAATTTTCTCCCTTAGAACAGTTGGGGGTGGGGTGGGGTTTGAACCTTACTGTAAGCTGCCCAACCTTAAATATATAGGATTCTCAGTTAATTCGACTTAAAGATAAACAATTTTAGTCTAATTATGTACCATGCAATATTGGGGTAGTTGTGTGTGTGTCCCCGTGCCATCTGGAACCTAGCTATTTTTCACCTTCACCTATGGCCTCCACTGCCTTTTAACAGTTACAGAACAGGGAGCGTGGTGGAGGGCAGTGAGGAGTCAGTGCAAGATTCTTAGAGAGGAAAGACTACAGATGGCATTTCATAAAGATCAGTCTGTGTAGCACAAATCAGAAACTTAAGTCTTGCATATTAGAATGGAGCCCTGGTGACAGAGTGAGTTACACGTTGAGCTACTAACCTCGAGGTCAGCAGTTCCAAACTACCAGGTGCTCTTGGGGAGAAAAGTGAGAATTTATACACTCCTGGCAAGATTTACAGCCCCACACACCCACAAGGGCAAGACCGTTGGCTGATGGCTGTTGGTGTTGGCGGATTACAACTCTAAGCCAGGACCCTTCTACCGCCACAAGGCAAGTGCAGCCTAGTGGTTGCCACCCTTTACTACACCAGGACCAAACACCCGCTGTCATCCAGTGGGTTTCAAGTCCAAGGCGGAGCAGCTAGCCCTCTCGGTCTTCCTCAGAAAGGCTGGCGGGTTCGAACCAGTGACCTTGCTGTTAAGAGCCCAACACTTAAACTGACAGTGCCATCAAAGGCTCCTCCTTAAAAGAACATGGGTCTTGATCCTGCTTTCTGAAAATTCCCCCTGGCTCCCATTTCCGTCCGCACAGAACGGCTACGCGGGCCAAGTAACTGCAGCTCCCAAGTGGATCCTGAACCCATGTCGAACCGGTTATGCCTCCGGGTTGGCACAAGGGGAAAGTCATCGAGATGTATTTCGGATACCTTAAAAACACACGCACGGTCGACTTGGCGGG
>NW_022105611.1:22182797-22196189 GCF_000313985.2 Echinops telfairi
CGGAGACGCTGCCCGTACTCAAGATGGCCGCCACTAAGGGAAAGGCGGGCCGGACGGCCCCAGGGGCTGGCAGCGTGGAGTCACGTCGTCCGACTCCGTCGCGCTGGTTTTGCGTCACGGGTGGCGGGAGCGGGAAGAGGATTTAGACCGCGGCCGCTCGGCTCTGGCGTGGCGGGAGCTGGCTGTCTACGTCCGGTCCCCGTCCGGCTGGATCTCCGTTCCACAAGCGCCCGGAGCGCGGCTTTTACATTCGACCACGTTTGTGGTGTCACCTCAGCGGCAGGCGGGAGCGGAGTCCCTCTGCACTTGAGCCACCAGCCGCGATGCATGTGATCAAGCGAGGTGAGGGCCCGGGGAGGGGACGGCAGGCTGGGTGCGGAAAGGAGAAAAGGCGGGCGGGTGGGGGAGGTGGGGTGCAGGGACACGGTTAACCTTGGCCTCCCGCCCGCGCCGCTTCCCGCGCTTCCAGCCGCTGCGCTTCCCGCCACGTCTACTTTCTACGTTCAGTCAGTGTCCCGGGACTTTGGCCATCCTGTCGCATTTCCAGAAAGAACGCCTGCCCTTTGCCGAGTCGCCCCGGGTTTCCAGGCCTCCGTTGGCTTCCCAAGAGCCTCCAGGGCAGGGAATAGTAGCCCCCCTTTACCGGCCAAGAAACTGAACCGCCGAGAGAGCTCGGGGGACCGGCCCAAGGTCGCCTCGTTGGTTGACAGCGAGGCCAGGGCTCGAGGCCACGGTTGACAATGGAGCGTTGTTTGAAAACCTGGGGTGGGTTCGTCCGGCGCTTCCGGCCTGGAGAAAAGAATGAGGCCGGTGAGACAGCACGGGCTCCCCGAAAACCACCCCACGGGCCGTGGCCGAACCCTCTGACACAGGTTTCAACAAGTCCTCGGTCGAATCTGCTCACCTCTATTAAAGCGATTATTTCAAAATTGTTGTTAGGTGCCCTCGAGTTAATTTTCAACTCCTACGGAATTCACTGTGATCCCGTAGGCCCGTAGTGTGCTAGACCATAACTGCCAGGCCTTTCTCGCCCCGCAGAGCTGCTGGGTGGGTTCAAACCAACAACTTTTTCATTAACTGTTGTAAAAATAAAAAAAAACAACCAGTCACCGCCGGTAAATTGAGCCTCCCACGGCATGGCTGGTGGGTTTGGATCGCCGACCTTGAGTTTAAGCGGTTCACTCTTAAGCTGCAGCACCACCAGTGCCCTCAGTAGACGCTGGATGGCAAACTGGATGCTTCTCTTTGTCCATCAGGTTTTGAACATTTCAGACAGGGTCATTTCTACCTCACTTAGCATAGAACTCTCACTAGGAATTAAGGAAGCAACTGATAGAGGGAGGATTTACAGTTGAGTGTAGAAAATTCACCTGAAAATGGTTACATCAAAGAAGGGAATAACGGGGATTTTTCTTTCTCCCCCCCACCCCCCAAAGGCATGGATTCTTCATTTCTGCCTTTTGAGCGTCTTTTCCTAATGAGAGGACACCATGCCCTTCAAGGAGACTAAGGTTAAAAAAATAAAAGTTGAGGACTATTAACAGTTAATGACAAAATGCTAAGTGCTTTGGAATTTAGCATAGTACTTTCAACACTTTGGATTGTATTCCTCTGTAAATACATTTCTACATTCATGACTGAAACAAAGCTGAAACAAAAGCTTATGAAATAAATAACTTCTAAAACTTGTTGAAGGGACCTGGTAGCATAGTGGGCTATAAGTTGGCCACAAGGTCAGCAGTTTGAAACCACCACCTGCTCCATGGGAGAAGAATGAGGCTGTTATAGTTCGGCCCTGCCCTATAGGGCTCATTGTGAGTTGAAATGGCTTGATGATGGTGAGTTGGTTTTTTGAACTTTTGTTTATGCTCTGATGATCTCTCTGATAAACTCAGCTAGGCTCTTTATATTCTCTCCCTCCTTTTCCCTGCTTTCTTATACCCTTCCTAATTCTATTTCCAGCCATTTATATTATTTTAAACTTGGTGTGTGCTGGATTCTGTGCTGGGCACTGTGTCACAGGAGTGAGTAGGCAGGCATGGTTTCTATGTTCGAGGGTCTTCAATTGGGAATGAAACAAAAAAAGTAATTGTAAAATAATGTGATAAATACTCTGGTAAGTTTTAAAGTACAGCCTTCAGGAGCCTAGTCATTTAACTATTGTTCAGAGAATATTTATTTAGCACCAAATCGTATGAGAAATTCGTCGGTGCTAGGAATTTAGCAATGAACAAAGCAGACTAGATTGATTTTTCTCAAGGAATTGACTTTGGGGTATAGGTGGGAGTGGTAAGTAGACACAAGAAACAAACGTGTAAAAATGGCGTGAGGATGGTGTCTGACCTCCTCTAACTTCACAAGGCAGAGGAGAAGGATCAAGAAGAATAGCCCAAAGTTTAGTCCTGTGAGTTGGGAGAACAGATAGGCTACCACCCTCCAACCTTTTTATCAATTCTGACACCCAGCTGTCCTGTCCCTTCCATGGCACTCCTTGCTGAGTTTGATAATTTGTTGCAAGGACCACACAGAACACACAGACAATACAATTATGGGGTTTATTAGGTAAGTGATAGGGTCAGTTCAGGATCAGAAACCAGGATAGCTTCCTCTCAGCTCTGCCCAAAGGCAAGTCTCTGCTCCTCAGCTTGGCTTCTACTCTACCCTGTTTAGGAAAACAGTATAATGCTCTCTTAAATTTGCCAATGAGTGCCCAAAGGCATCTCAAGCCACCAACAAACCTCCAACTAAAGGTGCTTAGTTTTCTCACTCTTGGTCTGGAAACCCACCTAGCTATCTTATGTTGGTCTGATTTTGCTGCTACTGTTTTTCTAAAGGTATTATAACTTTTTAAAAAAATTCTTTCTGGAGGCTCCAGGTAGAGGAAACCTGAATCCAAAGGATCCTCTACTCCTGGCTCTTTTGTCTTAGTGATCGAAGATCCTTCTTACTGTCTCTTAGAAGTTTCATTTTAAGGCTTATTGGGATTGCAAAACTGACATAGTTATGTTTGGGTTCTCTACCGTATTTGCATGGTCCCATTCTCACAAGGGTGCCATGCACCTTATTTACATTCTTAGCAAGCTATCCAACCCCTCTGTCAGGCCATAAACACCTCATTTTCACAGTCATTTGGTGGAAGTTACAAAAACTATGGCTTACTTACTTATAGTGACCCTATAGGACAGGGTAGAATTGCCTGAGTTTCTGAGACTGTAACTCGTAGTGAGTAGAAAGCCTCGTCTTTCTCCTAAAAAGCAAGCTGGTAGTTTTGAACTGCTGATCTTGATTGCAGCCCAACTCGTAACCACTGTGCCACCAGGGCT
Organism: Echinops telfairi; assembly: GCF_000313985.2. NCBI lineage: Eukaryota > Metazoa > Chordata > Mammalia > Afrosoricida > Tenrecidae > Echinops > Echinops telfairi. Next base: position 22,186,121 of record NW_022105611.1, read on the forward strand.
CCTTAAAACCAGTCATCTACAGCACTGCTATAAGAGTAAGGAGATTTGAGATAGTGATAAGCAGAATGAAGGTATTGTAAACAAGATGTGATAAAGAATGACTGAGGGATAATATTTGATTGGGCAGTCTCGTGGTTCCTCCAAGGTACTGACGTTTGGGCTGAACCCCAAATAACACTTATGGGCCAACCATAAGAAGCTCTTCCTTGGTCTTAGAGACTTAAGATTTCCTGAAAAGAATTAAGGTAGCTTTTTATAACCAAGGAGGAGTCAATTAGTGTTCTAGAGGATTTCAGAGAAGGAAGATGTCACTTAGTTAAAGTGGTTTAGGGTGGCTTCATGGAGGTGGTGAGATGTGGAGGGTGAGTAGAATTTAGATATATGAAAAGGCAGAGTAAGATGTAAGCTCAGCTCAGGAATTGGAACGCTCTGTTAGCAGCCCTGGGGCTCAGTGGGTTAGATGTTAACTGAGAAGTTGGTGGTTTAAACTCATCAACCACTCTACAGGAGAGAAAGAAGGGACCACCGGCTTGCATAAAGATTGGTAGTCTCAGAAACCCAATTTGGGGTCATGAGTCAGAATCAACTCAATGGTGGTAGCTGTTTGCTATGAGAACTTAGGATATTTTGCAGGTGAGGTGGGCCAAATTAAGAATGACACCCCCCCTCCACTCCCTGCCCCCTCAAACTTTTTACTGCGAATTAGCTGAAGGAATACAGAGTAGATAATCAGTTATACATTAAACAAATGATCAATGATTGTCAGAGGAAAAAAAAAACTTATCAAGCCTCCTTCATCTGCCTTGCTTCCAGAACATCTGTCACTCTCTTGGATATTACTTCTCCTTCACCCAAATAACACCTGTTTACCCTCTAGTCTGTGTCTTTTCCTGCCCTCCCCTCCCTTGCTCCCACCCCTGGTAGCCATCAAAGTTTGTTTCTTTTAGTGTGAAAACTTTTTTTTTTTTAAATTAAGTGTTCAGCTGGCAGTTTGAGTCCACCAGCTGTTCTGAGGGAAAGATGTGGGAGTCTACTTTGGGGAGCTCTGTGGGACAGTTCTGCCCTTTGTCTTTTAGGGTCAGTATAAGTCAACTCCATAGCAGCAGGTATTACGTACTGTGTGCTAGGCATTTGGGAATACATTGGTAAGTAAAAAGCATTCAAAAATCTTTTTCGGAAGTTATATTTCAGTGGATGGAAGAAGAGCCACACAATAAATAAATAAGCTAAAGATGGTGACTAAAAGCATTGAAACTGATAAAAGGAGATTTATGTTTGAGGTACAACAGTTTAAAATAAGGTGATCAAGAAAGGCCTTGTTGAGAAAGGATATTGAATAAAGACCTAAAGATAGTACGGAGGCTAGGGTAGAGTAAGTGAGGAGGCAGGGAGAGTAGAAGGTAAAACTGGGGTGAGGAGGCAGAGAGAGTAGATAGCAGATTGTGCAGGAGTCTGTGGACTATTGTAAAAATTTTGACTTTTACTGTGAAGGAAATAGGAAGCCACTATTAGGGCTTTTGGGGTGGTGGTGATGGAATGGCTTTGAGCTTGTTTTAAAGGATAGCCCTGGCAGTTGTGTGGGACAAGGGGGAAAAGAGATCATTTGGGAAGTTATTGTAAGAATCCATCTGATTTATTATATAGGGGAGGGGGAAAATTTGAATATGGAACCCCTAATTTTCTTTCCTTTTTTTTTTTAACTTTTCATTGTGAATTGGGTGAAGGTTTACAGAGCAAATCCATTTTCTATGCAACCATTCCTACAAATTTTGTTTCTTGTTGTTGATACCAGTCCTCACAGTGTAGCATACAACATTCTCCCTCTGCTTCTCATTGGTATTCCTCCATTTTGAACCCTTCTGAACTCTTCCCTTTTGATCTCAAATGATGGATTATTCTAAGGAGTGTGTGCCTCCCTAGTGCTATTGTTCCCTTTTGTGTTAGTCTGGATAGACTAGAGAAACAAATTCATAAACACACATATGTGTATAAGAGAGAGTTTTATATAAACGGGTAATTGAACATTAAGAAAGCATCCCAACCCAGTCCAGTCCAAGCCCATAAGTCTGATATTAGCCCATATGTTCGATACCAATCTATAAAGTCCTCTTCAGACTCACGAAACATTCTGTGACGCTGAATGTAGGATGATCGCAGGTCAGTGGGTAGAAAATCTTTGGATCTAGTGGTGTAAGCATTCATTCAGCGCTGGCAGGGAACTCTACGTGGTTTCTCCAATTCCCAGGGGTCTGGTTGCATCAGGGTAGGTCCATGTGGCTTCTCCAGCTCCCAGAGTAATGCCATGTGTCTGGTCAGTAGAGTATCTAGAGCACCTCCAAGGGAGTGAGCAGAGAGAGCGAGAGAGAGTCTGTCTCCTGCCTCCAAGGAAGAAATACATGAATTCTCAGAAGAAGGCCATGCCCACACAGGCCTCATTGGCTATGAGCCGATTGAAAGACTAGACTCACTGTTAATCCTCTGAAGTCCTAAATTGACACCAGATTATGTAACTACTACACCTTTGATAAGCCTGTCTATTGTTTGGCTGAAAACTGAGCAAAGGGGGTAAGTTTGTTCGAGACCTAAGGGTGGGTAAGGTTTCACTAGTCTGTTAAACCAGTAAGCCTGGTCTTAAGATTTTGAGTTTCGTTCCGTATTTTGTTTCCCTCACTCTGTCTCCTAGGGCCTTCTAATGTGATTCCTTTTCAGACCACTTGGTGGTGGTTCCTGGAGGCCATAGTTCCTTAAATCCATTCATCTATTGGACTAATTGTTTTTATGCATGTTCAGTGTTCCTCACTGTTCTTTCCTTAGATGGCTAAAATCCCTAATTTTTGAAGATGGCATTAGGTAAGCCAAAAAGAACTTTTGCCGAATCCATTGGGAGTTTGAATCTTTCATCTATGAAATAACATTTCCTGTTGGTCAATCTAAAAATTTCAGACACTGATTACATTTTGATTTTTTTTGACATTGTCATCTTAATTGTAGTTCTGACGTCAATTGTATGATTTGATTCTCCAGATGGTCGCCAAGAGCGGGTCATGTTTGACAAAATCACATCGCGAATCCAGAAGCTTTGCTATGGACTCAATATGGACTTTGTTGATCCTGTAAGTAAATAGGGTGTATGTCTTGAGTTCTTTGCTTCATGTGATCCTTCCTATTTCTCTCACTTTGAGCTGGCCCTTCGTTTATCTCTTACTTTGTGTGTGGGTGTGAACACATACTCAAAGGGGCTTAAAAATTTGTGTAAAAATAAGTTAAAAAGTAATGGAAACTTTTCATGAACGTTTTGAAGCTCCTTTAAAAGAAAAATTGGAGGTACATACAATGGTTAGTAACAAATAAACTGTCGCTATTTTGTGATGTGCGTCAAAACATTATTCTTACTTCATTGTGTTAAAAATGTTTTATCGTATCTGGTGTTGCTTTCTTCTTTTTTTATGTATAGAAAGGTATACTATCTACTACTATCAGACAGACATTTAACTGCTGTTACATTGCAAACTACACCTAACTATTCTGACTTATGTGTAAACTTAGACTTATGTCCAGTTTAGGAACGGAATTCATTCATAATCTGGGGACTGCCTATACACTACGCCTTCCAAATAAACAAACTCAAACGCATGGCCATTGAGGTGGTTCTGGCAATCCTGTAGGGCAGAGTAGAACTGCTCCATTGGGTCTCGGACACAGGAAAGCTTCCCAGAAGCAGAGTGCCTCTTTCTCCCTCTCAGTAGCTGAATGGGTTCAAATGACTGACTTGGTTAGCAGCCCAATGTTGAACTCACTACATAACTAGGAATCCTTGTACACAGACATACTTCTTAGGATTTGTTTCTCTTAATCATACGAGGGGGTACCTCTCTCCCACCAAAAAACACACAGAAAAGACTTCTGCTGGGTGGAGCTTTCATATTACGCATTTTTCCCGTTGGGCGAGCATCGAGCAGCTTGCTCTGAGTTTGTGCACCAGTGGCGTTGCCTGAGAAGGTTCTCTGTGGTCACAGTGAATTTTTTCATAAAAGCACTTTCGCTCAAACCTTGTTTCTTGTGATGGCTGTTTAAGAGAACAGTTTGGGGCTGTGAAATTTTGTTTCCTGCTTGGGAACAATGCCGCAGGAACTATTGTGATGTTGAACACAGCTTATAAAGCCAGCACTATGGGAAAAACTCAAGTGTATGAGTGGTTTTATTCCTTTCAAAAAAGGTAAAATGTTGATTGATGACAAACCTCGTTCTGGATGTCCATCAACTTCCTGGATGGACGAAAATATCAAACAAAATTCATGCACTTGTGCTTGAAGACTGATGACGGACTGGACTATCTTGGAGCTCGGTTCAGCGAATTTTAATGGAAGATTTGGGGAAATTTTGCTGTGAAATTTGTGCCTCAGGTTCTGACTGACCTGGAAAAAGAGCATCGAGTAGAAACATGCTGTGCTTTGAAAGAACAGCGCGAAGCGACCCAGACTTTCTTTCCAACGTCATTACTGGTGATGAGACATGATGCTGTTCTTATTACCCTGAGACCAGACAACAATCAAGCCAGTGGAAGACGCCATCATCACCTCGCCCCCAAAAAAGCTCAAGTGAAATTTAAGATCAAGATGATGCTCATTTTCATTTTGATGTGAGGGGGGATAATGCATTTGGAGTTTGTTCCACTGGGTCAGACTTAATGAAACTTTTTATTTAGAGGTTCTGAAAAGATTGCATAACAGTGTGACATAAAAGGCCTGATTTGTGGCAGACGTAGAACTGGTTTTGCCACCACGACAATGTACCTACTCACAAAGCCATCTCAGTGTACCAGTTTTTGGCCAAAACCCCCAGCATACTTCTCTTGCCCCACGCACCTGACTCACCTGACCTCGCTCCGTGCGACTTCTTTTTGTTTTTGTGAATGAAGAGGGACATGAAGGGACAGCTATTTGATGATGCAGAAGAGGTGAAGAAAAATACAAGGGAGGTTCTGTCAGCCATCCAAACAGATGAGTTTGAAAAATGTTTCCAAGAATAGAACCACAAATTTGACAAATGTATTAAGTGTAATGGAGAGTAGAATACTTTGAAGGTGATATTGTCGTTTTGTAAAAAAAATTTTAATACGTAGCTTTGCGGGGGGATTCTGTTTTGTTTTTTGGGGGGTTACTCCCTCGTATGTGGTGTTCACTTGTGCACTGTGTTTTAAAAGTGGAACCTCACAATCTTGAGAACGGTGTAATGCTATGAGGTCGAATGGAAGATCTGAATGGTAATATAACCTTGGACAAGTGTCAGTAACTTGAACCTCGGGTTCCTTATGTAAAATGGTGATAGTCATAATACTATCTCAGAAAGGTGATTGTGAAATATCAGAAGATTATGAGAGTTGCCACTTTGTCATTTATGAAGTGCTAAGGAAAGCGTAGTCATTAAACTTTATTTGATAAACCCCTAAAACCATTGCCCAGAGATAATCTTTAAGCCTTGAACCAAAAATAGCCCCTGAGGTCTTCAAACAATAGTTTAGCTTTACTAGTAAAGAATGCCTTGACCATTAGCTTCTTTTAAAAAACTACCTACTGTATATGGGATCAAATTGACAACAGCAACTAGAAAGATTAGATATGACCTTCATGGGGCAGTGAGTTCGTGCGGAACAACTCAGCGAAGGAGAGAGAATGGTTGCACAACTTGAGTATAATCAGCGTCACTGAATTTTACGTCGAGAAGCTGTTGGATTGGGTACATCTTGCTGCATGTTCTCAAATGACACAGCCTCAGATCTCCATCTTTCGTTTTTAAAATGTGGTAAAAATACAAATAGCAAAATCTTTGCCATGCTAACAGTTTTCACAGGTGCATTTCAATTCGGTGACACTGATTATGTTCATCTTGCTGAACATGTTACCTGTTTCCACAATCATTAATAGAAACTCGGTGGCCCTTAAGCAGTGACTCCCCATGTTCTCTTATCAGTGGAACCTCGGGTAGCCACTGATAGCGCTGCAGACCTTCATCTCCTTTGATTGGAATGGTTCAGATTTGACTAATTTGCTTTTCTTTTTTCTAATCATTTTATTTTGGGGTCTCTTACAGCTCTTATAACAATCGATACATATATCCATCGCGTCAAACACTTCTGTACATATGTTGTCATCATCTTTTTCCTAACATTTTCTTTCTACTTGAGCCCTTGGTTATCAGCTCCTTTTTTCCCTTCCTCCCCCACTCTCCCATCCTTGCCTTCTGTACTTGCTCTTATACGGGTAAGGATGTAGCTCGAGCCCTGATCACATAGGAAAACCTTGAATGAAAGGTGAGGAAATGTTCTTTGGTCTCTCTCCAGCTATTTCTCTGTGAGACTTAAGTTTTTATCTTAAAGTCTATTACCATTTTTCCTTAAGTGTCACCTTTTCGCTGTATGTGTAGTATGTATTTTCTGGCAGTTGTGTTGGTCTACGAATTCTCATTACTGTGTTTTCCACAGCTCACCTTTCTGAAAACTAATTTTTCTGAAAAGGTAGTTGGCTGTTTTATTTCATCAGTATGGTTGTTTTCCTAATTGCTTTTTCAAGGAATTTTATTATTGGGAAAGCACAAGTAACTCCTGGTGTTGTATTTGTAGGCTCAGATCACCATGAAAGTAATCCAAGGCTTATATAGTGGGGTCACCACGGTGGAACTAGACACTTTGGCTGCTGAAACTGCTGCGACCTTGACTACTAAACACCCTGACTATGCCATTCTGGCAGCAAGAATTGCTGTGTCTAACCTGCACAAAGAAACAAAGAAAGTGTTCAGTGGTGAGTCTGGGGTGGAAAAATTAGAAAACAGTTCATATTCTCAGAACATTTTTAAGGGGACAAGAGAAACCTTGACTGTCAAAAAAAAATAAAAAAGGTTACATCTTATTTAAAAATACTGAAATGTATTGTCTGATAACTGGTGTTAGAGCAGTTAGATAAAGGAATATTTATCAACTGTGTTCTGCCTTAAGCAATATAATCTAACAGTTGATCTCTTAGCACTACCAGCAGGTACTTTTATTCTTTACTATTCATTTTACAGGAGTCCTGTGTGTGGCATAGTTGTTACACATTGGGCTGCTAACTGCAAGATCAGCAGTTCAAAACCATCAACTGCTTTGTGGGAGAAAGACGAGGCTTTCTCCTATAAAGGGTTAGTCTCAGATACTCGTGTGCAGGGCATTCTTACTCTGTCTTAAAGGGTTGCTATCAATGACAATGAGTTTTTTATTCTTTTTACAGCTTGGGGAATGTGGACAAAGGACAGTTATATTATTCCGTTTATAAGAAGCCAACTGGTAGCCTAGCTGAGTTTAGAAATCTTTTTGCTCTCAATTTTAGGTCTGCTATTGCCTCAATAACTATATCTTTCCTCATCAGTAAGTTTATTAGAAAGATGTCATTGCTCCTGAAAATGCTCCATAGATTCAATTCATTCCCATTTTGAAATGTAGTTGTGTGTGTGTGTGTGTGTGTGTGTAAAACTTGTGCTAAGAGTTGCTATTATGCATTGAAGAAGAGCAAAGAAAGAGAGCTAATTCAAGGTGCTCTTAAGGCTCTCCATTCCGAGTTTTGAGTTTCTGCTCTGTTAGGGTAAAAAAAATGTTGCTGTTAGGTGCTGTTTAGTTGGTTCCAACCCGTAGCCACCTTATGCACAACGAGTGGAACCCTGCCTGGTCCGGCCATCAGTATCACAGCTGTTCCTGTGCCTGAGCCCATCGTTGGAGCCACAGAGTTAATCCATGTCCTTGAGGACCTTTCTCTCATTTTGCTGCCCCTCTACCAAGCATGAGATCCTCCTGCAGGCACTGGTCTCCTGATGACAGTTCCAAAGTATGTAAGATGAAGTCTCACCATTCTTGCCTCTAAGGAGCATTCTGGCTCTGGCTATACTTCTTCCACAACAGATGAGCTTATCTAACAGTCCATGGTACTTTCAATATTCTTCACCAGCATCACAGTTTAAATACAGCAATTCTTTTGTCTTCTTTATTTAATGTCCAACTTTCACATGCATATTGGGCAATTGAAAACACTATTGTTTGCTTCTTGAGCACCTTAGTCCTCAAAGTAGCATCCTTGTTCTTCAGTACTTGAAAGAGGTTTTGTGCAGCAGATTTACCTGATGCAGTATATCTTGGCTGCTGCTTCATGAGCATTGACTGTGGATTCAAGCAAGACAAAATCCTTGACAACTTCAACATTTTCTTCCTTTACCATGCTGTTACCTATTGATCCAGTTGTGAGGATTTTGGTCTTTACATTGAGTTGTAATCCACACTGAAGGCTGCCATCCTTGATCTTTATCAGCAAGTGCTTCAAATCCTTGCCTTCAGCAAGCAATGTTGTGTCATCTACATATGGCAGCCTTCCTCCAATGCAGATGCCACATTCTTCTGATATTGAGCTTCTCCATTGTCTCTTCCCACAGATGTAGTTGGTTTGATTTCTGTCTATTCCATTTGTATAGTTCATGTGTATAGTTCATGTGTATAGTTGTCTTTTGTGTTGTTGAAAAAGTATTTGCTGTGAGCAAGTCGCTGGTCTTACAAAATTCAGTCTCTCTTTCTGTTTCCAACTTTTGCATTCTAATTGTCAATAATTATCAGTGTCTCTTGATTGCATGTTTGATCAGTTTCTGACTGAAATTATTGGTAGAGTTCTTTAATTACTTTTCACCAACTTTTGTGGTTGGGTCATAAATTTGATTACTAGCTGTACTGATTGGATTTTCTTGAAGGCAGATAGATATAATCTTATCGCAGACAGCATTGTACTTAATGACGGATTTTGCAACATCCTTTTTGACAGTGAATGCCACACCATTCCTCTTGATTGTGTTATTCCCAAGCATAGTAAATCATGTGAGTTTCTGATTCCAAGTGACCAGTACCAGTCCATTTCAGCTCACTGAAATAGGATATTGGTCTTGGTGCGTTCATTTTTGACCACTTCCAATTTTCCTAGATATATACTTCACACCTTCCAAGTTCCGATCATTAGCAGATTTTTGCATGTTTCTCCTTACTTTGAGTATAGTGCAAATGAAGATCCCAAAGTCTCCATTCCCACAGGCTTTATCTAACTGATGTCACCTTGATCAACTCCATTCCGAGAAATCCGCTCCTCTTCCGTCACATTTCCAGTACCCTCAGACGTGAGGATCCCATGCTCCGGGACTATCTCTGACAATGTTCTCCCACTCAGTAGGTCTTCAGTATCTGCAGTATTTCGAAGCTGTGTTTTCAATGGCTCCTTCCTCCAAAGTAGGCCGCCGATTCCTTCTTCAGTGTCTGTTCTTAGTCTGGAAGCTTGGCTGACACCTGTTCATTTTGGGTGACCCTGCAAGCATTTGAAATGCTAGTGATACAGCTTCCAGCATCACAGCAACATTCAAGCCACCACAGTACAACAAACCGACGGACAAGTGGTGGGGGAAAAAATTAGGAGGAATTATCATTTCTAACGACTAGTTTGCAACCAACAGTTTTCAGTGCGGACAGGGTATCAGAATCCCCTGGTAAACTCTTTCCAAGTGTCTGAGCATACACATACTCTATCTTGAAGATCATTTCCTCTAGTGAAGCAAAGCGATACACTTAGTCATCATGTATAACTAGTTATCTTCTGCTCTTCAAAAGTTTGGTTTATGTTCCTTGGCTTTTATGAAAGACCTACATTAGTACCTGCTTTTAGTAACCAAAAGAAATTTGAAGCGGATTTTTGCTTTTATGGAAAAAAGTAAACCAATGGAATTTGGTTCAGCATTTGTTTTGCGGCAGCAAGCCGATGAAGAGCCAGTGCTTATCCTCAGCAGGGAGAGTGGGGTTGCCAAGCTCCTTCCCCAGGAACTGACCAGCAGCTCAGCCTCAGCATTTGTATAGCTTTGAGCTGTGTAGGTGAACACTATCCCGAAAAGCAAACTCACTGCTATCAAGCCAGTCCTGACTCGGTGGTAACCCCAGAGGGCAGAGAAAAACTACTTCCTGAAGTTTCTGAGACTAAATCTTTCCGGAAGCAGAATGCCTCATTTTCCTCCTGTGCTGTAG
>NW_022105611.1:22197719-22198775 GCF_000313985.2 Echinops telfairi
ACTTTAGAAATATATTGACCAAATGGAGTATTTATCGAGAAACAATAGCTTTATGATTTGATTTTTTTATTTAATAAGGCTTACTATGATTTTATAGCAATACTTTTAGGCTTTCTCTTTTATATTTATCCAATAAATTCCAAGTTTCAAGTCGAATTACTGAGACACAGAGAGTGTGCATTCAGAATTTGATAGACAGTACGAAAACTCAAAAACTCACTGCCACCGAGTCAATGCTGATGTATACCAATCCCCCATGGGTTTTCAAGACTAACTTTATGGGAGGAGAAAGCCCAGTCTTTTACTCGAGGATCTGCTGATGGTTTTGAACTGCCAGACAGGCAGATCTACAGCCCAGTGTATAACCACTACACCACGAGGGCTCCAGACATTACCAAACTGACTCTGTTACCAAAAGATTGCTTAGGTAAAATTGTGGAAGATCTTAACTTGGCACCTTAAAACATATCTGTGTATAATCTCAACTTTTTTTAAAACAAGATCCCATAGGATAGAAGGGAAAAGGTGTGTGGGTCTGGGCAGTCCCTTTGCACACAGGGCTTATTTACTATAGAACTCTGGAAGATTGGGAGCTAATCTTAACTTTAGGTAATAGTATAGTTGATTATCTCTCAAAATAAGTATCTGATATTAAAAAGACTGAGAAAATTTTGAGTTACTAGAGTGTTCAGTGTGTAATCTTATAGACAGGTTAAAATAAAAAGCAGTAAAATCTGTGTCTAAAAGATAAATACTGGTAAGCAGGAATTTAATTTCTCCACTGTTCATTGCTGCTAGGCTTACCTGCTGTTGGCAACAAAGATGTCTTTAAAAATGTAAGAGGAATGGGGAAGCAGAGCTAGGTATAGATTTTTCTCAACTTTGGACAATGCAGAAATGTAGCTCAATTTCTCTATCCAACTAACATATGTTCCTAGTTTCTTTGATTTTCTTCCAAATGGGTTTTTGGTGTACAAACACTTAACAGTAGCTAATTCTGCTGTAAAACCTTATCATTAAAACAATAGTTTGTTAGTGAATGATGGGGGGAGTGCG
>NW_022105611.1:22200375-22201938 GCF_000313985.2 Echinops telfairi
AAAAAGTAAGTAGAGCCAGTATTTGTGGATTAACAGCCAGTCTGAAAACATGTTTTAAGGATGAGAATGCAGAACACTCACATTATATACCTGTTTAATTGTAGATGTACTATAAATACAGGAAGCATTTGAAAACTGCCTTTAATCATACCACTCATAGTGTGTGTTCTCTTCTAGTCTTTTAATCTGCTTGTTTATAAGCCTAATTAAGATTCTCAATATCTACTATTTTTTTAATGTTTGATAATAGATTTTCATTCTATAGCAATAATGCTTAGTGTTATCTTTTTTGTATTTTACACCAATTTTGTGTTTTATACTGTAGAATTGAGGCTAAGTGATAACAGATTTGGTGACAATTAAGTTTAGTTGAAAACATTTTAAAATTATATTATGTGTTTTTCTCCCTTCAGCGCCTGAATTCAGCCATTATCTATGACCGAGATTTCTCTTACAATTATTTTGGCTTCAAGGTAAATAAAGGGTTCCAAAGATTGAGAATTATACCTCAAAGGGGCAATACATGATTCTGTTTAAATTTTAGTGCTCTAATTATAAGAACAACAAGTTATTGAAAATTGAGTTGGAATGGGGGATTAGTTAAGTTGGGGTGGTGGTGGTGGTTTGAATCAGAGCATGTCTCTTTTCATTTTCCCAAATACAACTTTTTAAAAGAAAATTATTAACTGTTTTACTGGGGGGCCTCTTACATTTCTTACAACAATCCATCCATGTATTAAGCACACTTGTGCATAGGTTGCCATCAACATTTCCAAAACCTTTTCTTTTTACTGGAGCCCGTGGTATCAGCTCCTCTCAAAAACTGCTTTTGGATTACTTGAGGTATACAGATAATTTACCAATATCAGTGATTAGAAAATGTGGTCTTGGAGATTATATCGGAGAGCTTTTGCATGACTGATGTCTTTTTTTTAAAAAATTCGTTTTATTGACATAATTTGCATATCATACTTCAATAGTTCAGGCATATTACAGAGTTGTATAATATCACTTCAGTCAGTTCTAGAACATTTTCTTCCTTCTTGTACTCATTGTTATCACCTCCCCCTTTTCTTCCAGCCTTCCCTCCCAGACCCCCAATAAGCCATTAATCCAGTTACTGTCTCAATAGATTTTTGCCTATCCTGGATTTGATATGCTGGACAACATACAAAACCCTCAACAAAAATAACGAAATAAATCAGAAAAACTTCAAAAGAAAGCAGGACATATTAAAAACTAGAACAAATTTATAATGCATCAAAAGGGAGATAAACTGATTAGGTATTAAATGTTAACCGATGTCTGCTTCATTGCATATACCATTTTTCAACATTTATGGCAATAATATATAGACCTCGTCAGAAGGAATAACACAGGAATCACATTGACTCTTTTTAGGGAAGAGTCAATGGAGAAGCTCAGTGCCATTAGCCAGAACAAATCCTGGAGCACGGCATCCAGTACTCATATGTGAGTTCCGGTTGGAGAAAGGCTTATTAACCTTTGATAGGCAGATGACACAAACTTGCTGAAAGTAAGGAGGGCTTGAAGCACTTGCTG
>NW_022105611.1:22202673-22204325 GCF_000313985.2 Echinops telfairi
AGAGGAACTACAGCTAGAATGTACCTTAGAAGCCAGAGTGGTGAGACTTGGTCTCACATACTTTGGACAGATTATCAGGAGAGACCAGTTCCTGGAAAAGGACATCATGCTTTATGAGTTATGGTCAATTAATATGGCCTTTCCAGCTCTGGTTCTGGACCTGAGGCCTGATACCTCCCGTTCAGGAGGACACTTTACTGCACCAATGGACAGGAGTGAGGTGGGATTGATGCTTGACCTTGGTGAAAGACATGCGTCAGACCACACCCTTTGTTTCCTGGAGAACATCTTTGATTTAACCTGAGTAGAGGGTGTGACTTAAAGATACCATCTTTGGTGCCTATAAATGCTGGTTCTAGCACACATTCCTTATCTGGAGAGCCAGCCTTTATCTCCTGACTGAGCGTTGGTAGAAGCAAGAAGACCCCTGTGACTTTGGGACTTTTTTTCTTCTGGCTCTGGACCCTGCATTTGCTCACCTCTGCCTGATCATCAGGTTTTTGGACTGAACAGCATGCACCATCTCATGAGACATTTCCTCAAAGTTTCCTGAGTTTGTGGGACATTGCAGCGAATCACAGAACCCAGAGATGTGAAGGAATATACTTGGGAGACGTTGGGGACAAACGGAGCAGAGTAGCATCTTAGACGGTTTGGACATTGGGAACATCTTCAGTCTCCCAACTCCTTGAGACTAGTATTAATTCTTACAAAAAGTTGTTGCACTTGGAAAATCGAGGGTCATCACAAAATAAGTCCCTTGAGATGGATCGACAGCAGTAGACTCAAACCAAAGTGAGGATGGCGCAGGACTAAGCAGTGTTTGTACTGTTGTACATGAGGTAGCTTTGAATTTGGACTAGATAGCATTTACGAACACTTCTTCTGGAACATCTATATATTTTTTATTTATTGGGTGGCTCTTAATGAGTCTTATTACAGTCCATCATTTAATTGTATTAAGCACACTTGTACATAACGTTGCCATCAACATTTGCAAAATCTTTCTGCTTGAGCCTTTCTACTTGGTATCAGCTCCTTTTTTCCCCTTCCTCCCCAACCCTCTCACCCTTATGAATCCTTGATCAATTATATATTGTTAGTTTGTGTTTTACACGGTTTTCTCCCTTCTCCCACATTTCTGTTGTTCATCCCCTGGGGAGTGGGCTATATATCCAACCTTGTGATGGATTTCTATTTACCACCCACCTCCACCATTCCCCTACTCATGATATCGCTACTCTTAGTACCCTTCCTTAGGGTTTTGTCTATCCTGGATTCCATGTGTCAAGTTCTTATAGCAACAATGAAACATATTCCTCTAGTTCCTGATTGATTTTGCCATAACCACGCTTGTAGATGAGTTCATTTACCAACTTCAGGTTTGGGTACCCCCGTGCAATGTATGGTTCCACAATCCTCAGCATGTTAAGCCTTGTTAAGATTAACAAATGTGCCATTGAAAATCTGGGGAAGGCGAAGAAGCTGTAACACTTTGAACCTTTGGGCTCACTCCATTGATACCTCTGATACTGATAACAAACGCTAGCTTGGGCTCTCCAGGCACATCGAAGTTGCCAGCTTTCCTTGCCATGTGAGCCATTCGGATTTCAGTTCTGTACATCTGCCTGTATTCCTTGTGATAGTGCTTA
>NW_022105611.1:22204458-22206915 GCF_000313985.2 Echinops telfairi
TTGCCTAGCCTGTTTGAAGCAAGGATGATGATGGTGATTAGTACCATAAGGTCTGTTATTAATTCTGCAGAGATGGCTTTTTCCGAAGTTCTCATGAAGTTTTTTTCCAAAACAATCATGAAGTTTTTTTCCAAAACAAGATGGGCAATTGATAACATTCTAAACTCGAGTAAATATCCTACTTTTTAATATAAAATTATATAAAAACAAGGTTTAAACAGGTTGCTTTATTATATTCGATGTGTCTTTAGAAACGGCTTTGTAACTTTTTGGTTGCTTTGCGTTTTATAGACCCTGGAACGGTCCTATTTGTTGAAGATCAATGGAAAAGGTGAGACATGAACATGCTTGTATATCCTTAGCTTCAGCCTTTCTGTTTAAGTGCTAACTTAGCTTTTTTAATTTAAGGTTTAATGTATGACTATCCTCCTCAATATTGGTGTACATTTTTTCAATTTTGTTTTTGTGGTGTATCTTTTTTGTTCAAATGCATATCTCAGCTTAATTTTTCAGCTGTGTCCAAAACTTTTGTTTACAGTGGCTGAAAGACCACAGCATATGTTGATGAGGGTATCTGTGGGGATTCACAAAGAAGACATTGATGCCGCTATTGAAACGTACAACCTTCTCTCTGAGAAGTGGTTTACCCATGCCTCTCCCACTCTCTTCAATGCTGGCACCAACCGCCCACAGCTGTCTAGGTATGTGCCATCTATATTGGTGCCTTTTTTTTTTTTTTTAAGGTTTTGGTTAAGGAGAAATAATCCTTGACCTGGGGAAATGAGATAGTTTATCACATAAAAATTAACAATTATTTCATTACTGTCTGCTTTACCTAAAGGAGATATGCATTCTGTAGAGAGGACTAGCTAGCTGCAGTGTGGTAAATGGATGGTAGCAGCAAATGATGAGGATTATCAAAATGTACTCAAACTAATTGTGATAGTTGTAAGATAAGAAAAATAAAAAAAATAAAAGATTGGAAATAAAGGATCAAAAGTAACCACAGAATATGTCATTATTTACATAGAAAATAAAAATGTATGCAGTCATGAGAATCAGAAAGATTTCAGCAATGTTTTTGGTTATAAGATAAATATATATTAACATAATGTATCTGCATTTTAGCTGTTGGAATTCAGTTTTAAAAATGTATCATTGAAAACTACATAATAATAACAAATATTGAGAGGTACTCAGGAATAAATTTAATAATAGATATGTGAGATTTAAGGATAAAATGCTAAAATATGAAGGACATTAAGAAACACTCTGTCCTCACTTATTGACATGGTAAGGTTCCAAAGACCACGTTAAAAATAAACATTACACAAAAGGAGAATGACCACAAAGCAAAGAACGACTACATTATTATAAAAGTGCCAAATTACATCATTGCAAAACTGCCAAACCACTGAGAAGCATGACCCCACCAAACTGACGCATAACCTTACCCGGCACCACCTGCATTAGTCTTGTCATGCACCTCAGTGCTGTTACTGTCACGTATGTTGTTTATACAAAAAATAGTAGGAACAAAGCTCTGCTCCTATTGTAAGACAACTATAAAGCCTTACTAATAAACTAAAGCCCTGGAATGAAGTTGTGTAATGTTTACTCTGAAATAGCCAAGGAAACCATAGCAGTGTCACAGAACCGAGAAAGTGAATTGAAGATATCATGACTTAGTATTTCAACTTACATCTGGATGGAAGAGCACACATGGCATCATGAAGTCTCTATTAACTATAGAGGATTATAAGAAAAGGACACAAAACACAAAAGGACAAGTAAACAATAGAAACAGACGACATAAACAAAAACTTAGAAAAAGAAACGGTTTTCAAGTGTTACTAACCATCATCTTACTATTTTATAGTCATCAACTTGATTAAAATGATACGTGTTGTCAAGAGTGTGGAGGCGAGGAAACAGTCACACATTCCTTGATGGAGTGTACACGTGGTCATCCACTTTGGAGACTTTGATAAAGTGAAACATAAGCATATATTTTGATCTAGCAAGTCCCCGCCTACAGAAACCCTTGGACATGAGTGCAAGCAGATATGTGTTCAGTTTTCACAGCAACATGTGTGGAATGGCAGACAAATCAAAAGTAATCCAAATGGCTATCAAGAGGAAAATGGATAAACACTGGCATTTTTATACCACTAGAATACCTTAAAACCAAAAACCAAACCCACTGCCAATGAGCTATCGGACAGAGTCTACCTGCTTGGAGTTTCTAAGACTCAATCTTTTTTTTTTTTTAATCATTTTATTGGGGCTCATACAACTCTTATCACAATCCATACATACATCAATTATGTAAAGCACACATACATTTGTTGCCCTCATCATTCCCAAAATTTGCTTTCCGCTTGGGTTCCTGGAATCAGCTCCTCATTTTCCTTTTTCCCCTCCCTCTCCCTCCCCACTCCCCCCTCCCTCATGAAC
>NW_022105611.1:22208179-22222347 GCF_000313985.2 Echinops telfairi
AGAAAATATAATGACACATGCATAATTTGGTGAAAATGTAAGCTATCTTATACTTCCTGTAAGACTTTTCTTTTAGGCAATACAATTATTTAAAGATAATCTCATTTAGATATGTTTTATTGTGTCATACCACATTTTTTTGTCTCCTAAAAACACTTAGGAACTCCGTAAACTTTATTCGTGTAACAGTATTTTTGGGTTATAGAATTGGTTTTGTGATTCAGCTTTGCTCTGTTTCCTTACTCAGAATTGTGACTTTTTTTTCCCCTGTAGCTGTTTCCTTCTGAGTATGAAAGATGACAGTATTGAAGGGATTTATGATACTCTAAAGCAGTGTGCACTGATTTCCAAATCTGCAGGAGGAATTGGTGTTGCTGTGAGCTGTATTCGAGCTACTGGCAGCTACATTGCTGGGGTAAGCTTTTGTCATGTGACTTTTGGAAAAAAATGTAGGCCAGGGCGGTTTTAAGTCCATTAGCAAGCAGGCTTATGTTTGAGAAGGCACCTGTTGGTGTTTGGAAGCCCCCAAGTCTTTGCTAATTATTAGCTGTCTGTGTGCTTTAGAGTCTTTTCACCTGTGGCTTCATTTCTAGAATCCCTAGAATCCTTTTTCAGCTCTGATTTTGATTTATTTTAGAAATAAGTATAGTTTCAGAAACCTTAAGGAGGAGTTCTGCCCTGTTGTATGGAACCACTATGGGTTAAAATTGGTTTGGATTTGATATAATTTATTGAATACTCGAGATGTACTAATTTTGTTATAAAGTTCATGTTTGACCTTAAGCACTTTGTTTAATCCTTATTGCAACCTTATGAAATAGATACCATTACAAACATGTTAGGAAAAGTAACTTTACCATAACCTTGTGAGTACAGGTACTATTCGAATTTTAAAAGTGAGGAATCTGAGGTTTATTAACTTAAATTACTTTTGGGATCACAATATATGAGCCAGGGTTCAAGCTCTACACACTGACACTTTATGAGATAAACTCTAGCCATCTTGTTCGTTGACTATTCATCAGGAGTCTAGGTAATGATTTTGACTATGACCTTGTTTTAAATATCCACTACTTACTAGCAGGGTGACTTCGAGCAAGTTATTTTATATCTCTGAGTTAGTTTTCTTATTTGTAAAATCAAGAAAATGACTTAACCCAGTAGGATGAAGTTAGTAAACACTTACCTAGCAGGAAATTGGTTATGATGTTGTAAAGGTTCTGTATTCAGCATCTACTGATAGACCTGGGACAATTGACTGTTGTTCCTTTGGTTTGCACTAGGATGCTAAAGAATAAAAAATCCCCGCACTTTCTGTCTGTCTTTGTGGCTGGTCCAGATTGAATGGGGGATTACATACGTAGAAGAAAAAGAAACAACAATAAAGGTGCTGTATTTATATGTATATCACTGTACATGGACACAGCAGTACAATGAGCCGTTGTTCACCTATCTTTCTGACTGTTTAAGACTTTCCTTGAAGAATTAAAGAATCTGAAGAGGTTTCTTATAATCTTGGGGTTTCAGTGGCAGAATTCTCACCTTTCATGCAGGAGGCTCAGGTTGGTCCCAGCCAGTGTATCTCCTGTGTAGCCACCACCTGGTCCAACTTTCAATGTCCAGTGTACTGCTAGTGGAGGCTTGCATGTGGTTGTGATGCTGAACAAGTTTCAGTAGATCTTTCTATCTTAGATGAGCAAGGAAGGAAGACCTGGTAATCTGCTTCCATAAAATAACCAATGAAAACCTTGTAGGCCATACTGGTCTACTCTGCACCCCATCATGGGGAAGGCACAGTACGGAACAGTGTTTCATTCTGTTGTGTGTGGGTGACCATGAGTGACTCCACAGATGCAGGCAATATAGTGTAGTCTTAGAACTCTTGCTCTCGTTAGAATGCAATTATTGTTGAGTATCGCTCCATTTGCCTTATTTATTGGTTGAAGTTACCCATTGCAAATAATTCTCATTGTAAGTTGTCTTCAATTCTGTGGGGGGAAAGACATTGTAGTAGTAGTTTCACGTTTACCTAAAGTGTTCCTTTATATAGTGACTTTTAGAAATTGTGGCGCTTGTTTACCCAAATTTGGGGCTTTCTTGACTTATAATTTTATATATCTCATTGTAAATTAGAGATGCCATGACATAATCTTGTAATGATTATAATTAACACAAAACATTATGTGGGTTTTATGTTGGCTACTACATTTTCAAATTGGATGTTGAGAGGAAGGGAGAATGGGTAAAATGATAGATTGCTAACTGGAAATTAGTTACCCTTCCAAAAGTGTGCTGTTTGTTGTCAGATCCCATTGCATTAATTCTAAAACATGACCCTATGTACAACTGAATGGAACGCTCCCACTTGTTCTTATGTGTGAGTCCATTAATGTAGCCACTGTGGCAATCCATCTTGTCTACGGTCTGCCTGCTACTTTACCAAGAACATTGGCCTTCTCTGGGGACTGTTCTTTCCTGACCACATGGCCAGAGTACATGAGAGTAACTCTTGCCTTACTTGCCTCTCGGAAGCATTCTGGCTTTACTTCTCTCAAGACAGGTTTGTTGGTTCTTTTTGGCAGTCCATGGTACTTTCATTATTCTTTGCCAACACCATAATTAAAATGCATTGATTTTTCTTCATTCTTCCTTTTTCAATGTCCAACTTTCACATACATGAGGCAATTGAAAATATCATAGCTTGGTCAAGGTCACCGTAGTCCTCACAGTAACATCCTTGCTTTTCAACACTTTAAGGAGATCTGTGCAGCAGATTTACCCAATGAAATTTATCATTTGATCTCTTGAATATTGCTTTCATGAGCATTGATTGTGGATCCAAGCAAGACTAAATTCTTGACAACTTCAGTTTTTTCTCCATTTACCTATTACCTACTGGTCCAGTTGTGAGGATCTTGGTTTTCTTTACATTGAATTGTAATCCCCATTGAAGGCTGCAATCACCACCCATAGATGAGGTGCTGGTGAGGGAAGAGGCTCTGGCTGAGCGTGTTTGATATTTTCCAGCAGTTTTGTCCGGATGAGAAGTACAGGGAAGCTGGTTGGCTGGTCCTCCTTACAGTAGAAAATCTGCTCAAGGAAAGGGATAGTCTCAGAACCTCAGAAGCACGTCTCAAGTGCCGAACCACAGACCTAAAAACTTTTGCATGTGCTACAGAGGAGAGTCTTCTCTCCTCTAGTAAAAGACATTGCCGAGAACCAAATCCAGTCTCATCATACGAGTCGCTGAATTACAGCATCAGCTGAATTGCAGGACTAGAACAGAGTCTGATTAAAGTAAGGGCATTAATCAGAAAGAATTGGGACCCTGAAACATGGGATGGGAACATATGGGCTGATGATCCAGAAGAGGAGGATATTGAGGCCCTAGAGTCATTTGAGCCACCCCAGTCAATAGATCCATCCCTCCCACCTGAGGGGATTAATCATCTATCAGTAAAACAACCCACACTTGACCAGATTAACCAAACTGTTCAAGCTGCAGTGCCAGGTAGGGCTGCATCTGTAGCCTGCCTGAGGAAGATGCCTTACAAGATATTGCTGAGAGCCCCCAGGAAACACCCCCACCACCCATTATATCCTCTAGATCTGTAACTCAGACGTTCCTAAAGGAGGTGAGGTTCAGATGATGACTCAGGAAGAAGTGTGCTATACTCATAAAGATCTGCTTGAGTTTTCTAATACATACAAGCAGAAGTCTTGGGAATATCCCTGGGAATGGTTACTAAGGGTGGGGGGGTACTGGTGCAAGGAATAAAGCATTAAACCAGTCTGAGTTTCTTGATAAGCATGGATTCTTATCTAAGCATGGATTCTTCCTTCAGTATCTCAGCAAGAGAGGTTAAGAGAGGATCTAATTGCTTATTTGGTTGGTTCACTGAAGCATGAGCTGCCAGATGGCCTAGATTAGACCAACTTGAGGTACCTGATCATCCTTGGTACACTGTAGAAGAAGGCATCCAAAAGCATAGGGAAATTGATATGTTGAAATGGATCTATCAGAATAATCCCATAGACCCAAAAGGGAGCTTCCTGAGGACATACCCTTCACCACAACCATAAGGAACAAGTTTGTGAAGTGGGCCCCAGCACCTCTTGAAGACTCTTGTGATTGTTGTTTTATGTACACCAGGATTAACAGTGGGTAATGCCCTAACGGAACTCTGATATTTGCCTTCAAGGGGCTGATTGGGCCTGTGGTGGTAGGGGGTAGGTGTTAGCACTGAATTAACAGAGATGGGGTGGATGTGGTTATTGTAGTGGACAGGACAGCAAGGTTTCCGTAGTAATCAAAGCACCCTGTCTCGTGTGGACTTACAGCTTTGGCTAGGAGTAAAATACATGGGAAACCTACTAAATGTTTACGTGATCTGTACAGGCAGAAGAATGCTAGATCAGGTGAACAGCAGAATAGAGTCATGACCACTCAGTCAATTCCCACACCTGAGCCAGTTTACGGGCCCACAACCCTTGTATGAGGGGAAGGCAGGTCCCTTTGAAGAAGGATCCTGCTACATCACTGAAGGCTTATACTGTTATATGTTCCCATTCCTTGGCAACCTGGTGACAGGTTGGTTACATAGGCCACTTGTATCATGGAGGGGGCAGCATTTTGTTCTTACTGGAATAGACACCTACTTTGGATATGGATTTGCCTTCCCTGCATGCAATGCTTCCTCCAAAACTACCCGTCGTGGACTTCGAGAATGCCTTATCCACCGGCATGGCACCCCATATAGCATTGCTTTAGATCAAGGAACTCACTTCATGGCAAATGAAGTGCAGCAATGGGCCTATGCCCATGGAATCTACTTGTCATATCATGTTCCTCATCATTCTGAAGCAGCTGGCTTGATAGTACAATGGAATGGTCTCCTAACGATACAATTACTGTGCCAGTAGGAGGCAACAACTTGCAGGGCTGGGGCAGTGTTCTCCAGGAGGCTGTATACTCTCTAAACCAGCAGCCAATAAGTGGTGCTGGGTCTCCTCTGGGTCCAGGAACCAAGGGGTGGAAGCTGCAGTGACACCACTCACTATTACTCCTAGTGATCCACTTGCAGCATTTTTACTTCCTGCCCCAGCAACCTGATACGCTTCAGGCTTGGAGGTCCTAGTCCCCAAGGAAGGAACTCTCCCACCTGGAAACACAGCACTGATTTCACTGAACTGGCAGCTGAGACACCCCACTGGCCATTTTAGGCTTTTTATACCTTTGGATTAACAGGTCAAGAAGGGTTTCAGTGTACTGAGTGGCTTGATTGACCCTTGTTACCAAGGAGAAATTGGACTGGTGCTACATAATGGAGGTAAAGAAGAATATGTCTGGAATCCAGGAGATCCCATAGGCCGACTCTTGGTACTACCATGCCCTTTGATTAAAGTAAACGGTAAACTACAGAACCCAATCCTGATAGGACACCTAATGACCCAGACCCCTCACGAAGGTCTGGGTCACCCCACCAGGCAAATAATCACGGCCAGCTGAGGTGGTGGCCGAGGGCAAAGGTAATACAGAAAGGGTAGTAGAAGAAGGTAGTTCTACCTGTCAGTTACAACCACGTGATCATTGCAAAAGCAAGGCTTGTGATTGTCGGTTTATCTTCTTTACATGTGCTTATTGAATATCTTTCCTTTGTTCATGTATGATGTTAGATGTAAGTGTGGTTTCATTAATGTCTGGAAGTTATATATGGGTAAAGAATTGTGTGCAGTTGACAAGGGTTAGACTGTGATAGGTAGGTTTATTGTGCCAATCTGGCCAATAGGAGTATGTAGGATTAATCAGGTTGCAGTTTGGTTGGAGGGAAAAGAGATAAATAACTTGGCAAGGTCTGCCCCTCTCTTCCTCTCAGGTGATTAGACTGTAGCTGCTTTAACTAGTCTCTGCCTCAATTTGTGAGCTACACTACCCGTGGGATACCCAACCGGGATAGCCAACCACCCGTGGGTTCTGTAGCTAGAGCTTGAGGTTCCTTCAAGATTTGCTTCGCCTCGCTGCTGGCGTGTACATCGCTTGAGCTTGAGGCTGGTGGATCCTTTCGTCTTGCATTACTTCAGCTTGCTATCCCATCCGGGCCTGCTTCACTAAGTTTCTGAACTGCTGACTGTTGGGAACCTGGCCTGCTCCTTGCTGCCTGTGGGCGGACTTTGTGGGCCTTGCAATAGGGAAGAGTCAGCTGTCTGCTTCCTTGACCTTGGACCCAGCAGCCCTTGTGAGTTGAAGGACTTCAAGTATATTAACTGTTCCACAGAAGTGAGTTGACCTGAGCCCTCTGTATTGCTGTGTGGACTAGTTAACTGTTATTTTCCCTTCCTGCTGTATATATTTATTCATATATATAAAATCCTAAGTGTCCTGGTTTTGTTTCTCTAGAGAACCCTGCCTAACTAGACAGGTGATGCAGCAGAATGCTCAAATTATAAAACAATATTATTAATATCACTTACAAGTAAAATTTTGCTGAAAATTATCCAACAATTGTTGCAGCAGTAGATTGATAATGGAGCTACCAGAAATTCAGGCCAGATTCCAAAGAGGACATGTAACCCAGCATATCATGGCTGGTGTTAGATGGATTATGGCTGAAAGTAGAGAATACTAGAAAGATAGTTACTTATGTTTTATTGACTATGCAAAGGCATTTGGCTGTGTGGACCATAACAAACTATGTATAGCCTTGAAAAGAATGGGAATCCCAGAACACTACATTGTTCTCATGTGGAACCTGTACATGGATCAAGAGGCAGATGTGCGAACAGAACAAGGGCATACTGCACGGTTTAAAATCAGGAAAGTACAAAAGTTTGGGAGTCATTTATTATCTTTTGGGACTATTTTATTCCATTTGCTCAGCCCTCTCAGTCTCTGCTCGCACTGCCATCAAGTCCATTTGACTCATAGCACCCTTAGAGGACAGAGAGACGCAGACTACCTCATCTTTTTCCTTGTCGTGGCTAGCAGGTTTGACCTGTGATTAACCAGTGATTAACCCAGCATGCCACCGTGGCGCCTTTCTGTCTTTCCTGATGCCTTTATTCTTGGACTTTTTTCCAGACTAATGGCAATTCCAATGGCCTTGTACCGATGCTGAGAGTGTATAACAACACAGCTCGATATGTGGATCAAGGTGGGAACAAGGTATGTTCTCATAGTTGAAAGAACTGAAATGCTTTAGCCATTGAACAGTGAGATGGTTCAGTAGTGTATAGTTGTAATTATGTGATTTTTTTCCATTTATCTTTAAAAACTAGTTCTTGAGCTATCATTTGCTTTAAACTATAGATTGTACTTTAAGTGTACAGTTTGATTAGTATTGACAAATTTATACATTTGTAGACTCACCACCCCACTTGGGATATAGATCATTGCCATCATCCTCCAAATGTCCTTGTGCACCTCTGCACTCAGTTTCTACCTGTCATTTCTACTCATGTATACTGTGCCCCTGGCTCCGTGGAGCCGCTACTCTAGTCAGTCTTTTTATTGGATGCTTTATTTGTAAAGTATTGATTAAGTTACAACTCATTTTACTACATAGCCTTAAATAGAGGTTGCAATGTGTATTTTATTCTGAATTTTCCTTTAAAAACAAAACAAAAAACCCTCTCAGTTGTAGACAGAAAAATAAGGTTAAAAAATATGATTGTCTACTCAGTGTTATCAACAGGGTAGTTTAAAACTTGTGGCTGTCCCTCTGACAGACTTAAAAAAATAATCATCTGTGAAGACCTTGATAAGACACATCACCTCATAAGACACTTTGACCTTTAATAAAGAGCCCAGCCTTATTATGTTGTCAAAGTTAGGCTCTATCAAGTTGGGTGCAGCACTTTGGATGAGTTATTTAATCTTAGTCAATATTTTCTTTGTCAATTGTTCTTTCTTACTCCTGGAATTATAAGGAAAATGTTGCTACCCACAAAAACTTTTTCCCCCCAACAAAACTTTTATGGTACTTAAAAAAAATTCTATCATTTAATTCATCCATTATAGTGAAGATTAAAGGAAATATTATAAAAGTGCTTTAGGGAAGAGGATGTTTGCCTTGTTTTAGTTTGATTCTAAAAAGAATGACTATTTACCATTAGCGCCCTGGAGCATTTGCTATTTACCTGGAGCCTTGGCACTTAGACATCTTTGAGTTCCTCGATTTAAAGAAGAACACGGGGAAGGAAGAGCAGCGTGCCAGAGACCTCTTCTTTGCCCTTTGGATTCCGGATCTCTTCATGAAACGAGTGGAGACTAATCAGGTGAGAGTTGAGTACCTGTTACTAACAGTCATGTGCAAAAGAGCTTTCTCTTCTTCAGTCGTCTTAAGTGTGATGCCATGGACAGAAAGCTATCTGAGCAATTAAGAGCTACCATCCTTTCCTCTTACATTTTATTCCCTAAAGTGATACTGTTAGGCCTAAATGTACACACAAATGTTTTGGCCTGCATCTAAAGTTATTTCCACGCAAAATTGACAAAGAGCCTGGAAAAGCACCCATCGCTTACAGTGTTTCAGTGGCCTGTGACTGGTTCTTTGAAGTCTTTCATTGGTGTTATGTTTTTTGCTTTGTAGGACTGGTCCTTGATGTGTCCAAACGAGTGTCCTGGTCTGGATGAGGTTTGGGGAGAGGAATTTGAGAAGCTGTACGAAAGGTCTGGGAATACCACAGATTTCTGAACATGTTTTGACTATGTGCAAGGGCTTCAAAAAACGTATAGAAAATCTGAATGAAAAGATAATGGAATTTTTCCACAAAGTTTTTGAAACCC
Organism: Echinops telfairi; assembly: GCF_000313985.2. Taxonomy (NCBI): domain Eukaryota; kingdom Metazoa; phylum Chordata; class Mammalia; order Afrosoricida; family Tenrecidae; genus Echinops; species Echinops telfairi. The sequence continues at coordinate 22,216,965 of NW_022105611.1, forward strand.
CCTCATAATGTTTCTCTTACTTGGGTGATTCAGATTTCAAAAGTGTATCAGTCACTAGCAAGTCTCGAAATTTTCAGAAACTTTTAGGTGAGAGTGTGATTAATTTAGTTTTGGTCAGGTTTGGTCCCTGATTCTTTACCAAAATTTTGGCTCTTCTTTCTTAAAACTCTTGGATATGTAAATAGTTGCTAAGATTTTTAAATTGGTCCTTACAAAAATTAAGGCCAAAACTATGAGGGTTATTGTTTTGCTTTGCTGTACAATACATTTGATAAACTAAGTTATGCTTTATATTGAACTTAGGAAGTGTGTGAGAGATGAGGACACACATTTTAATAGTTCAGTAAATAAATAGCACATTATCGTGAGATTTGGCTACTTCGTTTTTCCTTTTAATTCTGAAAAGTATTATTGGTTTAGTCGGATTGGAATCCATTTAAAGGATTTCAAGCTGCCTGACTTTCCTAAGTGGAAAAACTTAAGAATGTTAATAATTGTATATTTTAGTGCCTTTTCTTCAAGTTGTCTGTAATGAAATTTTTCTTAGTGTATAAATATTAAAACAAGTAGCTTTGCCTTTCAGTTATGAGAAACAGGGTCGTGTCCGCAAAGTTGTCAAAGCTCAGCAGCTTTGGTATGCCATCATTGAGTCTCAGACAGAGACAGGGACCCCGTACATGCTCTACAAAGATTCTTGTAACCGGAAGAGCAACCAGCAGAACCTGGGCACCATCAAAAGCAGCAACCTGTGCACAGAAATAGTAGAGTATACCAGCAAAGATGAGGTGGGTAGAAAAACATCTGCCTTAGAGTACTGAAGGAACTGTAGGCAGTTATTGCATGCAAATCCCTTGCTTAATTTCACCTGAGATGGGAGTCCGGCGTTTTCATAGTTTGTAAACAGAAGAGCACTTATGTAGCCAATGAGAAGTTTTAAAGATGTATGATTTTTACTCTTAAGTGTATTTCAGGATATAAATTGTGTAAAAAGACTGGTTTTTCTTGCACATCTTTTGTAGTAATTTTTACTTGAGAACAATTTCAGTGTACTATTGTGGTTTAAGATAAACACAAAATTCTTCAGAAGCTCTTTCAGATTAAAGTATATCAGCATGTGGGACATCCTTCAGTAAAGGGTCAGACAGAATTCTAATCTTAAATCTCACAGGAGAGTTTACAGAAGAGACAAGGCTAAAAATGGGGGATGGCATTTGCAGAAAAGACAATGTTTTGCGAGAGGCTTTATTCCATTTATGAAGAACAGACCACATAGCAGAACCGTGATAGGGGTAGGGTACGTGCCAAGTACGTTTATTTTGACGGAGCACATACATTGAGCCTGGGTGTATGGAGAGATGGCTTTGCTTAGGAAGAGAGAGTTGGGAGCTAACCATCTGTGTCTCAGGGAGGCACCCTTATAGGTTGCTGAAAGGAAAATAGTGTTAAGATGCTAGGATGAGAAGAATGGTTCTTGTTTCTGGCAAGAGTGTCTCCGTGTGAGAAGAGATTGGAGATGGGGAGGTCCACCTAAGGAGGTATTGAAATGGTTGGATGGCAGGCCGTTTGGATATTGGATTAAATTTACTGTACAGATGAGGAAGGGCCTGGCCTTCTGGAATTGAAAAAAGTATGTATTGCTAATTGCTGTTGAGTCCATTTTGACGCACAGAGCCCCTATGTGACAAAGGGAATTGTCCCATGGGGACAGTCCCCACTGCAGTCAGTCCCCGCGAGCAGACAGTCAGGCTTTCCTGCAGAGCCACAGGTGTTTCAAACTGCCAACCTTTCTGTGCACTAACTGCTACACACCAGGTTCTTTAAAACAAAGGAAACTCAGGACACAGCTAGGATGTAAGTTAAACCTAATGCCCAAGTTGCACATGAACCCACTAGGAGGGAATTGACATGTGTTACAGTTGCACTGCTGCCGAACTCTAGAACACTTTCTTCAACCTGGACAGAAGCCCTATTTATGCCCATTAGCAGTCATTCCCCATTTCCTTGTTTCCCCAGGCACTGATCTCTTCCACCATTTTGCCTATTCTGGACATCCCATATAAATGGCCTTACATAATAGGTGGCCTTCTGTGTTTTTCTTCTTTCACGTCACTTAATGTTTTCAGAACTTAATTATATTTTAGCATGTATCACTATATTATTCCCTTCTGTGTTTTTCTTCTTTCACGTCACTTAATGTTTTCAGAACTTAATTATATTTTAGCATGTATCACTATATTATTCCTTTCCATTCAGAGTTACCCTACAAGGTTTCATACAACTGGCTACCTGCATGCACTTCCCCTGCTGTTACTGTTACTTTCGACCTTGCTCATTGGGCTCTAGCCCTGCTAGTTTCAGAAATGTCAAGCATGTGCTGCCTCGGGACCTCAGGATTTTGCAGTTGTGGCGTACTCTTCCCTGAATGTTTAAATGCTCCTCACCTGGTTTGCTTCCTAACCATTGTTAGCTCTTGGTTCACATGTCACATTCTCATTGAGGCCTTTCTTGATAGTTATTTTCAAGTGATGCCCTTTCATTTTTATTTCCTACACTCTTCTTTTCCTAAATTGTTTTTCACTTAAACTTTTATTAGACAGATGTGATCCACCCCAAACTAAACCACCTGCTGTGGAGGTGATTCCGATTCATAATGACCCTGTAGGGCAGTGTAGGACTGCTCTCATAGGGTTTCCAAGGCTGTCGATCTTAACAGATGCAGTCTGCCCCATTTCTCTCCTGCAGAGTGGCTGGTAGGGTTGAATAATTGATCTTCTTGTTGGTCCACTGCTTTAACCACGGTGCCAGCAGAGCTGCTTCTATGTGAGCTCAGCTTTTTAAAAAATGGGTCTTTCCCCTGTGCTGCTTCTCAATTCAGACTAGACTGGAACAAGTACACAGGTATAGAAAGGGATGGGAGCTCACGACACACAGAGTCCAGGAGCAGGAGTGGGAATAGTGGTACCAGAAGGGTAGGGGGAAGAGGAGGAGAGGAAGGGAGAAAGGAGGAACCAATCACAATGATTGACACATAACCATACACCCCATCTACAGGGGGAAGAACAACAGAAAACATGGGGGAAGGGAGAGAGCAGTTGGTGTGAGAGATGAAAATAATAGCAATGTACAATCTATCGGGGGTTTTGGGGAAGGGGGGAAAGAGCTGATATCAAGGGCTCAATAGAAAGTAAATGTCTAGAAAAAAATGAGGTCAACAGGTACAAACATGCCCGATACAACTGATGATGGATTGTGATAAGAGTTGTACGAGCGAACCCCCAATAAAATGATTTAAAATAGATAAATGATAAAATAAAAAATGGGTCTTTGGTGATGTGTAGAACGGAGTAGAGTATCAAGGAATCCAGTTAGGAAACTGAGTTGAGAGACCTGATAAGGATGGTAGGAATCAAAACGGAAACGGTGTGTTTATTCAGCAATGCTAAGCACTTGATAGATGCCAGATGGGATGGGTGCTAAAATTGTAATAAGATGTGATACCTGCCTTGAAGAAGCTCTCCACCTAGTATAGTAGTAAATACAGCAATTGGGAGAACCACCAGGAGAGCTGCTTTTCAGAATTCACAAGCTTAGATCTAAGCTGTTGCTAAGGAAGGCTTGTGAGTCTGGGTCAGAAACTAGGGTGAGATAGGCACGCAGATTTTAGAAGAGCTTTCTGCATTGCAAGTTTTCATTAGATGGCTACATGTGGTTGGTGGTTCCCGGATTAGAGGATGCATGTGTCTGGCACTAGAACTGTGTACCGTAATCATGTGAACAGTGGGCGCTCTCGCTCTCTCTCTCTGACCTATTGTTTCACTGGTCTTCTTACAATTCACATAAGTGAATAGTGAGTAGAATCAGTGGGGCTAGGGATTTAGGAATAGACTGAAGAATGATGAAGAGAGGGAGGGGATTAACATTGAAATTTTAATGTCAGGAAGTGTTAAGAGGCCTGCATAGTGTTGCCATTGAAATAAATAGAGAACAATAAAAATCATGTAATTTTTCACTCCTTTTTCTGTGCTTGCATTTCAGGTTGCAGTTTGTAACTTGGCTTCCCTTGCCCTGAATATGTATGTCACATTAGAACACACATATGACTTTAAGAAGTTGGCGGAAGTCACCAAAGTTACTGTTCGTAACTTGAATAAAATTATTGACATAAATTACTACCCTGTCCCAGAGGTATGAATCATTTTTCTGCTTTTTGGTAATGAAATCCAAGGTGGATGGAATTTTATCAGATTCTGAAAGTTATTTTAAATGGCTATGGGAATTGTGTAAAGAGGATGTACACTGGTGCAGATAGGAACTGGAAACAGGGAATCCAGGACAGATGAACCCCTCAGGACCAGTGGTGAGAATGGCGATACCAGGAGGGTGGAGGGAAGGTGGGGGGAGAATGGGGGAACTGATTACAAGGATCTACATATAACCTCCTTCCTGGGGGATGGACAACAGAAAAGTGGTTGAAGGGAGATGTCAGGCAATGTAAGGTATGATAAAATAATGATAATTTATAAATTATCAAGGGTTCATGAGGGAAGGGGGGATTGGGGAGAGAGGGAAAAAAATGAGCTAATACCAAGGGCTCACGTGGAAAGCAAATGTTTTGAGAAAGATAATGGCAACAAATGTGCTAGACACAATGGCTGTATATATGAATTGTGGTAAGAGTTGTACAAGCCCCCAATAAAATGATTTTTAAAAAAAGAGATGAAGTGTTAGTGTATGTCATTTGGTACAGAATTGTACTTTTAATTTTTGTTTAGTAATGTTTTCTCTCTCTTTCCCCCCTATATCTGTGGGCACAAAGGCTTCCTTATCAAATAAACGTCATCGCCCCATTGGAATTGGGGTACAAGGTCTGGCAGATGCTTTTATCTTGATGAGGTATCCTTTCGAGAGTCCAGAGGCCCAGTTATTGAATAAGCAAATTTTCGAAACCATTTATTATGGAGCGTTGGAAGCCAGTTGTGAACTGGCTAAGGAGCAAGGCCCATACGAAACCTATGAAGGCTGTCCAGTCAGCAAAGGAGTAAGTATTGGATGAAATTTCTTTTTAGCAGTGGGTACCTATAGTAGGCTAAATATGGTAAGTCCTAATCCCTGGAATCTGTGAATGCTACTGTATTTGGAGAAAGTGTCTTTGCAGATGTAATTAACTTAGGTTAAACGAAAATGATCTTCCTGGATTATCTGTGTGGTCCCTAAATCCAGTCACAATTGACCCAGACAGGAGGATGCACTTTGACACGGACGATTGGAGAGATGCAGCCTATAGCTGCATCTTCTAGGAAAGCCTACAGCTAGACACTGGGACAGAATCTCCCTAACTTCTGCCAGAAATGTGGTTCTCCCAAGGCCTTGATTTTTTTTTTTT
>NW_022105611.1:22223349-22229431 GCF_000313985.2 Echinops telfairi
TTTGATAGCCGGACACCATCAGCTTTCTTTACCAAGGGCTTTGATTTTTGACTTCTGACCTCCAGAACTGTGAGATAATAAATTTCTGTTGTTTTAAGCCACCAAGTTTGTGGTAACTTGTTAAACCAGCCATAAGAAGCCAATAGTATTTTTGCCCTCTGAAGTACAGAGTATTCTATTATAACCTCTTATTTATAACTAGTCATTGCTAAAATGACTTAAAAGCAATGCTGTTTGTATTTGTTTCTACTGCTAAATTTAGCAGCTTAAAACAACATACACATATTATCTCCCAGTTTCCATGGGTCAGCAGTTCAAACACAGCTTAGCTGAGTCATCTACTCAGGCTGTCACAAGGCTGCAGTCAAGGTGTCAGCCAGGGCTGAGAGCTGTCTTTCAAGATCACCACTTCATTTATTTGCAGCTGATAAAAAAGTGCTATCTTACGTCTCCAAAATCAGAAGCAGTCTTTCCTTTCGGTTAGGGCCTAGTGCCTCTTTTAAGGACTTGCATCTGATTAAGTCAGGGCTGCCCTGACTTAATTAATCAAAATCTACCTTTTGATTAATTTAAAGTCAATTAAAAAACTGATTTGGGCCCCTAATTAACATGAAAAACTCTCCTTTGTCATAGATCTGGGCAGTGTCATATTCACAGATAATATTCACACTCAAGAGAAAGAGATTCTGTCACATGTACACCAGGGGTGGGACTCTTGGGGGCCTTCTTAGCATTCTGCCTTTTATACTGCCTTTAATAGCAGTATGATTCCCCGCTTAAAATGAGATGTTAGTTTCAGTTCTGACATGGCTGTTACTATTTAGGAAGTCTAATGTGGAATTGTTTGAAAATGTTTTGAAAAGTAAACAAATAGATCAAGGGGAAGATCTAAGACAGTTGACGAAAGTTGAGATCAGATTATTGCTTTTACAGTAAAAGAGCATAGATCCTAGCAACATGTTTTCAAGAATGATAGGATTTTGGTTTGTGTGATATTGATCCTCTAAGAAGGCTCAGCAGGGAACTGGGGTAGGGGCAAGACCTTACCTGGTTTTCTTAGCTTGCTTCTAATCAGTACTGCTACACGAAGTCTGTCTAGGAAACTTTCTGGACTTTGTATTCCATACATAGTTTTAGATTTGGATGTCAAATAGTCGTTTGCTTTTTTGTCGTAGATCTAAATAGCTGTAGAGTGACGTAACATACATTTGGGTGGTTTCTGTTCTGTAGATCCTTCAGTATGACATGTGGAATGTGACTCCTACCGACCTGTGGGACTGGAAACTTCTCAAAGAGAAGATCGCAAAGTAAGTGAAGAGCTATAAAGGAGCTCTGAGGTCAGGAGGGTTTGGGCTTTTATCCTGGTTCTTTGGATGCTAGGTGTTATTTTAGCTTTTGAGACTTATTTGTCTTCTAGTGGGCCCGGATTTATCTCAGATGGCTAATTTTGTAAGAATACATTGCTCTGCATGAGCCCATAGATACAGAATAGCAGGAATAACATGCTCATTGTCTTGGAGAATTTTTTCTTTTTTCAATGACTTTTCATTGTGAAGGTTCACGAAGCAAATCATCAGGCTTTGTCTTTGAGAAGTTTAAGACTAAGTAAGATCTGTAGTGCAGGGAGTGACGGCCTTCATCAACTCTATCGGATACATAAAAGTACACTTGTATTTGAAGCTGCCTGCCTGGTCAGGAACAATGCTATATAGAGAGATAAGGGTATCTCTCAGGATGAGCTTTGTAGGATAAGCTGAGGCAGTTTGAAGATTTGCTCATTATCTCAGACAGTGTTTTCTTCCTTAAGCACCCTCTTCAGTACTGAATAAGTTAAACCTAAGAACTTAAAATTGAAGAGGTGACAGAGGAAATCAGACAGATGCCCTATTCACAGGATAATGAAGAATCGTGACAGTGTGTGTCAGATTCTGATTGTTTTCACATCATTATGTTTCCTGAAGGGGTCTAGCAGAGTGATCTCTTTGGAAAGAGTGAGGGTGCGATGTGTGTGCCTTGACAAGTGGGGAACTCTTCTAAAGAGATTTGAGAGCCTCCCTGGGCAAGACAATGAACGAAGCACTACGGTACCAAGTGCTGCGCTACAGTGCACGCAGTGTAGGCTGTGCTATGGTGAGGACTTCCCACATAAAAATTGTGCTCATTCGATTCGGGGAGTTGGCATTTGAGAATGGGAGCTTTATCAGCCATAGTATGGGATTGCATCCCTCGAGTGTGACGTTCTAAAGTTGTCCCGTGACTCAAAAATACATGTGTGATGCCCCAGCACCTGCACTGACTCCAATTACCTAAAGCAGCTGCCTTGCTGATTGACTGTAGCCGTATGACCAGCACCGACTAATCTCCTTTTCTCTAGGTATGGTGTGAGAAACAGTCTGCTTATTGCCCCGATGCCTACTGCTTCCACTGCTCAGATACTGGGGAATAATGAGTCCATTGAACCTTATACCAGCAACATCTACACTCGCAGAGTCTTGTCAGGAGAATTTCAGGTGAGATAAGAGAATCTGATGCTAGCAGCAAATGCTCACACGGGGTTAGGATGCCCTCCTTTTCTTGACTTGGAGGCAAATCTGGTGATAAAATGAGTTATTTCATCTCTAATGTTCTCCTATATTATTTTATTACTTATCAAACAAACACACTCACTCATTGCCATTGAGTCAGTGCCGACTCACAGTGACCCTCTGGGACCAGGGTAGAGCTGCCCCTGTGGGTTTCAGAGACTTACTCTTTGCAGGAGTAGAAAGCTCCATCTTTCTCCCTCAGTACATTATAAGCATATACTGTCTGTTGAAAATGAATGATTTGGGATTGAGTATGAAAGAAGCTTAATAATAAAGTTCACGTGCTATTTAGCCAGTCTATAATTGTCATGATCTATATACTACTTTAGATGCTTAAGTAGGTGATAAGAAGTGATTATCATTCAGAATTTATTGTAGATTGAACCAGTGCTGGGTTTTTGTTTGTTCTTTTTGTTTTTAAGGTCCTCTGATGACTATTCTGGGATTAGGGACCACACATTTAAAAGCATTTTAATTACAAATTTCCGGATAGTGTGGAATAAACGTTTTATAAGGCTTGGCCAGGATACAGTTCATGTCGTATGCATTGGACTGTTAACCGCAAGGTAGCAGTTTAAAGCCACCCGCAGCTCCTCGGGAGAAAGCTGAGGTTTTTTACTCCATAAACAGTTGCAGTTTTACCCTGTACTATAGGGGTCAAAATTTGACTCGATGGCAGTTTTTCACTTAAAAATTAAAAGCAAAACAAAACCATCTATTTATTAGGTTTTTCTAACTCGATAGGTGCTATTGAGTTGGTTGCGACTCATTGTGCTACATGCCCTTGAGTCAGTTCAGACCCACGCAACCCTGTGTTCAACAGAACAACACAACCCTGTCCTGGTCCATCCTCACAGTTAAGCTTTAACCTATTGTTGCAGCCACTCTGTCAGTCCATATTCAGTCAAGAGTCCTTCGCCAGTGGCTGGTCCCTCCTGACATGCCTCAAGGACAGGAGATGAAGTCTCGCCATCCTTGCTTCTCAGCATTCTGTCTGTTGGTGCTTCTTCCGACACGGATGTGTTTGTTCTCCTGGCGGTCATGGCGTATTTACTGTTCTTTACCTACACTTACTTACCCAGTTTGGGCAGTGTTGATCCTCGTCACTTGCAAATGCCGTGTTAGATTTCTTGAATAACAAAATATCAAGCTCTTAAAGGACTTTAGTTTTTGTTTTGTTAGTTAGAACTTTCATTTTTATGAAAAACAGTATTTATCAAACAATAAGTGTATTTTAAGCCTCAGGCCTGTGATTCTGGGTAAGTCTTTGTTATTAACTGTTTCTCATCATTTCTGTCTTTCCATTCAGATTGTGAATCCCCACTTACTGAAAGATCTTACTGAGCGGGGCTTGTGGAATGAAGAGATGAAAAACCAGATTATTGCATGCAATGGCTCTATCCAGGTACAGGATGAAAAGGAGTTACCGTCAGCATGAGGTGGACAATGCAGTGCATCCTCATTGGGGCGGGCAGTGGAGAGAGAAAGTGGCTGTTCAGTGTGGTAGTAGTACCTAAGCATTGTTTGGCTAGGACAGTACACAAATTCAGGTAGCCTTTTCTTTCTGTTGCTTGTGCACTAATACAAAGCAGTGGTTCCCGACTTTTCTGCCTGCAAGTAGGAGCCAGGCATCAGTATTTTTTAACAATTCCGTAGATGGCTTGAAAGGGAATAAGGTTTGAAGACTGCTGGTATAAAATCTGAAATTAGATGTCGGACTTAAACTAACAAGCACACAGTAGAGGTTGAGGGCTCATAACCCAAAAGACACTCACAGATGTGTTTAACAATAAGTTATTTGCGGTTGAGACTCAAGACTCAAGTTGTAGATAGAGGTGAGGCTTCTGGCTAAACCTTGGGGTGCTTGGGAGCGCAGATTCTTGTTCTGCTGACTGGAACTGTAGCTTTAGCCCTGTTTTAATGCAAGTTACCTTAGACCTAAGAAAGCCTGTTTTACTGATTCCAAATTGAGTCAGTAGAGTTAAAGGACTTTGTCTCATTGCATTCCTTGGCCATATCCCTGTGAGTTGTAGCCCTGATTATTTGTATTTTCCGCAAAACATAAGGGTCTTTTTTTTTTTTTGCTGCTTGATTCTGACTCTTCTTTCCTCTTCATTATTTCTAAACCATGCCAGAAATCAGTTAAACATGGATACTTTTGTCACACCACCAGAGTGATACTTCGTTTCTAAACCAGAGGCAAATCTGAGAAAAGCACCATGTTACAGGATACTGAATCGCAGGGTCAGATCTGGCTGGAAGTAGAACCAAGGCTGGAACCTTGGGTCTTTATTCCGTTAATTGTGCTGCTTTCTTTAAAAGCAATGGAGTGATACCCATTTGTTTTCCCTTCTTCAGAGCATACCTGAGATTCCGGATGACCTGAAGCAACTCTATAAGACCGTGTGGGAAATTTCTCAGAAAACCGTACTCAAGATGGCAGCGGAGAGGGGGGCTTTCATCGATCAAAGCCAGTCCCTGAACATACATATTGCTGAGCCTAACTATGGCAAGCTTACCAGTATGCACTTCTACGGCTGGAAGCAGGTTGGTGGCGGAAATCTAGCTACCTATTAAATGTTGATCCAATATCTTAAAGTCAGGCCATTTTGTTTTATTTAGGATTAAATCATTCCTAGGCTTGAAACCTTGGGTTTACCTATGATCCTCTTTTTCCTTTATTCTCCATAAGTTACTCATCAAGTTGTGTTGTTTTTTTCTTCATTCAATTTCTCCAATTTCTTCCTTCCTATTTCTCTGCTGTTATTCTTAAGTGATCTTTCTTATCCTTGACGTACTCGGTCTGTTGTTATACAGACACATGGTCTAACTTTCTGAATAGTTCATAATCTAAGACAGACATGTTAAACTTTGGCCAGGTTAGAAGTCATATGCATATAAACAAAATAGAGACTAGAGGGGAGGAAAAAGGAGACCTTCCCAAGTAGAGAAAGCCTATATTAGGGGTAACAGCTGTGTAATTTGCACACTCTGGGCATTTTTGACAGAGATTAAAGTTTCAGGTTTAGAAGCGAGTTTAAGCTGGTTTATGAGACTTATTTAATCATTCATCTTGAGTGTCTAGTAGTTGTACAAATTATTTCTCCTGATGGTTGTTTTTGCTTCCCTTGTAGGGTTTGAAGACTGGGATGTATTATTTGAGGACAAGACCAGCGGCTAATCCAATCCAATTCACTCTGAATAAGGAGAAGTTGAAAGATAAGGAGAAGTCATCGAAAGAAGAAGAAGAAAAGGAGAGAAATACAGCAGCCATGGTGTGTTCTCTGGAGAACAGAGATGAGTGTCTGATGTGTGGATCCTGAGAAGAAGGGCCCAGACGAGACCGACACTTCTTCGCTCATAGATGAGTACTTGAGGTGGTTTGGCTGGACTTTATGACAGAAAAACAATAAAGATTTTATTGTTAAAAAATCATTTTATTGAAGCCTCGTAAAACTTATCATAATCCATAAATACATCCATTTTGTCGAGCACAT
>NW_022105611.1:22232372-22233773 GCF_000313985.2 Echinops telfairi
GGACCAGGCAATATTGTGTTCTGTTTTACATGGTCCAATTTGTCCTTAAAAGTTGGAACTAGTGCAGTGGCCCCTAACAGCAAAACAGTACAATCTTATAATTAGTGTAATTGCTCCTCACTTCCATATAAAGTGAAAATTATCCTTATATTCCAAGGAAAGAGTCTCAGGGTTTGTGGGTACAAGGCCAGAACTAGGGAGGAATCACTCATGGAATTAAGCTGGGTGGCTTTTCATTCATTACTTGGTTCTTCATTTATTTAAGAAATACTTGCCGAGTGTGCCTGTCTTGTATCAAATACCATGCATAGTGTGGTGTAGGTGCCACCAGGACTTCTGACTCGGAGACCCTATGTACAGCAGAATGAAAGGCTGCCCAGTCCGGTGCCCATTGTTGCAGCTACTGTGTCAGTCCATTTCCTGGAGCTCTTCTTCTTGCATTCCCTCTACTTTATCAAGGATAATATCTTTTTCCAGGGACTGGGCTCCCCTGATAGGATGTAAAAGTATATGAGACAGTCTCATGTTTCTCAAGACAGCTTTTAATAATTTGGCATATCCATCATATATGCAATTTAATCATTCAATTATATTAAGACGTGCAGTTGTCACCACAATCAGTTTTAGGCATTTCCTCCTTTTGTTGATTCCCCATTTCCCCCCAGGTTCCCCTTCCATGGCCCTAGGAAATTAATGTAGTTTCTGCCTCTGTAGATCCGCCTATCTTAGATTTCTTATACAGAAAATCATACAAGACAATCAGGAAGCAACAAAAGGCCAACAATGACAAGGCATAAAAACCGATCAAAATAAAAAATGGGTCAAAAGGGATAAAATGGTAAGGTATAAACTTTTCAATGCCGTCTGATAGCATGATTATTAACATCCCTTGACTATAGTCAGAGGGAATTCACTAGAGGCTTCATCCCATGTGGACCCTGCAAATGGATTTTGGATTTCCACGGTCAGCTATAGCCCTTTGCAAACCAAGTATTCAGAATTTAAGCTCTGAAACCATTCTCTCTTTCATGCTTGGATTTTATTTGCAATCTTTTTGAATCACACAGGCTGGTGTGATTCTTCCTTGTGGACTTAGAAGACATTTTTTCACTTAAATAGCTGCTTGTTTAAAGACTAGCCTTTAAGACTCCTGATACTATTCTTTCTGAAAGCCGAGCATCATCAAGTTTTTTTGCTACACTTTGCTATAGCATCCATATCTTCAGTGATCTCTTCGCAAGGGCAAGCACTGAGCAGGGTCATGTTATAGGAGCTAATTGTTCTGAGGTCAAGGCTAGAATTAACTGAGTGCTCAGAATCCATAGATCTATGATCTATATGTGTCTGGTTCACTTTAGAGACATCATTTGATGACAGAGGACATTCTGAAACATCCCCCCC
>NW_022105611.1:22234084-22235006 GCF_000313985.2 Echinops telfairi
TGATACAGCGAAACTTACAATAACAAAGAATCATACCTACCAGATTAATACATGTCAAAAATGAAGGGTAGGCATTAAAATAGTAAATACATGGTAGTTCTGGGCCACCTTTCATTGGGCATTCTCAGCAAGTGATCCGAACCAGTCTTAACAGCCCATTCCATGATGTTGGGACAGCAGATATCTCATACTGGGACATTTCAGTCTTAAGTCCAAGGAAGTATGTTAGTTCCTTAGACCAATGGGTGAGTTTGAGGTGAGAGTGGGGTTTCTACAGTAAATACTAGTGTGGCCTATGAAGGATAGTGTGTGCCCCTCAAAAGGTAACCTAAAGGCACAGCAGTCTATAGTACACAGACTGAGTTACCAAGGCTGGATAGAAACTAGACCAAAAGTAAGACATTTTTAAAGTTCTTCTGGCAGCCCATCAACATCTAAAGTCTTCTCTAGTCACCCTTATTCACTGTCCATAATTGACAGAGTGCTTGGGTCAGTTGCACCTTCCTCCTCCGTGTGATATCAGCTTTTTAACATTTTGAAGAGGTCTTCTGCAACAGAGTTGCCCAAGCAGTATGTTTGATTTCTTGACTCTTGCTTCCATGCGTGTTAGTATTGGATCCATGTAAGATGAAATTCTTGACCACTTCAATCTTTTATCTATTGATGTGTACACCTAAGTTTATCCCCAAAAGATTATAGACCAGATTTTGGGTTTTGACTAAAGCTACAAAGAAAGAGTACCTACCTGGTATATCTGAAGCATTAAATAATTTCTGGGGAGAAATCTCTATTACTTAATCCAGTCTTTAATACTATTCCTCACATTGGTATAGCACGTTCGTGTTTAGTAAGGAGCTCTGGTGACACTGTCAGGAAAACGTTGGACTGTTAACCACAAAGATTGTGGGTTCAGATCCACCAG
>NW_022105611.1:22236511-22251225 GCF_000313985.2 Echinops telfairi
AAGTTTGTTGATTTGATTCCTCTTTGTAGAGAACCAGCTTGTGTTTTAATTGATTATTTTTCTTTTTAAAAAATTTGATTATTTTTCTATTCTCTTATTTTGCTTCATTTAATCTTTATTATTTCCCATCTTTGGCAAATTTAGACTTTGTTTTCTCTTCTTTTTCTAGTTCTGCAAGGTTATTGATTTGAGATCCTTTTCATTAAAAAAAAATCATTTTATTGAATGTTAACATTCAGTCCTAGAGAGGAGTTTTCTTCATGGCTCCAGATTTTTCTTAGCTTCTGACCAAAATGACTAGTTCAAAATTCAAAAATCCAAAGAGTTCCTGTTTTTTTAGTTCAATCTGTCAACAACCACCTACGCAAGTCTCTTCACCTTTGAATATCCTGAGCACTCAAGGCACTGGGTGGGGCTTAGCTTTTCAGAGCCGTTTTTGCAGGTGTGTCCTAATCCATTTAAAGATTTAAATTTTAATGGCTGAAGGCAAGGCTTACAAAGTCTCTATTTTTGTACTTCCCAATAATCATTTCTATAAATCATTATATCAACAACAATAAGCAGAAGAAATCAGTATAAACAAAGTAGAATCAAACACTAAACTCAATTCTTAAAGCAGTCAATTTCAGTCTTTCTTTAGCTTAACTTTATCCTTAGCTAAACTATATTGCCTTAGGTCTCTGACTGAATCAAGCCAAAGCCAGGCTTCCTGTCAGCCATTTTCACTAAGCGACATGGTCTCTGAGAAATTCAAGGGGTGATTTTGTTCCTTGAGCTCAAAATATACATTAATCACATTCATTTTTTCCATCTCAAACAGGAATAACCAAAGATGAAAAGAAAAGAATAAAAACTTTAACTTCCCATATTCTTTTCAGCAAACAACCCAGTAAACCTCATGGATGTATCTCACCTCTGGCTAGCCAAAGACGAAGAACTACCATGAGGCAGAGGTCAAACAAACAACCATCTCCCTCCATCTTCATGATTTATTTCTCTAGTACCCCATTCCCAATGTACCATAATGTGTTAGTCCAGGTTGACTAGAGAAACAAATTCATGGACATGTGTATAGGAAAGAGCTTTATATAAAGAGTAATTGTACATTAAGAAAACACCCCAACCCAGTCCAGATGAAGTCCACAAGTCCTATATTAGCCTATAGGTCCAGTACCAGTCTGTAAAATCCTCTTCAGACTCATGCAACACATGCAGTGATGCCGAGTGCAGGAAGATCACAGGCCAGTGGGTGGAAAGTCTTGTGGATCCAGTGGCGGGGGAAGCATCTTAGTGGTGGCATGTATCTCTATGTGGTTCCTCCAGCATCAGGGCTCTAGCAAAGCTCCATGTGTCTTGTCACAAGGAATACCAAGCAGAGAGTGTGTGTGTCCCATCTCCAGCGAGGTATTTATCTCTGTATCGCCTCCAAATGAGGTCATCAAGCAGTGACCTGATTGACAGGCTAAACTCCACCCCTTCACTCTTAATAGTCTCAAGTTGGCACCAGATTTTGTAACTACCACATTTCCTTTGTGAAGTCTTCTTTGATCCGTTGGTTAGTTAGCTTTGTGCTGTTTAATTTTCACACACGTGGTATGGTAGGTTGATTTCTCTAGAGAAGCAAAATCAGTGATGCTTGTATGTGTATGTCTATAGAAAAAGAGTTGCATCATTGTAGAAGTAGGTAAGTCCAGTCTGATTGAAATCCATAGGTCATATGTAAGCTGGAAGCTTCTTCTGTCTTCTGTAGCTATGAATGCTGGCAAAGAGGAAGTAGAGTGATGAAGCAGGATGGCCACATGCTGAGGGATACAGAGGTAAATGAATCCAAGGTAGGCTATCTGCTGACATCTCCTGTGATCAACAAGTGACACAACATGAGATTGATGAACCAGACACAGGATCCGGATCCAGCAGAAGGTGAAGGAGCAAGAAAGAGCTTGGCTCTACTCAGGACCTCTCTCTTATACAAAAGTCCACACCTCCCCAGAGGTGCCATCAGGCTGTGAGCTGATGGAGATGGGCTACACCCCTACCTTCACCCAGGTATGTCTGGTTGACAAATTCTTAACTACTCCACTTGGGAAAATTCAGTTTCCCTTCGATTATGGACTTTGAGTAGATGAAATTTGCTGTTGCCATATCATGGCATACTTAAGAAACTGAATTCCATTACATAGATGACAGAATTGTGGAAGGTATGTAAGCTAGAAATAACAGATTGCATTTTAGATCACACAGGCTGATAGGGGAACAGGGCATAGGTTTAGGTTAGATGGATCTCAGATCAGGGAAGTTTATTCTTTGGGTCGGATTTGGATGCCAAAGAAAACCTGGTCTAGGTGTCTGAGTCAAATCAGGAACCTTAGGGCAGAATCTGTCCTGTTTGTATGAGCTGGACTGGGCACTTCAGGTGGCCTGACTTTTGTCAGCCTAGGAACCGCAGGCATGGACCACATCTGTGTCTAGAACTCTGTAACCCAATCTAATACTGGATTCTAATGTTTCAGGTTTGCTTGCATTTAGTGAGACTGGAGATTCTTGTAGTCTTAGATTCTATTTAGGAGAGATTGAACGGCAAGAGGAGCCTGGACTCTGGATTTGCTTCATATTGAGTGTGCAGGACAGGTGTGATCTACATAATGTATACAACTTCAGTGAAGCTCCATACATTTGGATAATATTTGGGCTTCTTTAAGAGTTGGGAAAAGCAACATGAGTTAGTTAAAGTTTATTGTGCCAACCTGGCCAATAAACACATGTGGGGATAATTGAAGAGCAGAGGGAAAAATGGCTCAGTGAGCCTCGCCTTTCAAGTTTTCGGGTCTCTTGCTTTGTGGTGGTCGGACCAGGGTGCAGCTGCCTTAGCCAGTTCCCTGCTTCAGCTGGCAAGGCTCACTTCCTGCAAGCCATCCCTGAGGAGAAGCCACATGGACCTACCCTGATGCAGCTCTGGGTGCTGTAGCACGGGTGTGGAGACCCCTGCCAGCGCTGAGATGTTTACATGTTCACCGATTTGGCTTTCCTCCTGCAGTCGGCATCATAGTGTGTGTTCTGTGAGATGGAGGAGGACTTTTTGGATTGGTGTTGGACATAAGGGTTAATGTTGGACTTGTGGATTTGTGCAGCACTGGGTTGGGATGTTTTCTTGGTGCGCACTTAACCTTTTATAAAACTCTCTCTTATACATGAGTTTCTGTGGATTTCTTTCTCTAAAGTACCCAGACTTACACACAACAGAAACTAAGAGAGATATATAGGTAAAAGCAATTTTATTATTGGAGTGAAAACAAAGAGGCTCTAAGAAATCAGCAAGCAATAGTTGACCAACAATGGACCTACTAGTGATCCCATAAGCTACTCAGGAACTTTCCACCTGCCCTTTAGTACCACCTGGGTATCTCCTATACCCAGAAGACACAGTTTCAGTTTCCAAGGTGATAAAGTCCTATAACTCTGACAGGGTCCCTTCGACTCATGTTCTGCAACCTCTGGCTTTCCCCCAACCTCCTAGGCGATTCTTTCCCACAGAGCTTCTTTTCTACATGTTGCCGGATCTCTCTTGTCCTCACTCCGTAAATGACAGGATTCAAAGTTCCTGGGAGCAGTAAGTAGATGGCACTGAGCAGGTTCTGGACGTCCTGAGATACAGTCTTGGCCACTCGGAAGACAATGGAAGTGGAGAGACCAGAGAGGTAGATGGTGAGGATGACGAGCAAGTGGGAGCCACACGTGTTCAAGGCCTTGGCCCGGGCTCCCCCAGAGGAGATCCTGAAGGCAGCATAGATGATTCGAGTGTAGGAGGCGCCCAGCAGGGTCAGGTCAAAGGTCACTGTGATTAAACGCATAGCGAGTCCCAGACTGTTGTTGAAGGTCAGGTCCCCACAAGCTATGCTCAGCAGTGCAATGTACTCGCAAGTGAAGTGCCGAATCACGGGTGTCTGGCAGAACTGTGCTCGTGATGTGAGCACCACCAAGGGCACTGCTACTCCCAGGCTCCGTGTCAGGGCAAGAATGGCCAGCAGGCCCAGCAGGCGGGAGGTCATCAGGTCAGTATAGCGGAGTGGGTGGCAGATGGCCACATAGCGGTCCAGGGCCATGGCCAGCAGGAGATTGTAGTCCAGAAGGAGGGTGAAGTAGATAAAGAACATCTGGGCCAAGCAGCCATGCAGCGAGATGGGGTTGGTGTAATGCACAAAGCCCTCCAGCATCTTGGGCATCACCGTGGAGGCAGCACAGATGTTGGTAGCCAGCAGAAAGGTGATGAGCACATACATGGGCTGGTGCAGGCTCCGCTGGGTCACGACCGTGTGGATGACCAGGGCGTTCGCAGAAATGATGGTCACATAGAGGATGGCAAGAGGTAGGACCAGGGGGGACCGCCATTCTTGTAACCCCGGGAAACCCACCAAGAAGAAGTTGGTGTAGGAGATATTGAAGGTGCTGTTACTTCCATCCACACCCATTAGCTTTGGCCCAGGCCTGCCCCAGGAGCGGAGATCAGAACACCGTGGTTAGGATGAGACGGTCAGTGGAAGAGAGTCTTATTCTATTGTAGGGTCTGAGGGATTTTGACACAAATCCTGCCAAGGTAACATGTATGTCTGTCCCTTTGGGATACAGGAGGGGACCTTGCCAGGTATCGCCGGAGTTACAAAGATGAATTCCTTGCTCCCACGGAGCTGCTCTTTGCTGTGTGTGTGTGTGTGTGTAACGTAAACTTACAAGAGACTTGTTTATCTGTGATGTGCTGGCTGCTGAGTGAGTGAAAGATTAGGAGGAAAAAAAATCATACAAGAGGGGAAAAGTGATGGGTCTGAGGTGAAACAAGAGAGGATGAAGAAAATCCTAGATAAAGAGGAAGAGAAAGTATATAAAAAATGTAAGGGCCAAGCAGCCCGGGAGGCATATGGAGGAGCAAGAAACCCTCCAGGAATGATGGCTTCCTTCTTCTGGCATGGTGGCAAGGACAGAAGGAAGCTGCTGGTCTTTCTGGGCCACAAATGAGAAACTGAAGGGATTGTTCCCTTAAGCCCCTGCAGACTGTCTGGGGTACCCACTGTCTGGCCTTGTTCTCAGCCGGGAAATCAAAGGTTGACAGCATCCTTTGGCACAGAAGCACACAGGAAATGCCCGAGCACAGCTGTTGAGTAGGAGACCGAGGAGCAGACAAAAGAGGGGGAAAAACCAAACCCCAAACCCCACTCACTGCCAGAGAGTCGATTTGACTCATGTGGACCCTCTAGGGGTCAAGGTAGTTCTGCCCCTGTGGGTTTCTGAAACTGTGGCTTTTTATGTGCGTAGAAAGGCTTCTCTTTCTCCTGAGAGCGGCTGCTGATTTCAAACTGCCGGCCTCGCAGTTAGCAGCCCAACACATAACTACTTGGGCTCTTATAGCGGTCATCGCAAAGTCTTAGCCAGATGTTTGCTTAATTAAGGGACTGGCTGGTAAAAGGCATGTGATTTAAGACAGGGTTCACTTCTTATGCTACATTCTTAGGGGGTAGTGTTTGATGGGAGGGTGAGGTGGGGTTAGGAAGATGGTGAAAGGTACGACCTGATATACGTTAAAATAACTAACTTTCATCAGACTTTGACAGTCAGTGTAAAAAAGGCCACCATAAATTAACTTTTAAAATAATTAAAACAACATTATGAAGGAGGTAGTATTATTTAAGTTTATAGATGAAGAAACTGGCTCACCCAGCTAATAAGTGGCAGAGCTGGATTTGAACCCAGGCTTTGGACCCCACAGTTCCTCTTAACTTTAGGGTGACCAACTTGCCTTGGTTTGCCCAGCATTTTCCTGGGTTTCACCCGGAAAGCGACTCAGCACTGAAAATCAGGCATCGCGGCAAACCTTACAATGACTACTGATGCGATCGACAGGTAGAGCAGCCATCTAAATTGTGGGGGAGTTGGGAAATGTTATATATAAGTTTAGAAATATTGTCTTTGAAAATCAGTGTGAATAGTCCAACAGCCGCCCTCTGACGGCTTCGAAGAATAAAGAGGCATATTTGTCAATTCACACATCAGAGAGATCTCAAAGGAAAGTGGACTTATAATTCCAAATCAATGCAGAATGCCTTTCTGGGGCGGGGGGTGGGGGGAAGTTATTAGAATTTTAGACACAATATCTTAGACTTGTAAAAATCCTTAGAGTGGAGGTTTGAAGAAGACCGGGTAGGAGAGTGGAATTGAGAAGCAGAGAGTCAGGGAAGGGATAAAAGGAGAGGGATGGAAAGGAAACGGCGACCTGGGGAACAGGGGCCAAATCAATGTCCAGGGAGCCTGTGCATCCTCAAATGCATCTGAATGTGGTCATTCTTAAAGGGGGAGGAGGGGGTCGATGGGGGCGAGGAACAGACCCGGGCTGCCCCCAAACTTAAATTTGAACAAGGTCAGTCTGTCTCCATCATGTGAGTTTTAATTTGGAGTCCAATTTTGCATTTGGGATGACTCAGGTAAATTCTTTGAGAAACGTCTTTGACATTGGGCCCCAGAGCAGTCAATACAGGAAGATCTCAAGAGAGAGGACAAGATGGTTCTGGGAGCAAATCCATCAGGCTAGGAACAAACTAGAAATCAAAGACGATGTCGGGGTTTTTAGTTTTTCGTGCTCATGACTGCCATGGAGATGCCCACATCTGAGGAAGGAGGAACAAAGTGATGTTACTAAAAGACACAATCAGCCAGTTTAGTTTGATGTTTTCCAGACTCTCAAGCGGGATGTCAACCAGCAAGTGCAAGTAAGAGTGGACTGCTCGGATGAAGGATTTAGGCTGGAGATGAAGATGTGGGCATGCTAATTCTATAGCGGGCATGGGGCGGAATCCCCTAGGGCAGGCAGAATGACAGATGCCAGTGAGGAAGACTGAGAATGAGGAGAGAAGCCAGCGGAGTGCTGGCAACCAGAAGAGGAGAGATTTGGTTGGTAGAACATAGGTTCCCAGACTTATTTGAGCCTGGAGTCTAGAGGCTTCGAAGACAAAGAATGTATAGACTAGTAGGGTCGAAAAGACTTCCTCTACTGCAGTGGTTCTCAACTGTGGGTTGAAAACCCTTTGGGGGTTGAATGACCCTTTCACAGGGGTTGCTTAAGACCATCAGAAAACACATTATGCTTTATATTACGACTCATAATAACAGCAAAATTACAGTGATGAAGTAGCAACGAAAATAATGTTATGGTTGGGGGGTCACCACAACATGAGGAACTGTATGAAAGGGTCGTGGCATTGGGAAGGTTGAGAACCACTGCTCTCCTCTAAATGTCAAAGCCACAGACAAGACAGCCCGTCCCCACACATTTGCATGGCTACTCTGCTCACCTTTCTTCCTTCATTTCGCGTCTCTCTTCTGCCTCTGCTTTAGAGGATTCTTTCTATCTTCAGAGTAATTTCCCATTTTTCCTCACCCTCATCAGCATATGAACAAGTGTGCATTCTTGATATTAGAGAAAATAAAAGCTCTTGAACCCCAATGCAGCTTTCCAGTTTGCAAGCTTTCTCCTCCAGATTTTTGGCCACCCTCGGCACATTCACCTCCCACTCACTCCTCAACCACTGTGTTCTACTCCCCACGCTCCAAAATGCTGCCTGTCAAGGTCCTGGATACCCTACCAATTGTTAGCCCCAATGGACATTCGCTTGACTATGTCAATATTATACAGATTGCATCGTAGCCAGTGAGGCAGATACTAAAATAAGGCATAAAAGGGGCAGGATCTTTGCAAAACAAGCTTCTTGCCCATCACTTCTGCTCCATCTCTGTGCCTATCAATTTTTTACCTCTCAGCCCCAATTTCACCCTGCGAGGTTAGCAGTTTGAAACCACCAGCCGCTTGCTTGCTGCTCCTCAGGAGAAGACAAGATTTTCTCATGCTGTAAAGAGTTCCAGTCTCGGAAACCCACTAGGACAGGTCTGCCCTGTTCTGTGAGGTCCCCCATGAGTAGGCATCACCTTGATGACCGCGAGTGAGCTCAGTGAAAGGGGAGCCCAGGCGGCAGAGTGGTTATGTATTGGGCCGCAGTTCGAAACCACCAGCCACTCCGCAGGAGAAAGAGGAGGTTGTCTACTCTCGTAGAGAGAGAGCTACAACTTCCAAAACCCACAAGGGCAGTTCTACGCTGCCCTTGAAGGACTGCTCTGAGTGGGAATGGACGGGCTGGTAGTGAACTTGACTGAAATAGTTCTGCGCTTTAGTTTCTTCTTGCTAGCTGGCGTGATGCGAAGACGAGGTCAGTAGAGGGCGCCGGAGACACATTGTGCAGAACCTCATTTTATTTTGCTTTCTTTTAATGGCACTTCGCAGATAGCGCTCTCTTTTCCTCTTCCTTTACAAATGGAAGGTTTGTGGCTACTTTGCAGGGAGCAACTTCAGTCTGTCAGCGGCATTTTCCCCACAGCATGGGCTCCCTTTGTGTCTCTGCTGTTGTTAGATGGCATCGAGTCTTGGTAACATTTGGGTAATTCTCACACTATTTCAAGCTTTTTTCATCGCTGTTGCACCCTCGATAGAACACAGTACAGGATAAGCATAGCTCTATCTCTAGGAATCCATAAGCAAGCTGTGCATTGCTATTGCCATATTCGCCTCACTGGGTGGCCTCTTGGGACTGAAACCCTGCCACTCCGCAGTATGCCTGTACTCTCTCACCAGCTCCTGCAGAAGGGGTAGCTTCCCCAGTGCCAGCTCCTGCAGCGGAGCCAGGCCAGGAGCATCTGATGGCTCAGCACTGCCCCTGGCCTTCCTACACTCCTCTCCCGCCCCCGGCCCTTCTACTATGAAGGGCCTCTGGTGAAATACTTCCTAAATGGTGGTTTCCAGCAAGTTCCATGAGTCTGGCATCATGGCTACTTGAATTCTACTGTCCAAGGACTCCAGGCGGTGTCCCACCCCACAGGTCTCCACACAAGGAGAAACAGAGTTAGCATGCTGTTGAACCAAGGCAGACATGGGCCATGCTTAGAGATCTGGTCTGTTTAAAACTTGGTTTGAAGAAAACCCCGAATGTAACATACCCCACCCCCCTGGTAAAATTCCTTTTTAACCTTAAGAATGTTCTAATTCAGCAAGTTTGGAAGGACAGAATCATTTGGGCAAGCAAGGCCTTTCAGAGAAGCAATGAGCCTGAGACCTTAAGGGAGGGACTGGGTGCCTCCAGTTTCTGTGAAACCTGCCTCCTTTGTCCCATGGCCGAAGCCCTTGGGTCATTGTGACAAACCTGTTCAACAGTCCGGCATTTTTCACCGTAGTTGAGGCTGTATAACTTGCTGGCCTTTCACTGAAAGTTTGAAGTGGTTTTGGGAGGCTTTCGCCCCCGCTGCTTCCTTCTGTCAAGTGCTTCCTTCTGTCAAGTGCTTGCAGAAACAAACTTAGAATTTCTTGAATCAAACTGGTCTCTGCATTTGGCTCAAACAGTGACAGGCATCCTGGTCCTGTCTGGGTTCTTCCTGGAGCACTCTCTCAGACCTCACGGTCATGGCTGCTTCTTATAGCTGTGATCCTGCGTTCTTAGAGTGCTTTATGCTTCTTTCTCGAAACAATTCCTGCCTAGTTTGGGGTCAAAGTTTACACAGCAAGTTGGGCTCTCATTGGACACTTTCAGCACGAACGTTTTTGTCCGTTGTTGTGCAGGTTAGCCGTGGGGGGAGTAAGTGGGAGTGTGTACTCCCTTCATCTGGCACCACCCCCTTCTTTGTCTTTCCTAGGAGCCAACCTCTGAAGAGACCTGGTGGCACATCGGGCCAACACTGGACTGCCAACCCACATGTCAGGATGAGTTCGACTGGGCTCTGTGCCAGAAAGAAGGGATGAACTGCTTCCATCCGATTAACCATAAAGATGCCAACTCTTAATGGCCCCATAGTGTTCCCAAGGCTGATTCTTACTTCCCCTGAAGGCCCTCACATGATTCTCCTATGGAGTGGCTTGGTGGATTCAAACCTTGGACTTTCTGGTTACACAGGGCCATCTACCTTCTCTAAAGATGACAGCCAAGTACTCGGTCACACGGGGTCCCCGTGAGTTGAAATCAACTTGGTGGCCCCTAACCATAACAACAGGCCACCCCTTACCATTCCTCTCCCTGTTGTAGTGAATCATTCTGGATAGTACCTGATTTTAGGTCAGGCTGCTTCTGGTTTTGCTCTCAGGTTGAACTGAGGCAGATTCCATCTTTCATGCATTTCTCTTCTACCCTTTGTTCTTCTAAGCGTGGCCCTTAGACCAGCAGCCTCCATGTAACCAGGTGGCTTATGACACAGATGGAACCCCAAACTCTTCTGAAACAGAGTTTGCGCTTCAATGAAATTCCACGGGAATTCCTAGGCGTGCTCAACTTTGAAAACCGTGCTTTAGGTTAGTGTGTTCTCGGTGCTCTCTGCCACCATTCCTCTCTCCTTCCCCAGGCCGTTCCTGAGTGAAATCTTCTACATCCAGGTTTTGAGCTTCCATCCGCGGATGGTTATGAAATCTATGACCGGAGCTGAGTCACACAAACCACGAATCTGGAGTTATTTCAGATTTCCTCCTCTTACCAACCCCCTCCTCTAATCCTGTTCCACCTCCTGTAAGCTCTACTTTCTTACTCGGGTTCTGTCTTTCCGTCTCCATCCGCCTTCCTTCATCTACTTCTTCCCTTCTATTGACACTTCTTGCCTCACCATCTCTCAAACCCATTTTGCATGCATCTTTCTGAAAGATTGATCTGAAATGGAACTGACATTTTGATGCTCTGATGTAAATTCTTCTGCAGTTAGCCATTGCCTTCAGAATGAAATGAAAACCCTGTAGCTGAGCACAGAAGACCTCTAGGGATCTATCCCCTGCTTAGATCTCCACATATATCTCTCAGTGTGCCTGGACACAAGAGTTTATGAGTGCCCACTTATGAGTGTCAGACATTATTCTAAGCACTATGACTTGTATTATTTCTTACAGAAAGGCGAGGCTCTCTGCTCCCAGAAAGATTTACAGTCTCAGAATCCCACAGGAGCAATTCTACTCACATTGATTTCTCACATCTAGATGAGTTATATTGCGACCTTATCCTCAGTTTACATGTGAGGGGAAGGAGGCACAGGCTATAATTGGCCTAAGCTTACCAAGTAGTAAGCAGTAGAGTGAAGTTTCAAATTCAGTGGCTCGGCTTCATTGCTCCTGTAAATGCCACTTTATGCTCCTGTGCTCCCGCCAGGAAGGACTACCTACACAGTGTTGTTCCACCTTCCTAATGCCGTGACCCTCTTGGACAGTTCCTCATGTGGTGGTGACTCCCCAACCATCAAATTATTTTTGTTGCTACTTCATCACTGTCATTTTGCTACTGTTATGAATTGGGCAACCCCTGTGAAAGGGTCCTTTGACCCCCAAAGGTGTCGCGACCCACCGGTTGTGAACCACTAACTTACAGCTTCCAGAATGCATTGTGCTATGTCATGGCCAATATTGCTCTCTCTCCCACTGTTCCCTTTAAAACTGAGCTCAAACATCATCTTCTTGAGGATAAAAGCCACTGCCGTGGAGTCGATCTGGACGCAGAGCAACCCAACAGGACAGAGTGAAGTGCCCCTGAGGGTCTCTGAGATGGCCCATCGTTACACGATCAGAAAAATCTCACCTGCCCATGGACGGGCTGGTGGTTTTGAGCGACTGACTTGGTAGTTAGTAGTCCAAGCCGTAACTTGTGACACCACCAGGGCTCCCCATCTTCCAGATATCCTTTCCCATTTCACCCTCAGCCTCTCCCTTCTGACAGAGTTAGCTGCTCCAGCCCCGGCCTCCCACAGTGCGTGGGAGTCACGCTGGAATTGCCTGTCTCCTCACTAGACAGGGATTGTCCCTGGTTGGGGAACGCCTGCCTGGCACAGAGCCTGTGGCAGAACAGGTGTGCCTGTCTACTGTGTGGAAGGTCTGAATGCATGTACACACAGACTTCCATGAACATTCTCAATGGCATTTACAGTGGCCGTGAGGCTGAGTGTGTGATGGAGAACACGGCCTAGCCAGCCTCCGAGCTGCTCGATCACGTTCTCAACCTCGCTTGGAAAGAGGAAGTCAGACCTCACGCCTTGGTCTTCCAGGATGCTTCCCTCTACACCACAGCTTCCCTCTCACATGCCGCACTTCTGATTAGTGCCGGTCCCTCTTCAATATCCACCTCAGCAGGAGGAGTAAGAGTTAACATTTATTGACTGCTTACTACACGGCAGACACTGTTCCCAATAGCTCCTTAATGCTCACAGCCACCCCAAGAGCTAGGTAATATTTACTAACTCTTCTTTATCAACGAGGACACTGAGGTTTAGAAAAGCTAACTTTCAGGAAGTGTTAGATAGAACTTGGATTTGAACTCAGAGTTGCCACTGGTAAGAGGTGGAGTTCAGTTTCAATCTCAGATTTACCTGTCTCCAGCACCCCATCCCTCCCGCTCAACCTCACCGTGGGTGGCCGCCTGAAGTGGTCTCTGGTCAAAGACTGCGGCTTTGCTCTCTCCCCTGGAAAGTAAATCCTGGAGCCAGCGCCCTAGGTGATCTATGAGGCCTAGGGGAAGGTGGAACAATTAAGCCCTTGGCCCCAGGGGAGGAGATTCCAAGTGGGGAGTGGTTTCCAGAAACTCAGAGATAAAACCATAGGATAGACCCAGAAGAATTGGTGGCTCCCAGGGGAAGCTCGCAGGCAGAGGGGTTGGGTGGGGGCGATAATGTCCAGACATTTTCATTTATTCGGCTCTTTGTATTTCTCACAGGGTAGCCACGTCTGCTGAGGGATTGCCCCCATTTTCCAGATGCGTCATTAGAAGTTCAGAGAGCAAATCGGAGTTCAGGGTAGACTCTATCCCAGGGGACATTGGGCATTAACAGGCAAAACTAGGGTACTGCTGACTGGGCTGATCTGGGGCTCAGCTGACAGAGGGAACTCTTGAAGGAGCTTCATGGCTACTTAAGCGTCATGGAAATGTGAGGCAGGTGAGGACACCTGGGGGCAGGGGTCATGATAAGGACACCCAATCCTGCATCCCACCTGATTGGGGTGGTGTGTGTGTGTACTGAGGTCGTTGCGGTCTTAGGTGCCTACTCTGTGTGGCTCAGCAGCTGGGGTGCCAGGTGACTGGGGTGTGGACTCTGCTGAGAGAAGCACTGCAGAGGTTGGGGTGGCTCTGCCAGGGAGGGGTCATACCCTTTGATGTGATTATTAGGCCAACCATTAATCCAGTCAATTGTTTTTGATCCTGGCCACACTTCTTCTTGGCTATACAGATTCTATTATTAACTTGCCATGGATCTTGTAAAAAAGATATTAAATCGGCTTTGGTATGACTTGATGGTTCTCAAAAATCATTTTACCTTAAACCGATATCTTATCTGAATGGGTATCTCATTCACTGCCATCAAGTTGATGCCAACTCATAGAGACCCAATAGGACAAGGTAGGACTGCCCTGGTGGGAGTCTGAGACGGAAACTCTTACAGGAGTAGAAAGCTTCATCTTGCTCCTGTGGAGCAGTGGGTGGTTTCGAACTGCTGACCTGGTGGTTGGCCGCTCCACTCCCAATCACGACTGCAACCAATGTGGATGCCCCAAACTTAGTGCCGTCTCGCAGGGAGCCCCAGGGTGTCCGTGACTCTGACTCTTGGCAGGAGTAGAAAGCCCAGTCGTTCTCCCCCGCAGCTGCAGCAGCAGCCCATCGCATGACTGAAGATCCACTTTTTTCTCTTCTGAAATTAAGAATGAGTTTTGCCATTCTGAAGACTTGTGCAGCTCTACTATTCTTTGTAAGAGCTCAAATGTCATTTGCAGAGTTAAAAAATATCCTATTTACACAGTGAGATTTAAAATGTGTGATTCTGTAGATAAAGAGCTGTTTTTGAAAACCTTTTTTATTGTGAACTGGGTGCACTTTTTCCAGGTCAGTTCTCCATTCTGCAGTCCACACGTACTTTATTTCTTATCAGTGATTCTGAGCGACGACCCTCACCCCACTCCCTCCGGTTGTGTCGTTTCCATTCCTCCTTTCCTGAGACTCCTGACTTTGTCCTGGCAACTCCTGTCCTTTTGGTAGAAAGTATGGGATTTGTCCAAGGTGCGTGTCCCTCACTAGCACGGTCGTTCCCCTTATAGACCTGCCTATTGTTTGGCTGAAAACTGAGCTCTGGGGATGACGTCATTCCAGACCCTAGCGCGGGTCTGGACTATGAAGAATCATAGTCTCAGGGGCTCCACTAGTCTCTGTCTGGCCTGGAAGCCTGGTCTCTTTCATGATTTTGACGTTTATTCTGCAGTTTTCTTCCTCTGTGTCCAGGATCGTCTAATGGGATCCCTTTCAGAGCATTCCCTAGTGGGCGTCGAGCACTAACTACCTCCTTCTGATCTCAGGCCATGGAGATGGATGTTCTTGTGATCCATCAGTTCATTGGGCTGATCGGTACCAAGTATTTTTGATTTTCAACACTCTTCTTTCCACCAGACAGGGAGCAACCAATGGTTGCACCTTAGGAAGCTACTTAAGAGCTTTAAAAGCCCCAGGGGGAAAGATATGGTGCCTGGGGTCTTAAAGGCTTGAAGGTAAACAAGCGGCCATCTAGCTCAGAAGCAACAAAGCCCACATGGAAGAAGCAGACCAGCCTGTGTGATCACGAGGTGTTGAAGGGATCAGGTATCAGGCATCATCAGAACAAAAATGTGAATTGTGAATGAGGGGGGGAGT
>NW_022105611.1:22252316-22253977 GCF_000313985.2 Echinops telfairi
AAATGGCCTTAGGAGAGGTGAGCAATTGGTCTTTGGCATGTGGGATTGGGAGATGTTTAGGATGATAAAAGTATAAAGGTGAGAAGCTCACAGAGAAAATTTCCCACTATTTCTCATGGGCCAGAAGTGGATCCCCAGAGGGATCTCCTTCAACGGGGAGTTGAACTGGAGAAGGCCTTGGAGAGGTCGCCTTGAGGGGAAAGAGAGAAGCTGGAGCTGGACTTCCAGGAGGCCGGCCGGGCGAGAGGGAAGCAGCGGGTGGGAGAGACATCACTCATGACCTCTCTCCTTCCCTCCCGTGCCGTGCTCATGGAAGAAAGTAGAGCATTCGTCTTTCACAGTTCCTCAGGGCTTGGATTTCCCCGTTCACAGCTTGCCATTGACACAGTGGTTGTAGCCCAGGAGCAGGCGGTATTGCCTTCCCTTGGACTGGGGGCACTACGCGTTGGCATCGACTCGAAGGCACCTGACAACAACAGCAGAACACGTGCTTCTGTACCCTGTGACGTTTATAAATTGGTAGCTGGAGTTAGAGTTTGCTTAGATTCAGGCTTTGTGTAATTTTTTATCTAAGATAATGTGTGTTATGTTTTCATCAAGAAGCGAAAATCGTTTGGTTGTCATTTTCCTTCTTTCTTTTTTGGCTTTCTAATGGACGTTCAATGCTTCGGGGCCCTTGAATTCGTTGTTGTTGCTGTGAGGTGCCACCGAGTCAGTGTGACTCATGCTGACTCTTTGTACAACAACTTGTTGTTATAGTTGAGCCCCTGGTTGCAGTCACTGTGCTGGCCCAGCTCACGGAGGGTCTCTCTCCGTTTGATGACCCTGCATGGAGCCTGATGTCCTTTTCCAATGACTTGTCTTTGGACAAGTCAGTATGGGAGACCAAGTCTGGCCATCGGGGCGTCCAAGGAGCATCCTGGCTGGACTTGTTTCCGGTGTGCTTTGTTTTTTCTTCTGGGAGTTCGTGGTGGTGCTGGTGGGAGGAGTTGCCTTCCAGTTGGTTCCCACGCACGGAGATCCGATGTACACTCGAAGGAAACACTTCCTTGCCCTTCTCCATCCTCACAACTGTTTTAATATTTGAGCCCATTGATGCTGCCACTGTGCCAATTCATCTTGTTGAGGGCCTTCCTCTTTTTCGCTGCCCCTCCGCTCTACCAAGCATGAGACCCTTTTCCAGGGACTGGTGTCTCCTGAAAACATGTCCAAAGTACATGAGACGAAGTCTACCATCCTTGCCTCTAGGGAGCACTCTGGATTCTTCTTCCAAGACAGAGCTAAGCAGTTCTTTTGGCAGTTACAGTACTTTCAGTATTCTTTACCAACACCATAGTTCAAATGCACGGAGTTTTCTTCTGTCTTCCTTATTCAATGTCCAACTCTCACACGCATATGAGGCAATGGAAAATAACACGGCGTGGGTCAGGTGCACCTGCGTCATTAGAGGAGCATCCTTGCTTCTCAACACTGAAGAGGTCTGGGGCGGCAGGGTTACTAATGCAGCGCATTCTTCGATCTCTTCGCTGCTGCTTCCATGAGCATTGATCCTGGATCCAAGCAAGACAAAACCCTTGACAACTTCAATCTTTCCTACATTTATTGTGATGTCACCTACTGGCTTGGTGAGGAGAATTCCGGTTTTATTTCCATTGAGTTGT
>NW_022105611.1:22255676-22256869 GCF_000313985.2 Echinops telfairi
TCCTGAGGGTCTTATCTATCCTGAATTTCATGTGTCAAAAGCAGATAACTCTGTACCAATGTGTGTACTCTGGTCTAGCTGGATTTGTAAGGTAGAACTGGGTCATGGTGGTGGGGGAGTGGGGAGAAGCATTCAGGAACTAGAGGATGATGTGTATTTCATCAGTGCTATACTGAATCCTGGTTGAATTGTCCCTTCCTTATAACCTTTCTGTGGGTGGGTGGGTGGGTGGGGTGGCCAATCATCTACAGATGGGCTTTGGGTCTTCACTCCACCTCCCCACTTTCACAATGATATAATTGTTTGTTTTGGATCTTTTGAAACATTTCTATTCATATTCAGTCCCATAGGTTTTACAAAACTGTGGTCTTCTAATTCTGTAATTCTTTATTTGTTATAATACTTCTATAAAGAAAAATAAAAATCTGTTCTTTAGCATCCTCCCAAAGTGACCAATCAGGTTTTATTTTGATGCACTTAAAACATACTTGGATGGGTTCCAATCCATTGCATTTCTTTTTCTTTTCTTTTTATTGTGATTTGTGTGGGAGTTTACATTTCAGATAATCAATTTTGTATCCAACAATTGAAGTAATTTTCAACACTCCTTTTAGCTTATCCCCGCCTCCTTTGATTTCTCTTTTTATTCTTGTGTCTTACTATCTCCCCCTTCACCCCCATTAATACCGATCAACACTCCAGTCTCGGGAAACTGCAAAGTCTGCTTTCTTCCTTATGAAAGTCTTTGCCCCACCCCCACCCCAACCTTTGTATTAGTGGTCTCATAACAATATTTTATTTCTTCAATTCGATTACTCTGCTCTTTTAAAGTGTTGTCCTTTATATTAGTATTCATCTTATGGATTTCTATTAAAAAAAAAGTCGTGGTTGTAAGGTTTCTATTTTTTCCTATAGCTCTCTTGATCTTTCCCCCCTACTATTGGCAGTATTTGAAAATAAAATTCTGAATTCTTTTACTGATAGTAACAGAGCGTTTTCTTCTTCAGAAGTTACTTTGGATCTGGGTAAATATTGACTATTTTCTCCATGACATGTTGATGCATGTTTTAGGGGTGCGAAGGAGTCTGGGTCCTGTGGGGACAGTTTGTGGGGAACAGAAGGATTTCTCTTAAGTTGTCTCCCCAAAATATGTACCAAACTTAGCTGCTTTAGCGTGACTGTTCTTTAGGCAG
>NW_022105611.1:22258873-22259826 GCF_000313985.2 Echinops telfairi
ATAGGTCACCACCCTAAGGAGATGTCAGGCCGTGACCTGAAGGATTAGACCCCCCCATCTTCTTACAGATGTGGCAAGTTGAGACAAAACCTAGCCATGACAGCATCCGTTGGAGATTCTTGCCTGAAATCTTTACATTGTGTTGTCTGCCAAATGACATCTTTCTATTTCTATTATTCCTTCTACATTTATTCATTTACATTCTAATATAGGTAACGAGCAACTTTCTCTTTGGTCCGCTGTCCTCAGTCATATATCTATGCAACTGTCCATTTATACAATCATTTAAATTAGTATGGGTTTATAGATTATTATTTTATTCTAAAGATAGTGTTCATTACTATTATTATTTGCTTAGTTGTTCAAACTGTTCCTGATTTGAACACGAGCTATTCCTGATTTGTCTGTTAGAAATTTCTTCATATGTGCTCATCTGTATTTTGATGGAACTTAAAAGTTTTCGAGCATTTTCATACTTTCTGGTACCATGAGATAATCCAGATTATCTTTTCCTGCCCTGCCCCGCTCTGGAATCAGTCACTGTGCCAGGCATCTGTGATTCCTTTTATTGGAGAGAGGTATTTATTGCAGGGTTCTTATTCTCTCACTTGTAATACCTTCTATTTTTAACTTACTTGTGTTTTTGTTTCTCTAACAAAAATTACTTTGCTATTAAGAATGAAGCTTTCTCACTATTCTACTTTTCATATTTTAAAAATACAATTTCACTTCTTACAGAGCTCACAGTTCAGCAGTTAAAAATGGCTCTTTTGGGTATTTCCTGGGGACTTCCTTGCTCTGTTCCCCTTGCTGTTCTGTTGCACGCC
The DNA here is from genome assembly GCF_000313985.2 of Echinops telfairi. Classification (NCBI taxonomy): domain Eukaryota; kingdom Metazoa; phylum Chordata; class Mammalia; order Afrosoricida; family Tenrecidae; genus Echinops; species Echinops telfairi. The sequence goes on from NW_022105611.1 coordinate 22,259,701, forward strand.
CTTAGTGCTTTGCCTCGGTGTGGTGGGATCAGATTGGGTGCAATTCCCACACTGTGTCTCCAGTGTTGTCTCCTGTAGGGCTATGGATCAGTGAGGGATGTCGTGTCTCATAGTGGGGCCGGCCAT
>NW_022105611.1:22262557-22264338 GCF_000313985.2 Echinops telfairi
GTGTCTTCCATTCTTCCACGTGACTGAGCCCAGAATCTGAGTGAGAGAGGACTATAAAGCCACATGACAAGATATATGGATACAGAGAAGGGTGAATTATTGGGACCATCATTGTAATCTTTCTTAGGTTACGGTGGGACTATTATGGACCTAAGTCCTCCTCTGCTCACTTGCAAAATTGTTGAGCCAGGCCTATGTAGTATTTTCTTTTTCCTTATAGGAAGAATTATTTTTGTAAAAGTTTTAAAGTTATATGTTAATTATTTAACTCTCATCTTTCATACCCAAATCCATCTTACTCAGCTTTGAGATGCTGGGGCTAGGATTCTGTAAACTACATTTATCCTTTATCAGCAGGCCTCCTGTTATCTTTTTCCAATAAGGGACACTAGGAAGAGATTGGAAAGAAGGAGGTGGTGGACAGGATTTATTATATCGTGCTTGCTTGTTGTTCCTGTAGTATTCTGACACCATGGACCGTAGCACATGCATCACGAATTGTCCATGCTAAACCAAGTCAACACTTGCTAAATCAAGTCAACACTTGCTAAACCAAGTCAACACTTGCTAAACCAAGTCAACACTTGCTAAACCAAGTCAACACTTGCTAAACCAAGTCAACACTTGCTACATCAAGTCAACACTTGCTCACTGCTGAGTAGAAGAATCATTTTGGTCCTCATTGTCCTTGATGCATCAAAGGATTTAACATTGCTGACTACTCAACTCTTCTTAAAATCGTCTCTTCCCTTGACTTTGGTGAAGCTAGCCTCTCCTTGTTCACTTTCTGACTCTTGGATCTCTACGTACAAATTAAATTTTCTGATTGTGTTATATCTACCACTCTTAATGCTGGCTATCTAGTTCAAGTCATTACCCTTTCTCATCTGAACTTTCATAACAGCCTCATCTCTGTTCTTTTTGGAGTCCAGGATTGTCTTCCTGTAATCCACACTACCATGGCTCCATGATGCACCTTCCAAAGCACTAGTATGGCGATCTTGCCCTGGAGCGATCTTGCCTTGCTTTACACTCTACAGGGCGTACATTGTACCTAATAGAAACACTGAAACTCCTTATCTCGGCAAACAGGGCTTCCATGAACAGGCTTTAGTCACTCAGCCTAATCCTTGACATACAACCATATTCCCTGTGGCTTAGTGCCATGTGGGGATACCAGTGAATCTCCTTACTCCTTTGTTTATCTGTGCCCCTATGCTTTTGACCAAAGTATTCCTGTGGCCTGGGCTGCTTTTCTTCTCTCCACCTCCTTCCTCTCCAGTGTCCATTTTTCCGATTTTGTCCTTCCAACCCAGCTAAGATGTACCTTCTCTGCTAAATGTCCCAGGGTTGTGATTATTCCCTCCTTGATGTTTCGTGGAGCAGATTTAATACACAGAATGACTTGTGAACATCTGGCATCTACAGATTTCTAGATCTTGTCCTCCTTCCAGGCAGAGGCAGATCTTTGCAATCTACTAAGTGCTGGATAAGTAATGGAAATGCACATCTAGAAGAAAGGACAGGAAGCCAGGGAGAGCTACTTACTTTGCAGCTGGCTACTGTGTCACTTTGGATTGGTGGCTGTTGCTCAGAAACTTGTTATGTGACTTTCAAAGACAAATGCAGCTATTCAAAGCCAAACTCTAGCAGGGAGGACTTGCATAATTAATTAACTTCCCCTCACTTGAAAGGGATTGTAGGGCTCAGGAGTCAGTAATCAGGCAGCGAATTCCTTAGGTGAGGGCAAGGTCAGGGGCTTCTCAGAGGGGGCTGGTAGC
>NW_022105611.1:22265452-22287912 GCF_000313985.2 Echinops telfairi
TACTATTTCTAGAGAGGAAACAAAGAATGATCTGTCCTTTTTAAAGATAGCTGCATTCCACAGGCCTACCCTACTTATTGTTTCCTTATTAAACCCATCTTTCTTCCTTCCCCTCGACCTACAAACCCTTATTGAAGAATCCTTTTGTGCTAGGTCCTCTGCTAGACGTTTGGGATATACAACGAATAAGTTGTCTTTATCTGGAACGAGTCCAGCTTGCAGTGGTAAATTAGAGAGAAAATACAGAGCATGACAGGATTTGAACTGGGACTCTCCTCTTCCCTCTTTTTAGCTGAGGGATCCCAAGCCCAAACTGAAACACAAAAGAAGTGTGCCTTCCCTCGTTCCAAACTGAGGTGTGGCAGTAGACTTGCTATGTGGGATTTTCAAAGGAAGTGGTGGAAAAATACTGCTGGGACCCTTAACTCAGTGCCCATCTGGGAGGTGGAGAATCTGAGACAGAGAATGTCTTTGGAGAGAATTGGCATTTTTCCTTCTGTGCCTGGGATTGGAGGCAGAGCAGGGCACACTCTCCAACTTGCTCTAGTGAGTGCAGTTGCGGGGAAGTTAGTTCCATTTGGCATGTGTCAAAGGAGAACTGTGTACCATAGGGGTTCCTTCTTGAACAAATTATTTTTGGTGTGTGTTTATGTAAAAATATAGGCTGCACAAACATTCCCCAAGGTTTCCAGTGGCTGATTTTTTTTTTTTCAGAAGTAGATCGCCAAGTCTATCTTTAGAGGTACCAGTGAGTAGCCTTGAACTTTGAACTGTTTGGTTAGAAACCGAGCTCTACTCAGGGACTTTGAGTTAATGAGAGGGTCTTTAAAAAGACATAGCAGTATACTAGAATTGCATCCCCTGAAATGTGGTACAATCCCAGAGACTCCGTTGGACCCACACCTGGGAAGACTAAAGGCGTCTCTTAGCGAAAGGACCAGGAGACAGGAAGCAGTGGAGGCAGCACCAGCTCCAGCATACTGCTCAGCATCAATATGTGCCATCCATTTTGGGTGCTGCAAAGAGTAACCAAGCTGCAGCCATCTTCAAAATGGTCTGGCAGATGGTAGGGAGGGGTGGATTTCCACAGCCTGAGTCTAATTGGGGCAATAGCTGAATGGATGTCGATAGCCAAGAAATATATTCAAGAAATCCTACCAGGCTCAGAAGAACCTGTACTAGGATCTAGACAAAAGATTGGTAAGGCCTTTCCTATTTCTGATCATTTCCCTCTCCTGGCTGGATGGGGAGGGAAGAGAAGCCCCAAACAAGGAATTACAGAGGAAACCAGCCCTACTGTTATTTTCCGCTATAGGCATTGGTAGTAAGGAAGAACTTTTAACTTCATTTTGGTTGCTAAATTATGTTTATTTTTTAACTTAAAAGTGATAGAAAGTCCTTTGATTTTTTTTTTTTTTGGCCTAAGAATTACCATGAAGTTGTGGCAACCACTGGAGATTTTGCTCAGGAAAAAAAATTCAGCACCATAAAGCAAATTTGAATGGAGAGTGAACCCAAAAAGACTTATTTTTCTTTGGCACCATTGGAAAACTGAAAATAGTTTTTCTAACATGATAGCAAAAACATAGCAGGTGTTAAAGAGCAAGAATGCTCCTTTGAGAACTGAGGTGCACCTGACCCAAGCCATGGTATTATCAATCATTTCATATGCATGAGAAAGTTGTACATTGAATCAAAGAAGTCTAATGAAGAATTGATGCATTTGGACAACAGTCCTGGCAGAGATTCTTGGAGGTACCAAGGGCTTACAGAACAAACAAATCTGCTTTGGAAGAAGTACAGTCAGAGTGTTCCTTAGAAGTCAGGATGGGGAGACTTGGTCTCACATACTTGGAACATGCTTTCAGGAGGGACCAGACTGGAAAAGGACATCACGTTTGGCGAGGCAGGAGGGCAGCAATGAAGCCAACCCTTGATGAAATGGCCTGGCACACTGACTGCCACAATGGCTCAAACACAACAACTGGGGATGGCACAGGGCCAGACGGGGCTCTGTTCTGTGGTGCATAGGCTCACTGTGAATTGGAACTGACTCGACCGGCCCGAGCAACAATGGCCACATGTTTGCTTAAAAAGATACTGAGAGTGGATAAAGAGACCGTCCTTTCTGGTAGGGTGTGAATCAAGGAAGATTGATCGAACGGTCCATGGGGTCCAATGAATTGCATTTAAAGTGCGCTGTCTTCCACCACATTTAGCAACCCTAACAATACAGTGGAATAGAACAATATGTTTCAAGAACTTTAGAACATTAGGGTGAGCTTCCTGTGGATTCCTCTCACATCCCCACCATCCATGTCTCTCCACTTAACATCTGTCGGGCCAGGTTTATTGGCGAATCCATCCTGTTATGGACAACCACCCGCTTGTGAGGTTGTATCACAACCCTGCCTCAGTGGGGGGCAGAGAGCCCACTCAGGAAGTTCTCTGTGCTGGGGCATTATCATTCTCTTGGCATCTTCTTCCTATTGTTTCCAGTGATAATCCCTCAAGCCAAAATGAGCCCATCTTATTTACAAAGCCTAGTCCTTTAAAGGTGACTTTTAGGGTCAAGGGTTGGGATTGGCATAAAGTGATCCTGATAGGACAGGGTGCTGGGTGCGGTTTTGGATCACCTTACCTCTTAAGAGACAGCATAGAACTGAGGTGGGTTCTGAGAAAGAAAAGGGTTGGGTTGATGAAAAGAAGAGGGCAACAGAAAAGTGGGTGAATGGGGGAGACGTCGGACAGGGCAAGATATGACAAAATAATAATTTATAAATTATCAAGGGTTCATGAGGGAGGGGAGAGCGGGGAGGGAGGGGAAAAAATGAGGATGTGATGCCAGGGGCTTAAGTGGGGAGCAAATGTTTTGAGAATGATGAGGGCAATGAATGTACAAATGTGCTTTACACAACTGATGTATGTATGGATTGTGATAAGAGTTGTATGAGCCCCTAATAAAACGATTTTTTTAAAAAGCGGACCGAAGTTGAAGGATGAGAGAGAGAGAGAGAGAGAAGAGAAGAGAAGAGAGGAGGAGAGGAGAGGGGAGGGGAGAATGTATACATGGGGGGTGGGGTGCGTGGGGCATGGGGTGGTGGAACAAGACAGACTTCCTTTTGAATCTCGGTCCTGTCCCTCCATGCCTGTGAATCGGAGCAAGGATTCTCTGATTCTTATCTATAAAATGGGAAAAGAATATTGGCCTTGCAGGATGACCGTACTAAAAACTCACAGCCGTCCAGTCGATGTTGACTCCCAGTGACCCTGTAGGACAGAGTCGAACTGACCTGTGGGAGTTTCCAAGGAGGCTGTAACTATTCACAGGAGTGGAAAGCAAAGGAGGATTAAATTATTCAACACTGTAAATCTGGCGAGCAGAGTTAGTGCCTAACCAATGGGAGGAAACTTCTTCCTGCATGCGTCCTTCTGGAAGAAGGAAGTGAACCCCGGCCATACCCCTAAGCCCCAACCACAGGAAAAAATGCTTGGGGAGAGTGGGCTTGGGGGTACACCAAGGATCTCTTTCTTATTCCTGAGTTTGCAGCTATTTCTCTTGTACAAACCAAATTTCTGTCTGTCCAGGAAAGGGAAGGTCTAGTCTTAGATCTGTTCCTCACCCACCCGGGGTCCTATGGGGCATTAGCAGTGTGACCTCAGTGGTCACAGAGACCCTTGCCTGATAGATCCCAGGACCCTCCGGCACACAGACAGGCTGGGTGAATGCAGTTGTGCCAAGACCCAAGCAGAAAGGTCATGAAGAGAAAGTGAGTTATAGACTGATTTGAAATCTGTTTTGGGTGCAAATGGCTGAGCATTCAGCCAAGAACCGAAAGGTTAGTGGTTCAAATCCACCCAGATGTAGAAAGCCTAGCGATGTCCTTCAGAAAGATCACAACGATTGCAAATTCCATGCGCTCAACTCTACTCGGAAACACATGGAGCCACCCTGAGTTGGAATAGATTTGACAGCAACCACATTCTTTGTAAGAGAGAACTGGGTTTTCACGTATCTCCAGGGAAGAGGGAAAAGAATGAGCGGGACTCAGTCCGTCATCATACGGCTCAGAGCCAGACTCAGGATAAGGGTCAGGAGACATTTCCAACTTCAGCCCTTCCTTCCTTCCTTTCTGGGGTCGGGGAGATGGAATCCCTGACCAGAGGAATGGCGGTAACTGGGGTGAACCTTTGGAAAGCCACACCAGTCTTCACTCCCTGGGCTACCCTCCAACTTTATTGGTCTCTCAAGTAAGAACATCCCACCAGCTCTCTTGCCTAGTCAAGCAGCAAACAATTACTTACCAGGATTTTTTTCACAGACAGAAGTAAGGACTGACCAAGTTAGGCCTGGGTTCCCTGAATGTAGTTAAATTCACCCCATTTCTCCCAGGGGGAGTTCCTAGGACTTCCCACCCCCCTCCCAGACTCTGTCTTAGCCAATTAGCTGAGTCCCAGTGGTGGCCATGTCTCTGCAGAGCCCTGTGTGCCCGGGGCACAGAATGATCAGAGATTGGTCTTTGATACCAGAGTCTTAGGGAAACAGCAAGGAGCCTTGTTTAGGGGAGTGGAAAGTTCTAGGAGTCTTCCTTTGTTCTGCATCCTTTATCTAGTTCCTATCAACTTTAATGACCCACCTAGCTCTACACCCAAGTCTCTCCCTTCCATCGCCCAACCATCCAATTGCTTGTGGGACTCCTCCACCCGACAGTCTACAGGAAACTCACATCTGTCAAACCCTGCACTAGAGTTTTGCCTTCCTATCCTAAAGTTGTCATTTTCTGTGATTCTATATTTTAGAAATAGTATCACTGCCCCAAGTTGCCCAAATCACAATTGGTGAGTGCTTGTCAAGTATGTGCATGTGATCGAAGAGAGAGAGAGAGAGAGAATGAGAGTACATTAGTTGGAAAAAACACCTAGGATTTCTCATTCATCACACTTAACCCCTAACCAATTCCTGACCAGCCTTTATTTCTACTTTGTGTCCTGGTTTCTATACATCCCATCATTAATTATTCTGTTCCAGGACACACTGTTCTCGGTGATAGCTTGCTCACTGATGCTGTCGCCTGGCTAGTGTGTGTGTTTTTCTCTGCCTCATACTCAGTAGGTGAGAGTATACCTATTGAGCATTGTTTTTCTTAATTTTTGCTACCTCAGTAGGTGAAAAATGCCAGTTACTATTGATGGTGGTAATTGTTTTCTTATGTTTGTAAGCTGGTTCCTTTTTGTCTTTTGTGAAATGGCTGGTGGATACAATTTATTTAAAGGATTTATTAGTGTTGCTTGCTTAACTCTCCTCTTAAAAATAGTTTTATTGGCATATCCATCATATATCATACAATTTAATCATTCAATCATATTAAGGTTTGTGTAATCATTACCACAATCAGTTTTTTCTTCTACTCATTGTGGCTAGTTCCCCATTTCCCCTCACCTTCCCCTGCTCTGCCCCTAGGCAATTATCAATCCAGTTGTTGCCTCTATAGGCCTATATAGTCTGGATTTCATATACGGAAAAGTATATAAAGCAAAATAGGAAGCAAGCAAGCAAACAAACAAATAAAAAACAAAAAAAATCCAAGTACAATGACTAAACAGAACAGAAAAATTTCAATCATAACGGAAGCAGAAACTATTAAAAATGCAAACACTTTAAAATGGGTGAAAGGGGAGATCAAATGATAAGGCTTACATTCTAACCTAGCTATATCTGCCATAATCGATTTTACAATGCTTTTTGTCTGTTAACAAGGTTGTTCACATCCCTGGACTGTGATCAGAGGGCGTTTTCTGAGGGTTCAATCCATTTGTAGATGGAATCTGAAAATGGATTTTGGGTCTCCACTGTCCTCCACAGCCTTTTGCAAAGAGGGTGTTTAGAATTTAAGCTCGGATACTATTGCTTCCTTCAGATGTAAGTTTTATTATTTATGATCCTTGGATGACATAGGCTGATGTACCTCTTCCATGTGGACTTGGTTGATGCTTCACTTAAATGGTTGCTTGTTTGAAGATAAGCTTTTAAGACCCTAGGTACTACTTTTCTCTTTTTTTTCCTAACAGTTTTTGGCCATATAATTCACCTAGCATACAATTCAATAGTTCAATCATATTAACAAGAGTTGTACAATAATCTCCACAATCAATTTTAGAAATCCTTCTTCTTTCTTGTACTCATTGTTATCAGCTCCGCATTTACCCCCATCCTCCCCTGCCATGCCCCCCAACTTTAATTACACTGTATTTCATACACAGAAAAATATACTGAAAAACCCCTACCAAAAAATAACAATACCAAAATAAAGCAGAAAAATATGAAAAATTAGAGCAAATGTAAAATGGATCTATAGGGGAGATCATTTGATAACCTAAATGTATCTGCAACAAAATCTATTTTTCACTGCACTCACAGCAAGGCTGTTGACATCCTGGGTCAGAGAGAAGGCACTGGAGGCTTAATCCATGCGTGGACCCTGCAAATAGAGTTTATGCTGTCATCCATAGCTTCCTGCAAACTGGATGTTCACAGTTTAAGTTTTGGTACTATTCCCTCCTTTGGATTTGGATTTTATTGTTTACAGTCCTTAGATCACACAGGCTGGTATGCTTCTTCTGTGTGGTTTTAGTTGACATTTAGTTGACATTTACTTGACATTTACTTGACATTTAGTTGACTTAGGTGACTTTGTTTGAAGACAAACCTTTAAGACCCCAGACACTATTCTTTCAATACACTAGTCACTATCTAGTTGTTGTTTTTATTTTGTGCCACACTTAGCACTTGTATCTTCAATGATCCCTTCATGAGGGCAAACCTCAAGGAGGGCCATGCCATAGAACTAATTCTTAGACTGGGGCTAGAATTAAGTGTGAGCCCCAAATCCATTTATATTATGTATCTATGGTTTATTTATGTCTGGTTCACTTTAGAGACATCATTATAATTTTATGCTATAGAACATTGTCAATCATCCCCCAGGGGACATAAGGTAATTCCATTGATAGTGACATTAATCTAGTCCAGGGGTCAGCAAACTTTTGAGACAGAAGAGCCACTCCTGTCCCTCATAACAATTTAAAAATTATTTGAGTGCCATAAATGTATTTTTACAACAAATGAAATAATCATTATCTGAATAATATCCTTTAAAAGTTTTAAGTTTTACTACAGAGCCACATGTTTGTACCAAAAAATCTGAATGTGGCTCGAGAGCCACAGTTTGCCAACCTCTGATCTAGCCAATGGTATACAATTTAAAACATTGCTTGGAAGGGAAACTATACAGGTATATACTGTTTATGAACTGCAATAGATTAATTGTTGACTTATACAGACTAAACTCTTGAGTGATTGGACACTGTATAAACAATAGGAGTTGGTGATCAGGCAAAACTTTCAATTACTTTCATCCACAAAGGCAGGCCTATGCTTTCCAGATTAATACATGTGATGATAAAGAAGAGAGGGCATTATCATAGTAAATATACAAGTTGGTCATTCCTGGCCACCATTCAGTGGGCACCCTCAAGGCAAGAGATCCAAACCAAAGCCCAATGATGGCCAGTTCTATAACCTTGGGATAGCAGTCATCTGGTTCTGAAACACTGGAATTTCAAGGTTAAGTCCAAGAACTACAAGTAAATTTGAGGTAAAGTCCAGTTCATTTATTGGGGTTCCCATATAAAGTCTTTCTGGTGTGACATATGAAGCTTGTTGTGTACCTCAAAATATCAGAGTCTAAAAGTTCCAGTAGTCTATAACACCCATATGCTATTCTTTCTGATAAGCTGGGCCCATCTTTTTTTTTTCTTCCTATTACACTTTGCTATAGCACCTATATCTTCAGTGATTGCTTCATGAGGATGAGCATTGAGCAGGGCCATGTCCTAAGAACTAGTTGTTCTTAGATTGGGGCTAGGATTATCAACTCCTCTCTTAGATTCTTACTCTTTCCATAACACAAGCCCAGCTTTCTGCACCAAAGGTCCTTAGCACTCTGCTTTTCACCTGGCTCTCCAGTGATACCTCCTATCACTCTCTCATTTCTTTTCTGGTTCTGCCATAAAACTACCTATTTATTTACCACCTACCATGTTATGTTTTGAGAATATAAAACACATCAGTATGTTGTGTTTCTTATTGGCAATAAGGGAAGCGGAGGCAGTCAAGTTCACAGTGAAGTATTAAAAGTATGAACTTGGTTATGTCATATCCCAGGAGTTCTTACAGGCCCCTGCATAATAAACTTGAAGCTTCTGGTTGAGAGTGAAGTTCAGCACAGTGGGGTATTGAAATATCTCCATGAGTCTAACCCAGGAAACGCAGATCTCCAATTAGGCACAAGGCACAGGGTCCAGATTTGACAGCCGCGCCAGCAGAAGGGATGGGGTTTGCATGATGGGGCAGTTGTTCCATGAGGCTTTCTACTCCTGTAAAGAGTGAACAGCTTCAGAAACCCATAGGGGCGGTTCTACTCTGTCCTACAGGGTCATTCTGTGTTGGAATCCACTTGATGGCACAGTGGTCAAACCCTTGGCCATGTACCAAAAGGTCAGCAGTTTAAATCCACTGTTCCTTCTGCAGGAGAAAGATGAGGCAGCCTGTTTTTATAGAGATTTGCACCCCTGGAAACCCCACGGGGCAGTTCTACTCTGTCTTATAGAATTTCTCTGAATTAGAATCAACTCAAGACAATGGGGTTTGATTCCGTTTTGGAGACCCATGTTGCTGAGCTTCTGGCAGTAGAGGCAGGTAGCTGAAGACTCTAGTCTTCAGCAGGCATACAGGATGAGTGTGCTACCTCTTCTGCTCTTCACCATCTTCTTTCTCCCACTGCCTTAGTTTTCTGGTGTTGGCATAACAGAAAACTACAGTGGCAGGCTTTAAAGAAAAGGAAGCTCTATTCTCACTGCTCAAGACACTAGAAGTTTGAATTCAGGCTGTTAGATCCTTCGTTGTCCCTTCCAGCTTCTAGTAGCTTCCAGCAATCCCGGACAGTCGTGAGCTGGTCGATGCATTGGCCTCCATCATCACATGTCATGTTTCTCTCTGGTCTGTTTTCTCTTTTATAAGAGACGCTCCAAAGGGATTGGGTTTATGACCCACCTTACTCTGGTATGGCCTTCACATACCAAAAGAGAACCCCCTGTTCCCAAATGGAGTTACATTCATTGATACAAGATTCAGATTTCAATCTATGTGTATATTTGGACACCATTCAATTCATAACACCCATGATAGAGTTCAACTCACTGACCTCACTTTACCAGGTTTCTTTGTTCACTGAAGCAAACAAGTTCTCCCTGTCCTTAATCCAGTGGTTCTCAACCTGCCTAATGCTGCGACCCTTTAATACAGTTCCTCATGTTGTGGTGAACCCCCAGCCATAAAATTATTTAAGTTGCTACTTCATAACTATCATTTTGCTACTGTTATGAATCAGGCGACCCCTGAGAAAGAGTTGTTCGACCCCCAAAGGGGTTGTGACCCACAGGTTGAGAACCGCTGCCATAATCCCTATTAGTATTTATTGAGCAGTCAGGTAGTCAGGCCGTGAAGCATCATCCAACATGTGTTCCCCTTGCTCTTCTATCCCATGCTTTCCCCTTTGAGAAACCTTACGTAAGACAGAAGCAAGTAAGATTAGATTTATTTATTTAATAAGTACATTAGGCAGCATAGGGCAGATCTTACAGGTCAGCCACTGTCAAAAAATTTCTCTCACATTTGGAAGGGTAGATGCCTTCTTTTGTCAAAAGATACCATGAAAAATACAGTTGAAAATTCAGAAATTAATGTCCTTTTTTATTTTCCCATAATTAAAAAAAGAGTTCTCTCTCTTTCTCCCTTTATTGTTTTACAATCTACTTACATGTTAATGTAACTTTCTGTCTCTACGCTGAACTTTTGGAGCTCCTTCGGAACTCTCAGCCCGTGATAATTCAAGTCCTTTTGTGAGTCGATAGCTTCATCTTCTCTCTCTCTCAGAGTGGCTTACAGTCCCACACTTTCATTTCTCTCTCTCAACTGGTGGCTTACAGTCCCACACTTAATCCAATGTGCCACCAGGGCTTCTTTATTGCCTCGCAATGATTTCACATAATAAACCTAGATAAGAAACAAAAAGAAGACATCGGGATGCTGGGTGCAAGAGCAGTGCTGAGACCCTTGGGTGCTTCTCTCTCTATTTCAGAGAACTGGAAAAGACCTGGAAGCTTCCTAGAGGAAATTATGATCATGAATATGACTTATCTGTCAGCAAGTTTTGGTATCTGCATTTCCTACCTTTTCCTCATACCAGGGAAGATTAGATAGGGATGGGTAGGTGGACTGTAGCTTTTCAGACACCTATCCCCTGGAACAATCTGACCAAGTGCTGCCTGATTTCCTTGATTCTTGCTCCATAGATGATGGGATTGATTAGACACGGGAGCAGCAGGTAGAAGGCACTGAGCAGGTTGTGTACATCCTGGGAGGCGGTGCGGGCCACACGGTAGACGATGGACGAGGTTATAGTGAAGAAGTAGACCGTGAAGATGACCAGCAGGTGGGAGCCACAGGTGTTCAGGGCTTTGGAGCGGGCCCCAGCGGATGAAATCCGGAAGGCGGCGTGGATGATGCGGGAGTAGGAGGCACTGAGGAGGAGCAGGTCCAAGACTCTGTTGAGGATGCGCAGGGTGAGCCCCACAGTCTTGTTCAGGGAGATGTCCCCACAGGAGAGCTTCATCAGGGCCATGTGCTCACAGGCAAAGTGGCGGATGACATCCGAGCGGCAGAAGCGAACCTGGGAGGCCAGAAACACTACAGGTGTCACGTTGCAGGTGCTCCAGGCAGCGGACATCCCCACCAGGCCTGTCAGCAAGTGTGCTGTCACTATCTCTGGGTATCGGAGTGGGTAGCAGATGGCCACATAGCGGTCCAGGGCCATGACCAGAAGAATGTTGCAGTCAAAGATAACGAAAAAGTAGATGCAGAACATTTGCACCAGGCAGTGGGCCAGGGAGATGCGGTTGAAGTGGGCGGACAAGCTCAACAGCATGGTAGGCACCACAGTGGTGGCGGTACAGATGTTGACAGCCAGGAGCAGGGCGATGAGTGCATACATGGGCTGGTGCAGGCTCCTCTGGGTGGCCACCGTGTGGATAATCAGGGCGTTGACTGAGATGATTACCAGATAGAGGCCGAGGAAGGGCAGCACCAGGAGCCTGCGGGCCTCCTGCAGGCCTGGGAAACCCACCAGGAGGAAGCTGGTGTAGGACACATTGGAGCTTCTATTGCTCCACTGTGACATCTTCCTCCAGGGAGCAGGCTGGCTTCTGTGGGGGTAAGGGGGATACAATGCCTGGTGTTTGTACCTGGCCCTTGCTGCCCCACCCCAGCCTTACCAGGCTGAACTGGGTGCTTTGACCTCCATGACCCTTCAGGATATGGACCTAGAGAGAATACAATGCTATTTTTGTGCATTTAAGGAAAGGCTTGAAGAAATAACATTACCCTGTAGTCCCACTGTGTCTATGTTTCCTCTCTGCTTCTATAACACCAGTGTGACGGCCTTGAACGTGCTGTTGAGGTGGTTCTGACTATGGAGCCCCCAGGTGTGCAGAATAGAACTGCTCACCAGGCGTTCATGTGCAAGCTTTCAGAAGCAGATCACCAAATGTGCCTTCCAAGGTGTTTCCAGGTGGGTTCAAACAGTCTCTAGGTGGGGTAGTAGTCTAATATGTAACTGTTTGGGTCACCCAGAGGCTCATAAAGGTATGGATCACTCCTCTATTTCTTCCTCCTTATGGTTACTGAGCATCAACTTTGTACCAGGACATAAGCTACATGTATGAAGCATAACAATACATACTGTATTGCCTTCCTCTGGATGAGTTCATAGTCTTCTGAGTAGGTGAGCAATGACAAGCACTAGTCAAAATGCAAGACGGAGCAGGAGGTTAAAAACGACTCTGGTGTTGGCGTCTTAACTGAGCACTGAAGAGTCAAGAGGCAAATGAAAATCAAATACTTTCTCTCACATTGTGAAGAGGAGCCACTAGACCACTAGGTGGACAACAAAGAGGGAAACCTGCCGTTGGGCCTCTAGCCCAGCACCCACTGGCAGTTTTTGAAGGTGGCGTTGTGGATTTTGCGGATGTCTTTGAAGAAAGCCAAGCCTGTAGTTTGCTTCTCCAACACGGAGGCTCCAAGAAGTGCTGCAGCTTTCCCCTCAAGCCAACGAGAAGCCCGAACCAGTGAGCTTAAAATACTCCCTTGCCTTTTGGACAATGCTTGGTGCTAATGTTTGACCCACCCTGGAGGTCAAAAGGAGATGCTATAGGTGCCAGTGGAGGACCAACAAGAGAGTAGCTCTGACATCATTTGGCTTGACCATAATATGTATCCCTCTGTTTCACTCCCTCATCCTAATACATGTATTTACACTTTGGATATTTTATTCACCTTGGACGTTTTGCATTGATTTTTATTTTTTGAAATATTGCATTAGCTACCTAAGGCGCAATTATTTCTCTCTCCCCATTTAGAGGAGAGAAGAGTGAAGAAGATAAAAAAACTAATTGGAAACAATTAGTCCAATGAACTAATGAACCACATGACCATTCGTCTTCATGGCCCTGAGACCAGAAGAATTCGATGATGATTGGCCATGTCTACAAACTACTCTGTAAGAGAGCACATTAACAAGTCCTGGATAGAAGAGAAGAAAAACATGTGGACCCAGCCTCCAAATGATAAAAAGACCAGGCTTTCTAGTCAGATAAAGACTGGTGGACCAGTCCACCAGAAATTATGACCCTTAGTTACCCTTCATGGGTGGAACCTAATTCACTTCAATGCTCAACCAAACAATAGACATATCTAGAAGGGAATAATAACAGGAGGGAGCTACACCCACCTTAGAATAACCAACCATTTGCAAAGCAAAGGGCAGCATTTGCCCAGGGACAAAGTTCGGAAGACTTAGGTAAGAAAGAGAAATGCAAATGGAAACTCCATGGAGGAAGTGTGTGTGGTAAGTGATGTTACATTGTGGAGATTGCAATCAATTACATGAAACAAACTGTGTATGAATTGTTGGAAGGAAAATGAATTTGTCCCTTAAAAATCATCAAATTCACAACCAAAAGTAAAAAAAAAATTTCATGAAAATATTATTTATATTGATTACTGATTTTTTTGGCGTCCTCTTACATTTTGTATCCAATAAAAAGTCTCACTGACCTCATTCTAATTCTGGTTCTAGCTCCTTGGCCAAGAAGTGTCCACAAGAAGTAACCAGACTGGATCCACCTTGAAAGTCTCCCCAAGAGAGTAGTCTGCTGAGACAGGGACATAGATCCCAATAACAATAAACTCAGGCATGACTAACGGAAGGAACCCGGGACTGGAACCAGAGGGAGGTTGCCAGCAGGCCCCGGACAAGTACATTGTTCAAGAAATCCATCCCAAAGTAGTGTCCGCCTCAGAAAACCCGCCAAGCCCGGGATGGACCAATGCCAGGTCAAGCGAGGTCATTTATATCCTTAACTTATCCCTCTGATCTTAGTGAGGTGGGAAAATATGGATCGCAAACTGGGGGAGGAAAGAATCACAAGGCAACGAAAGTAGGGTGAAGTTGAGGAGGGTCCCAACCATGGACATCCTGTTTGAAGGAGGCACAAGTTAGGAGGCAGTGGGGCAATTTTTAATTTCAAATTTTGGCAATTTTTATCATTAGATGGGATTGGCAATTTGAATAGCCATCGTAGGATGCTTTTGAAACTAAAAGTAACCCAAGGGCTTTAAAATGTAACTTAGAAATTAACAAAACCACTAATAGGAATTTCATAAGATTTTACCCAGGCAAAGTTAGGGAAACTTCTTAGACATAGCCAAACACCTTGAGGGAAGGAATTTCTGGGGTTGGGGTATCAGGACCATAGTCTCTGGGCATACCAAGGTCAATTGGAATAATATAGTTCACAAGGATAATGCTCTATATCCTACTTTGGTGAGTAGTAACTGGTGCCTTCAAAGCACATGAGCAGCTATCTAAGGTGCAACTGTTAGCCTTTCCCCAGCTGAAGGAAAGAAGAGTGATGAAAATTGAAAGACATGAAAACAATTAGTCCAATGGACTCATGGACCATGTAAACATCAGTCTTAGCAAAGCTGAGATCAGAAGAACTAGATGGTGCTCAGCCACCACTACCAACTACTCTGAAAAAGACCATATTGGAAGGTCCTGGATAGAATGGGAGCAGAACTCAAAATCAGAGAAGACACCAGGCTCATTGGTTGGATGGGGTCTGCTGGGACTCGTGAGGTTATGGCCTTCAGTTACTCGGCCGATCAGCGTGGACTCACTCATCTTCAATCAACCATTGAAGATCAACATGGCAGCATTTACTGAACACAGAGGGTTAGGAACAAAGAGGGATGGAAAGAGGAAACACTTTGGAATGGGATGGGAGTAAGCTGTGGCACATTGAGGAGATTGAATCGGATAAGTTGAAACAAAATGTGTGTAAATTGTTGAAATGTAGCTGTGGGGAAACTTTTAACTTCAAATCTTGCCTTTTTACAAAAAATTGTGGCATTTGAGTGGCCAATATGAGGATGCTTTTGAAAAACTATAAACCTTCACCTAAATCACAAGGAAAAGTTAAAAAGAAAAAGAAAAAACATTTGCCCAGGGGCACCACAGAGCAGATGAAGATGGAGAAGGGGCAGAACAAATAGGCTGTTTTTTCTGGTACCGGCTTTGGAGTGTTGCTCTTCTTGTGTAGCGATACAAGTATGTGTCTAAGTGGTACAAACAATAGTTTTGTGTAAAGAGGCACAGCTGGTGAAGAGCTGACTCTTCTGGGTAGGTTGGGGGAGGATCAGAGAAACCGTTACTAGGGAAATCCAAGACTAGCAAACGATTGGCTGAGTTGAAGTTTGTTTTGTTCTCCCAGTTTTAGCAAACCTATAGCAATGGGTTGACCTAGTGGTCACAATAATGAGATCCCACAGAACAACATTGGTGAGGATGGTACAGCCTGGGCAGTGCTTCGTTCTGCTGTATACAGGGCAGTTATGAGGTGGAACTGAACTGATGGTACCTAAGAACAACAACAATAATAACAACAAACAACAACAACAACAAAACTCCCTAACTCACTGCCATGGAACTGATGAGCATCGTTGGAGTTCATTTTCTTTCTTTTTTTTCTCTCAATGCTCACCCATAATCTGCTTAATAATCCATTCTAGATAGTTGACAGAGATTCATCTCTGAGCCCCCAGTCTTTTCCAAGGTTTCTTATGGATTTATGAAAATATTGAACACATCTTCAGGTTCTTCAGTCAGTGTAAGTACTCGTCTAATGTGTCTAGCATTGACAGGCACTCTTACAATCTTTTACCATGATAGGATATGGCTTGAATTTTCGGAGATACCTTTGCTTTGCCTTTTTTAATGGTATAAGGTATTCCCAAACAGGTGATATTGCTGGCATGATCCAGGGGGACCGCAAGAGTGGATACCTACAATTTATCCTGGATTATGGGCTATAGTACAAACGTTTTTAATTGTCAAGGGGTGTTGAATACTGTTTTTTTTCCTGAAAAGGGTAGGTTCCCAAACTTATTTGGTATAGGGGATGGAAATGAAATGGCAAACAAGCCATGTCTCTGTTCCTTTTTAATATTCCTTTACTGGCCCAAGATATACAGAACCCCCTTTTTCATCCTTTCTTGCCTCTCCATTCTGGTTCACCCAGGCTGCAGAGTTATATTCCCAAAGACATATGGCCAATCTCCTTCCGAGGGACTTTCTGAGTCTGTCCCAGCGGTATGAGGGAGAGACCCTGCAATCCAGACTAAGAGGTAACCATTATCTAGGGCTGGGATTCTCACCAGGACGTATGGAAACTACAAAGAAGGCAGTAACCACCAAGATTTCACCAAATGCTTGGTGGACAACCAGATAGGTGGGAAGCAGAACGTTTGGTTGCCTGTTTTCTCTTCTGGGTCTTACTTGGGATCATAGAGCCAGAGAACCGAGAAGGCAGAGAATCTAAGAACCATGTAGCAGGAAATCTTACAAAGCAGTTATGACTAGATTGGGTATGGAGAGGGAGAGGAGGAGAAGACAAGGGTTTCCTCTCCTGACCTACCCTGGGACACAAACAAACATGTCTTGTTTAAATTGCTGTGTGAACAATGGTACCAATACTAAGAGAATTTACAGGAGGTGAAAACATTTTTATATGCCTTCAGAGCCTTTAGTCTCTGTGCCCACTTCTGCCACTACATTACTCAGGCAAGAAAGAACCTTCCCTTAGCCCTGTCTGGCCAAACACTAATTTGTTACTCACCAGGACTTACACAGGCTGAGAGGAATAAGGCCAGGTCAGTCTGAGCCTGAGTTGCTTGAACACAGTTAAATCCACCCCATCCTTCCCTTGGGGAACTCCTAGAACTTCATCTCCAGCTAGGATTTAGCCAATCAGTCACATCCCAGGGGTGGGCAGAAATAACACGCCCATCAGCATCTTCTGGGCTTGGGGAGCATCGTGAGCAAGAACAGGGCCTTGATACTGACGTTGCAGAGGTTCTCAACCTGTGGGTCGTGACCCCTTTGGGGGGTCCAACAACCCTTTCACAGGGGTTCCGCGATTCATAACAGTAGTAAAATTACAGATATGAAGTAGCAATGAAAATAATGTTATGGTTGGGGGATCACCACAACATGAGGAACTGTCTTAAAGGGTCGCGGCAGTAGGAAGGTTGAGAACCACTGGGTAAGAGGAACAGTGATGAGGGGGGCAGTGAGTGGGGCAGTGGAAGGGGAGAGTGAGTCAAGGCAAAGGCGTGGGTACAGGGAGAGGCCGTGTAATGTAAACATCCCAGGATCCTCTGCCCCACAGCAGCCCCCTTATTCCAGTGTCTCCCATTTCCAAAGGTGCAGTCTACATTCTGCCTCCTAGGGTTTGCTTGCTGCTGGTTTGAGGGATGTTATATTGTTTAAACCTACTAAGTGAGGAGAGAAATTGATATGCCATGAGTCCCAAAATAATTAAACCCTATTGGCCCTGTCAGGTCTCATGAGAACTTTTCAACACTTCACTGGTTTAACTGGTTGGCTGTTCGTATTCAGCAGCTGCCATCATGGTCCATGTTTATGACCGTTTTGGTCAAACAACTGGGTGTTCTCCACCTGTAGGAAACTGATAGGCACTGCCCAAGATCAAATAACTATTCATTAATAATAAGAAATCAACTTTATGACATTTTAATAAGCAATTAAGGAGAAATATAATTTTGAGCAAAATGGAAAGAAACATAATTACTAACATGTAGTCCTAGGCTTTCAAGATTAAAGTATTGTTAATCATCTTAAGGTAGCCTTGATTTTTCCCCTCTGGTCTAAGAAGAAAAGGACATCATGTTTGGTCCAGCAGAAGGGAAGTGACAAGCAGGAAGGCCCCTTTAAAGAGGTGGATTGACACCCTGGCTGCGTCAGTGGGCTCAGGCAGCGGCACCATGGTGAGGATGGCGCAGGACTGGGCAGTGTTTCCTCTGTCGTGCATCATAGGGTCGCCAGAGGACAGAGCAGACTCAGCGGTGCCTAGCAACAATACTAACAAGAAAATAAAGTTTCGAGATCTTTTCCCCTCTACTTCAGCCCCGTCAGTGGTCCCCTAACCTGCTTTAAAAGCAGCCAAAACATGGGTAGCTACGAA
The DNA here is from genome assembly GCF_000313985.2 of Echinops telfairi. Lineage (NCBI taxonomy): Eukaryota > Metazoa > Chordata > Mammalia > Afrosoricida > Tenrecidae > Echinops > Echinops telfairi. Next base: position 22,283,174 of record NW_022105611.1, read on the forward strand.
GCAAATAAAACAAGGCAAAAGAAAAAGCTCAGAACAATAGTTTTACAGGTGTCCCTCAATATCGATTGAATGAGTATCTTTTTTTTAAAAGATCATTTTATTGGGGGCTCTTACAGCTCTTATAACAATCCATACATCAATTGTATCAAGAACATTTGTACATGTGTTGCCATCATTATTTTCTAAACATTTACTTTCTATTTGAGCCCTTGGTATCAGCTCCTCTTTTTTACCCCCCTCTCCCGTTTCACCCTTGTGACTCCTTGATAAATTATTATTAATTTTATATCTTACACCGAGCTGAAGATTCGTTTATTTCCTGGTGATCCACATGCAATCAGCTGGTTCCAGGCCATAGTCTGGTATTTGAAGGCAATTGAGCCACGTGTGAGCAGAGGAGCCAGGTCACCTTACTCCAGTCTTCAGTGAGTTTGGAGGATGTGGGTGAAATATCTCATCTTCTGTGTCTATGCCATGGTCAGCTCAACCTTCTTGAAACGCTTTATCTGAGCTTCTTCTGTGACAGCCATGACGGTATGCCAGAGAGAACCTTTCACAAGCTGAAAATGGATAGCCTAAAAGCCAATTGAGAGCCAAAAGAAAGCTTCTGCACCGTTGAGTTCCACCCAGCATTTGTGTCAACACCAAACAGAGACAGCGTTGCCCAGGGACTGATTCTCACTCTTTCTGCCCAATGAAAGATTCTTCTAATAGATAATCTTTGCTCTGGAGCTCTTTACCTCCTGGCACAGGTGTCAGATCTACATGTATGTCCAAAGCTCCCCCTGCCCTCTCCTGCTTATCCTCCTTTGTGTCTTACTCATGTATAATCCCTGATACATCGCATGCATTTATGCCTCTGGTACTCACATGCCCATGCATGCAATTTCTTATATGACTAGACAAATAATCAATTGCTAATTGATTTTCCCAACCAGTATTTATAGGTCAGTAGCTAGGTACAGGTTTTAAACTGGTAATTTTAAATTTTAAACTAGTAATATATTCTACTTGTTACTCTAGCCAATCTTCTGCCTTGTGATATTACATTTAGAACGGAAGAAAATTATGTTACATAAGTTTATTTTCTAAGCTATGTAAATCACTTTTAGATATTTTAGATACAACACAGCTAGAGCCAAAGACTTTCCTCAGTTTTGGAAAGGCTAACATCTTCTTTTACGAAAATCTTAAAAAAAAAAAAATCACATTCCCTTTGCCATTTTTCGCTGGCAAATTTTAAAGTGAGCCAACTAGGAATTTCCACAAACCCTGCTACATCTCTTTGTTTAATGGTGATTTCAAGATCTTCTGGAGAAAGGAAAGGAAGGATTTTAAGAAAGGTGAAATGCCAGTTCCTTCGACACGGCTTGCTGTGTACCTTTGGGCCCCGGTGTTCTTAATACAAGGGTCAAGGGAATCCAGACACGCAGCCATTGTGTGAGGTGAGCGAGAAAGCAGGGCCGGGAGAGCTTTTTCTGTGTTTCTTCTGTTTCTGAGGAAGAAAATGGAAAGTTTGCGTGCGTGACAGATGATAATGGAAAACTGGAGAAGTTGTGTGGGGGACAGAGGATAATGAAGGAGATGTGTATAGCTGCCAACTTCTGTCCTTGCCCCATCCTCGGACATTCAAACGGGATGCTCTTGTGCTGTGTGTGCGCGAACAGACTACGGGCCTGCCCTCAGAAGCAACCTTCCCAGGTGCTGCCTGATTTCCTTGGTGCGGGCCCCATAGATGATGGGGTTGACCAGACACGGGAGCAGCAGGTAGAAGGCACTGAGCAGGTTGTGTACATCCTGGGAGGCGGTGCGGGCCACTCGGTAGACGATGGACGAGGACATGGTGGAGGAGTAGACCGTGAAGATGACCAGCAGGTGGGAGCCACAGGTGTTCAGGGCTTTGGGAGCGGGCCCCAGCGGATGAAATCCGGAAGGCGGCGTGGATGATGCGGGAGTAGGAGGCACTGAGGAGGAGCAGGTCCAAGACTCTGTTGAGGACACGCACGGTGAGCCCCACAGTCTTGTTCAGGGAGATGTCCCCACAGGAGAGCTTCATCAGGGCCATGTGCTCACAGGCAAAGTGGTGGATGACATCTGAGCGGCAGAAGCGAACCCGGGAGGCCAGTCCCACCACCGGAGCAACGATGCATGTGCTCCTGGCAGCTGCCACCACCACCAGGCCAGCCAGCAACTGGGCGGTTATGATTTCTGGGTATCGGAGCGGGTAACAGATGGCCACATAGCGATCGAGGGCCATGACCAGGAGGATGCTGCAGTCGAAAGCAACAAGGAAGTAGATGCAGAACATCTGAGCCAGACAGCGAGCCAGGGAGACCCGGTTGAAGTGGATGGAGAAGTTGAACAGCATGGCAGGCACCACGGTGGTGGCGGCGCAGATGTTGACAGCCAGGAGCAGGGCGATGAGTGCGTACATGGGTTGGTGCAGGCTCCGCTGGGCGGCCACCGTGTGGATGACCAGGGCATTGGCAGAGACAATCACCAAGTAGAGGCTGAGAAAGGGCAGCACTAGGAGGGCCCTGGACTCCTTCAGTCCTGGGAAGCCCACCAGGAGGAAGCTGGTGTAGGACACATTGGAGCTTCCACTGTTCCGCCCTGACATCTCCCCTGGGGAGCACAGTGATTCTGGGCAAAGAAGAGGTGCGGGAAGGCTTGTTTGTACACCCCGCCCTCGCCAGGGCCTGCCCTGCGTTACCAGGGTGTACTCTGTGCTCTGATCGTCTTGAATCTGTAATTTCCCTACAGGGGAAAAAAATAAGTTCAAGGTCACAATCAAATGAGATTTGTGTTTGTCAATAGATCTTTCTCTGCATTTCAGGTAAATTCCTCAGGACAGATTTTGGATGCATAATCACCGGATCAGATAATACAAACATTTTGGAGGGAGCCAAATGGATGTCCAGACAAGTTGGATTTACTTTCTCACTTTCTCAGTGAGTAATAGTGAACCGAGTCACTCTGTCATGCTAGTCAGGAATCTGATTGTTGAAATATATGATCTTTTTAATTTGCTTGTTTTCTTTTGTGGATTTCTTGGTCCATTACTTTGCCTATTTATCTCTTAAGGACTTAATGTTTTTGGTAACCATTTACATATTAAAATGATTCATTTTGATCTATTCCAAAGATTAAAACAATCTTTCAAGCATGTTCAGTTTGTTTGTGAAGTTATTTAAAACTCAGTTTTATGTGTATAAAGTGAAATCTATGGATACTCTCTTTGTGACTTCTCTTGGTTTTGAGTGTAGAAATTCTTGTATTATTCAGAGATTAAATAGATAATATAGTCTGCTCTTCTTTAAAATGCAGCTTAATTTATTTCTATTAAGTTTTTGATCTACATGAAAGTTCATTTGCGATATGCAGTGATGGTTAAATTGATATTTTATCCCAAAATAGCTAAATGATTGCTCCTCTATCATTTCTTCACCGGTTTGTGTTATCATCTTTATCCTAGCCTAAGTTCTTGTGTGTGTTAGTCTCTTAACAGATAATGATGTTCTTTTCTATCTGCTCTTGTGCCAATACTGTGCTATTTGCTAAAAAATAAAAGCTGTGAGGTATAATCTACATACCATATAGTTCAGCCTTTTAAATTGTACAATTCAATATTTCAGTACATTTACAGAGTTGTGCAATCATCACCACAAGCAATTGTAGACCATTTTCGTAATTCCACAAAGAAAACTGTACCCATGAATAGTCATTATGTACTTCCCTTCAACCCACATAATCACTAATGTATTTTATGTGCTAATGCCCTGGTGGCATAATGGTTGTGCATTGGGCTGCTAACTGCAAGGTCAGCAGTTCAAACCCATCAGCTTCTCCTCTGGAGAAAGACAGGACTTTCTACTCCTGTAAAGAGTTACAGTCTCTTGAATTATTGAATTGTATGAGATATGGATGAAGTGCCAATAAAATTGTTTAAAAAAAAAGAGTTACAGTCTCAGAAACTCACAGGAGCAGTTCTACCCTGTCCTATAGGGTCGCTACGAGTTGGCATCGCCTTGATGGCAGTGAGAGACAGTGCTTGTTTAAAGAGCCTTGGTGATGTTGTTGGTTAAGTAATAGGCTGCTAACTACAAGACTGTCAGTTCAAATCCACCAGTCACCTTAAGGTAAGGTGACCAGATGTCCCGCTTTTGGCGGGACAGTCCCAATTTTTGACAATTTGCCCTGCATCCCGCAGCATTTTTAAAAAGTCCTGATTTTTGGAACGAACGCACGACAAGCTAGGGTATACGGTTTTTGGCTGCCAAGTGGTTATTTCGCCAGGATATGAGTTTTATCAATGGTGTCCCGCTTTACCAATGTTAAAATCTGGTCACCTTACCTTAAGGAGAATGATGAAGCTGTCTGTTCCCATAAAGATGAACAACTTCAGAAACCCTATGTAGTATTGCTATGCATTGGATGTGGTAGTGGGTTTATGGGCTAGTCTTTTCTAAGCATCTCACAAATATGAAATCATAAGATGTGTGGTCGTTTGTGACTGCCTTCTTTCACTGAGCATAATAGTGTCAAGGTTCTCTTCTTCTTAATGCCTGAGTAACACCCACTGCAGAGAAAGACCACGCTTTGTCTATCCATTTATTAGCTGATGGCCATTTGTGTTGTTTCTACTTTTTGTCAGTTGTGAATAATGCTGATTTGAGTATTTATGTACCTCTTTTGGCATGAAGCCCCTCAGCCCCCACTGTTCTGACAAGAAAGACCCC
>NW_022105611.1:22288970-22290320 GCF_000313985.2 Echinops telfairi
ACTTGGAGGCATGGCCATCCATCAAGTTTTTCAGACTTAAAAGTAACCCTGACAACTTCCTTCATCTCTGGCACCTCCACAAAATCAATCAATACAATCTCCCAGTATCACTGTCTAAGTTAGTCAGTGAAGTATCTTACTCTCCAGAGCTGCTATCCCTCCCCAAGCTCAGGCCTCATCCTCTCGCCCCTGACCTATTACAAAACCTCATCTCTTCCAATCCGTCTTCTTCTGAGCCATCAGGGGGACTTAAGGTGTGAATCTGTTTATCTTGCTCCTCTGCTGACAGCCTTCAATGGCTTCCTAGTGTTCACGAATCCAACTGGAGTTTCAATGCAATGTGGTGGAGACCTAGTCCCTCGCTCTCAAGTCACTCTGCAAAACCCGGAGCTGCTTGGAGCGTTGCTCACATGACTGTCTGTCTGTCTGTCTGTCTGTCTGTCTGTCAGCCTTCATGGCCCTATGCCTTCCAGCACTGCACACTGAACACAGACCTCTGATCATTTCATGGTTCCTTTTCGATCTTTCCCACTAGACCAGGGGACACATCTTTTGCTCCTAGGTATCTGACTTCAGTCCAGCAGGTGCTGATCAAAGAATTGGCAAAGGCTTGAACCACCGAAGAGCAAACTGAAGGGGAGTTTCTGGCTGAGGTGGGAAATGAGCATCCCTGAACACCCTAGGAGGCAGCTTCAGGTGGGGAACCCAGTGCCACTGCCCAGGACTTGGAGGTGACGTTCAGAGCTCCTGAATGCATTTCTTGCATCCGCAGGCCTGGGCCTTCTCCTCATCTTGGCCCCGGCTCATTCATGGAAGATCAACTTGTGCCCCAAGGCTTACAATAAAGGGGCGGGGGCATGGGTTGGATTGCAGTAGGGCAAAGGCACACTAGCTCTGGTGTGAACTCGTACCTTCTCAGGCTTCATGTGAAGGAGAGGGAAAAGCCTCCACCTCAGCCCCCACCCTCTGGAGCCGACCTCAGAGCTGATACTCACAGGCACAGGCAGGCAGGAGTCCAGAGAACCAGTGGGGCTCCCTTAGTGCAGTTAAGTGCCCTGTTCCTCCTCTTCCCAAGGGAGCCCAGGCTTGGGCTCAGCCAATGGGCAGTGCCCTTTCACCGGAGAGCATTAATCTTCCGCTGAGCATTCGCATCTTTGCAGAATGAGCCTGGAGCCCTGCTCCTTGAGCCCAGCCTATGCCCTTTCTAGGGGTCTGTGTTGCACAAGATCTCTGTCTGGGAGCTGGAGGGGAAAGACTCAGCCAAACACAGAGGACACTCCGACCTTGCTCTTCAAACCCAGTCTGCAGCCCACTCCAATGGTAGCGCTTCCCAAAGCAGGGTCAGGGAGC
>NW_022105611.1:22291463-22292603 GCF_000313985.2 Echinops telfairi
ATTGGGGCTGATGGCTGTTTGTGTTGCGTTGTTTTAGAGGAGCCAGGTGCCATTTTCCAGGGAGTCAAAGAGCGCTGGCTCTCTCTGGGAGACTTGTAGGAATGCTTCTTCAAACTGCCTACAGCTAATTCCACTATGGAATTGGTGTATCACTTTATCCTCCTGTGGCTTCCCTCTTTCCCTAGTCAACCAGTATTCTTATTTGGAGGGCAACTTTGATGGTCTTCTCAGGGGATGCTGGTCGGGTGGTTGTGGACCCATGAGGATGTAGCCATACTGGGTGATCTCACAGGAAGCCATGCTGGTGTGGCCTATGGCAGCTTGGGGCACTGCAGAGTGCATGTGGGGGTGCCTGCTGCAACGGGAGTGGCCAAGAAGGGTGATGGGTTGTCTACTTTGGTGAAGAGCACTGAGAATGGTGGGTGGAATTGTCCAGGTCAGGTAGATCATTGCAGAGGTTGGGAAGTGGTTCCTGCAGTAGAGTGGAATGTTGGTGACTGGTGGCTGAGCTGTCTTAGGCCATGTGAGGCCAGGTGGGAGGAGTTCCCTCAGTCATGTGGGACCACAGAGGATGGGCAGGAGTTCCCCCCAGCCATGGAGGCAGGATTTCTCCTGAAGAAGGTGGGCGGGATTTCCCCAGCCACGTGTTAAGCACTGCAGAGGGCAGGCGGGCAGAATCTCTCCCAGAGGAAAGTGGGTGGGATTTCCCCCAGAAGAAGGTGGGTGGGATATCCCTTGGTGGAGGGTGGGCAGGCTTTCCCCAGCCTCGGGTTATGCTGCAGAGGGTGGAGCTCTCCCAGCTGGGTGGAGTGCTGGCATAAATGCCCTAGGCTAAGGGGAGTTGTCTGGAGGTTGGCAGTGGTGTGTGAGAGAAAAGGGAAGAGAAAAAGAAAAAACAAAACAAAACAAAACTAAGCCTGCAGAGACTTTGGGGGGACAGAGAGAAGAGAGGGAAAAAAAGTAACAAGATAGCTGAGCCCTGATCTCTGATCATTGGGCTGGAGGGGTTTAAACTATACCCCAAGCTGTGGCAGTGTTGAGATAAAGCCCCTGACCTGGTTCCAAATGATCCTGCCCCCAGCTGAGACAGTGGCGGGGCTAAGGGCAAACCCTAGTCAGCCTCCACTGTGGTAAGCCCAA
>NW_022105611.1:22295375-22308916 GCF_000313985.2 Echinops telfairi
GACTAAAGCCTTCGTGGGTGGAGGTGGAAGAAGGGTTGTCAGCAGTGTCCAGCCGTGGCTGCAGGGCACTGTCAAGAGCTCTCCACCCCCTGCTCCACCCCAGGTGTGAAGTTTGCCCAAAGGAATGAGCTTCTCCTTGATGCTTCTGTCCTGTCCTCTGGGGTCCAGGAATCCCTCGGGATTATGCTCTTCTCGTGGGGGCACTTGGACCCTGCAGTTTGTCCCTGACCTTCCAGCAGGATGGAGTCTGGGACTGAATGTAAACGCCCAGGTAAAGGGGTGTCTTCCTGCTGGGTTAGGAGCATCAGTGTCCACTGTGCCTCCAAGGTGGTGGTGGTTCTCACTGGACCTGCCACTGGATAAGCTCATACCATGGCCAACCCAGTACTACAAATGATTCACCTGCTTGGCCGAAGCCTCTCAATTAGCTTGGTCGGGCTGCTGTAACAAATTACCACTGATTTGGTGTCTTCACATAAGATGCATTACTCTACCATGGTTCTAAAGGCCCTAAGCCTAAAATCAAGGTGTCAGTAAGGCCTTCCCCCATCTGGTGTCTCTAGGGGATCCCTCCCTGGCTTTTTGAGCTTCTGGAGTTTCTAGATGTTCCTTGGCTTGTGGCTCATCCCTCCAACTCCAGCATCCATCTTCACCTGGCCTTCTTTCCTTCCTGTCTCTCCTCTGGAAGCCTCTTGTAAGGACACCTGTCCTTGGAGGTAGGGTTCACCCAGGTAATCCTACATGAGCCTACCTTGGGATCTGAATTAAAGGACATCTGCTTCAGCCAGTTGCTGTTGAGTTGGTTCTGATTTCCAGGTGTGTCAGTAGAACTGTGCTCCATACATTTTTCTTTTAAAATTTCCATTTATTTATTCCCAGAAATTTTTTATTGGGAATTAGGAGGCTTCCAGGGTAGATCAACAGGCATCATTTATGCCTTTACAAAGGCATAAATCTGACTTGAACAGTTAAAATTTTGTCAGTTGATCCCCACTCAGAAGCATGCTGGACCTGATCTAGTTTTCAACATTTCCTGTATTTTGTTTTGTTTCATATTTATTTGTTCATATTAGGGTGTATCTCCAAGGTGTTATGTCATTGGAGGCCATATTCTTGAAGTTGTGTTATATGTTTTTCTGTTTTTCAGTATATGAAACTCAGGATTGATGAACCTACAGTGTGTTAGGCTGGGTGGACTAAAGAAACAAATTCATACACACTCATATGTGTATGAACAATTATATATTGAGAAAACATCCCCGCCCAATCCAGATCAAGTCCATAAGTCTGATATTAGCCCATATGTCCTTTATTAGTCCATACATTCATCTTTAAACTCATGCAGACTCATGCAATGATGATGAATGCAGAAGAACCATAGGCCAGTGGGTAGAAGGTCTTGTGGATCCAGTGGCAGCGGAAGCATTTCAGTTCTGGTGCAGTGCTCCATGTGTCTCCTCCAGGCCTCTGAGTGTCTCAACATCAGGAAAGGGAAGGCAGAGAGACTGAGTCTGGTCTCCACTGAACTATTTATCTTTGACGAGCTTCCAAATGAGGTCATCCAGCTGTGACCTGATTGACAGGCTAGACTCTACCCCTTTGCTCAAGTTGACAGGAGATAATGTAACTGTCACATATAGGGACAGCAAGTGAAATAAAGGTTTCAAGGGTGGGGGTGGGTGGGGGTACAGTGGGGGAGGTGAGTGGGGGCAAAAGGGAGATGATGTCAAGGAGCCTAGGAAGAAAAAGAATGTTTGGAAACTGATTGTGGTAGCAATTGTATAATTCTGCTTGATGTGTTTGAACTATGGAATGATATGATATATGTATCAACTCCAATTAATAATAAATTAAAAAAACCATAAGCCAAAAATACTGCATGCACATTTTGTTTCAACTCATCCACCCCAACCCTCTCAAGGCCCCGTCCCTTAGCACATTTCCTCCCTTTGATTTCTGCTCCCACCCCACCTTTGTTTTGAACCCAGTGGACATTGTCCGTGGGCCAACACTGCCCTTTTGACCTTACATGGTTGCTTATTCTAGCACAGGGGTGAGTTCAGTTCCAGATCTGAAGGGTGAGTAAGAGGCACAGTTTTGGGGGACCTACTTGTCTCTATTCAACCAGTAAGCCTGGTCTTTTTTTAAAAAAAAACTCCATAGGCTTTTTAATGGCTGTTAATTTCAAAAGTAGATCACTAGATCTTTCTTCCAAGGTGCCTGTAGGTGGATTTGAACCTCCAACCTTTTATATATCAGCCGAGCATGTTAACCATTTGCATCATCTAAGGACCCTCAACTACATCTGCAAAGGCCTCTTTTCCAAATAAAGTCATGTTCACAGGTTCTAGGGATTAGGGTATAGCTGTACCTTTTGGTCCATTACACGATCCACCAAGCCTCCATACACAGGGTGCACAAGAATGAGAGGAAGAGTGAGGGTCGTTTGGCTGGGGCAGGCTCTGGGTGGAGAGTGGGGAAGTGGGCGTGTTGTGTGTGTGTGTGAAATCATGGATGGAGGAGCTAAGGCTGCTACTCCCAAGAAACCCATCTCATCTGGGCCTTAAAGTTCTTGCTTCCAGCTCAGAAGGGAGAAAACCCAGTCCTCCAAATCTAAGGGTCTGTGCAGGTGGGCGGGTCTGTGCAGGTGGGCGGGGCTGTGCAGGTGGGCCGGGCTCATTCAGAAAGGCTTCCTGGGGGATTGAACATTAAGCCACAATCTCTTCTGAGTTATAACAACACCAGATTAAACACAGGCACGCACGCACGCATGCACGCATGGGTGATCTTCTAGCAGAGGAGCTCCAAGAAAGCAAGGACTGCCAGGTGTCAGTAAGAAAGATGGACCCGGTGTGTCTGAGACCCTGATTGGGACGTTTAACTTTTAGAACTGTGAGAAAATGAATGTTTGTGCTTCAAAACCACCCATTTGTGATATTTCTGCTACAGTTACCAAAGCAAAACAGAGCAAAAACAGACAAAAATGCTCCACGGTCACTGCCATTGGGTTGAGTTGAGTCGGACTCACACTGACCCCACAGGATGCCCCTTGGGTTTGAGGCTACCAGCCTGTCCAGGAGCAGAAAGTCTCCTCTTTCTCCCACAAAGTGCCCGGTGGTTTGGAATGGCTGATTCTGGATTGATTAGGAGCCCCATAGTCACCCATGATGTCACCAGGGTGGCTTCAGCATTTGATAATGGAGACGCGGTGTCAGAGGCTGATCTTCGAGGAACCTGAGGCTTTCCCCGTGGATGGGTAACAGCCTCCGCTCACTCTCGGGTACTGCTCATGGCAATCCTGGCCCATGGAGCATGGGAAGAGCTTTCGGGGCCCGGGAGCCTCACTGAAGTCCTGGAAATCAGCCTCGGGCTTCATCTGCCTGGTCTCTGGGCAGGGCTCATCGGAGTGTCTAGCCTGGGTCTTGCTTTCTTCCTCCATTCCCTGCTGTCTCCCCCCCCAGCACACGGGCCTGGTGTGTGCCCTGGTGGGAGGTGGTGTGGGCTTGTGAGTCAGCAAGCTTGAGACTGCACAGTTTGTGAGGTCTCTCAGGGTCTCTCTCTGTTCCATAGAAGGAGGGTGCCTGACTGTGTGGCCGTGCCTCAAGCTTCTGATGTTTCTGATGAACTTGACATAGCTGAGAAAACTCTTCCGTGTTCCTCAACTGATATCATTTTCCCAACACGCCTGGGAGGTAGGTGGTGTCACCTGACTTTAAAGATGAGGAAACTGAGGTTTGCAGGGAGTGTTCTTCCAGCTGCCTGGTAACAGAGCCAAGACTGAAGCTCCTTATATGCCTTGAAGTTGCTCTAGTGCTCTGGGGTAGGGTGAAGGAATGCCGGGGAGCCGGAAGGCCCGTTAGCACAGGGGAATGTTGAGGAACATTCTTCTCCAAATGCGATGAGATTGAGACTGGACTAGGCAGCCTCCCTCCCCCTTTTCTTGTTAATCCTGCTCCCTCAGTTTGATATCACCCCACCCCCCACCCCCCAGTCTATCTGGGTCCACCTTGAGAATGGGTTTTTATTGTTTCACACCTGTCCTCTGGCCTCACAAGCCTTGGCCCAGGTGAAGAGACTTCCTTTCTCAGCTTTGAAATTTCCTCCTGTGCAGGGGGCCCAGGCCTGCCCTGGTCTGACTAACAGTCTTTCTGTAGGGAGTGTAAGGTGGGGCTGGGATGGCCCCTACTTCCACCCAGGGTGCCTCTCGGAACTCAGTCCTTTTTTGTGGGAAACTCATCCTCCACGGCAGATTCACCTGTCAGTCCAATCTTTGATCCCAGGAGGAAAAAAAGCCAGGGCCCTGGAGAGGATGAGGCACCAACTGCCTAACTCTGAAGAAGCTGCCCTCATGTGCCTGAGCTCCTGCCTGCCTTTGAGAAGCCCACGGCCATGGCGGGGGTGGTGGTGGGGGTGGGGGTGTCTGTGATTAGTGTGACCGGAGGGCGGCAGTCTCACCTAGCCTCCCTCATCAGCCCCTCCCTTGGCTGGCATTGTGGGCTAGGTTTGGGCTACTAACTGCAAGGTTGGCACTTCAAACGCACCAGCTGCTTCTCTGGAGAAAGGTGAGCCAAGCTGCTCCTATAAAGATGTATAGACTTGGAAATAACTCTATAGGGTTGCTATGAGTTGAATTGATTATTCAATGGCAGTGTTTGTGTTTTTTTAATATATGAAGAAAGTGGCAGTGTTGGGACCTGAAGTCAAGTCTGGCATCTGATCCCCCGGTTTCTTCCCTGGAGCTACTTGGCCTGAGCCCCAGGCTGGTGGTAGCCTGGGAAATGGGAAACAGGGAAGGGATGAGGGCCGGAGTCAGGTCAAACGAATGCATGGTTGAATCACAGCACTTGCTCAGAAGATCTGGGCCCTTACTGAGAATTCACTGGCCAGACAGTTCAGAGGCCTGGACATTAGGCCTACGTGTCCAGGACCTTGCACTGTGACCAGGGATGGCATCTACTCCTTCATGGGTCTCATATGCATAAGGGCTTGGGTTTTCTACCTGGAAGGCCATTGGGCTGATCCCATAGCTTTGCAGACCCAAAGAACTCAGACTGTGGGCCGTGGGGAAGCTGGTAGGTGTGATATGGCTCCTAGGGTATATTGTGTAGGAGGGGCAGATGAGGGGCCTTCTAGGGCTGGTTCTCCAGGAAGCTAGGTGGGACGAGGTCCCTGCTGGACATGTGAGCTGCACCCCATTGCGGGGGTAAGAGCACATAGACCACCTCGAGCTCGCGCTATTGCTACAGCTAACGTCCTGCTGCTACCTCATGTCTAGGAGAGAACAGAACCATAAGATTAATGCTTCCCACTTCTGTTTCTGTAAACGGCCCATTTACTTATCTGCAAGCTCATTCCTGCCATACGTTTGTGTCAGCTAATCCTAACCCTGCACATCTCCCTCCATCCCTCCTGAATGCCCAGTGTCCCATGGCTATATAGGTGGGTGGGGTCCTCCCCAAGTGGGGCTCAGTCTTTGCATAGGAATCCGCAGAGCCACTTGCAGGCATACCAATAAAGTTCTTCCTTTGTTACCACCTGCTGGGCGTTGGCTACTCCTTTGAGCATCCCCTGTAGCACCCCTTCCCTATGCAACAAGTCATTGGGTAGTGGAGGCCTTTTGGTCTCTAAGAAAAGCATTGAGGGAACCCTCTCTCCTGTCCATGCCCCATCAGGGGCCCTTGACTTCTGGCTACAGACTTGGCTCTCTATGTTGCCTGAGAATGCCAAGCCTCATCAGGTGCAGACTGCACTACCAAAAGCAGCCACAAGGTGCCAGCCAAGCAGCACAGCAGGTTTCAGACTGAGGAGGGCCTGTGTCTGGTGGAGGCTCTGGTTTGAGGGGTCTCATCCTCATTCATCCCCAGAGAGCGCTTTCCTACCAGCCACCCGGCCAGAGCCTTGGGACTGTGAGGTTGTGTCAGGGGAGCCACGTGGATTAGCGAGCGGGGTAGGAGACCTGGGATGGAGCTCAAACTCTCTGCGATCCTCTATTTGAATCCCAGAACATCCTTTTGAAAAATGGGCATAGCCACAGAACCAACCTTATGTCCATTCGTTCATGCATCAATTCCAGACAGACTTATAAGCACCTACTAGGTGAGGTGTGACTAAGCAAAAGCTCCTAAGAGTGTTCTGAGGACTAAATGAGGCGCCCACACACAACTAGTCGCTGTTGAGCCAAGTCCAACTTCCCTCTGTGGGACTGTGCTGGAAAGGGGTTCCCAGTGGGGGGCTCTGGGGAACTAGACCTCCAGATGCCTCGGACCAAATGGTGACCCTGTAGGACAGGGCAGAACTGCCCCTGTGGGTTGCTGAGACTGTTCACTGTTTCGGGGAGCCAACAACCCTGTCTTCCTCCTGCAGGATGGCGGGTGGTTTCGAACTTCTTGCCGACCTGACAGCGGCCCCATGTGCAACCACTATGCCACCAGGGCTCCTGTGCCTCAGGCAGACGCCAGTCTTTTGGTTTGCTGCCAAGAATGTCAACCCTTTGAATCACCCAGCGACATGACTAACACAGAGAATGAACTCTACATGTTAGCTACGACTTTATCACGAATCATCACAGGAACCCCAGGTGGCTGGCTCTATGATCCCACTTTATGGAGGAGGAAACAGGGAAAGGGCATTTGCCCAAGGCCATGCTGCTATAAGCAGATCTGAGATCTGAACCTGGGCTATTGGATTCTAAATCCCACTCCTACTGGTTCCTACATTTAACTTGGGGTGAGGGAGGAGTGATGTGACGCCATGGAGCTCCTTCCAAACCTTCCCCAGAGGACCGTGGACCGACCTGGGTCCCTTCCTCAGACCTTCCCCATTCGAATCCTTAGCCATGTCCTGACTCCTGCAGTCTCCGTGATGACAGGGGCTGGCAGGTTTGGCTGAGGAAGCCACTGGCCACCATGCCATCAGCAGTGGCTCAGGGGTTCTAGGTGGGCCCCAGCATAGTGCAGATTTGTCCTCAGCTGTTCATCAAAGGGCTGGAGCCCAGCCAGAGGCAGCTTGGAAGAAATCAGTCATTACAAACTCTATGGAGCACAGTTCCCTAGAGGCCTCCTGCTACTTACAATTTGGGGCCAAGCCCACCTAGGAAAGGCGGCCAGAGATCCAGCCCTGACCCAGACCTGGCCCCAACCTGAACGTCCACCACGCTGCCCAATGTGTCTCTGGGAGGGGGCGGACCTAAGAACTTCTCCCTCACTGATATTTTGGGGACTTGATGGCTCTGTGGGATCAGCATTGGGCTGCCAACTTCAAGGTCAGCAGTTCAAGCCCACCAGTTGCTCCTCGAGGGAACGATGAGGCTGTCTGTTCCTGCGAGGGTTTACTGTGTCGGAAACCCCATCCTGGGTCACTGTGGTGGTTTTTTTGGTTTATCTGGTCAAAAGGGGGATGAAGATCAGGTGTTGAAGTTGTTTCCACAGAGCGCTATCTGTGTCAACTTGGTAATGGGTTGTGTGGGGCATGAGGTAGAGGTGGGCAAAGCAGCCGCAGAGGGGCCCGGAGCTCCTGGGCTATGTTCCCTCTTGTGTCAGTCTGGGTAGCCTAGAGAAACAAATCCATGGACACGCATATGTGTATAAGAAAGAGATTTATATACAAGAGCAGTTGAACATTGAGAAAACATCCCAGCCCAGTCCAGATCAAGTCCATAAGCCCAATATTAGCCCCTATGTCCGATACCAATCTATAAAGTCCTCTTCAGACTCACGAAGCACATGCAATGACACCGAATGTAGAAGATCACAGGCCAGTGGGTAGAAAGTCCTTGGATCTTGTGGCGTTGGAAACATCTCAGCGCCGGCAGGGATCTCTGCATCAGGGTGGGTCCATGTGTCTTGTCAGTTGCTATGTCTCCCAGGGTGCGAGCAGAGAGTCTCCCACCTCCAAGGAGGAAGTACCAGATTTCCCAGAATCCTTAGGGGAAGGCTATGCCCACACAGAAGCCTCATTGGCTATGACCTGATTGACAGGCTAGACTCCACCCTTACATGCTTAATCCTTAAACTGACAATCATATAACTACCACACCTCTGAGTACAGGGAGGAAGTACTGCCCCGCTGGCCTGTGCTTCCCTTTTTCGGTGTGGATTTTGTCTTTCCTGTGAGTCTTGTTGACTTACTCGTGAGTTCCTGGGGAGGAGGTGGTCTGGCATTGGGCCCCTCCGCCTCTGTGAAGGGGTGTCCAGCCCCAGGGAGGCACCAGTCAGCCTGCGGAGGAGGAAAGGGCTGAGTGGTGAAGGGGGCGGAGAAAGGTGGGCGCTTCTGCTGAGGTGCTGGACCATCATCTGGGCAGTAAAGTCCTGGGATTCACTTTGGGGGGGGTCTCTGAACCTCACCTTCCTGTCTATGAAAGAGCAGGGAGATTTCTTTGCTGCTGTAGAATTTGCAGACGACACTGCCCTACATTCTCAGGCTCCGTTCTCACAGTCACTTGCAAGGCAGGTGCTGGTCTCCCATTTTACAGGTGATGAACCAAATTCACTGCCACGGAGTCGTTTCTGACGCCCAGACAATAAAGTAGAGCGTCACGAGTTAACTGTGGTCTCACAGGGACTCGAGGCCCTGCATGCCTCCTGACGCATATCGGCCACGTACGCTCTGTCCCTTGTCCCATCCGCCACTCTAGGCTCTCCGTTCTGGAAGGGAAGGGAGAACATAAAATCGATGTTTAAAAATAGGAGGATTTTTTTTACGGTTTAGAGAAAGAAGGTAAGGTACTGAGTCTCTCTCTTTGGCTCCCTGCGTGGTTTCTCACATTATCGACATCTTCCGTTCTTGGGCTGCATTCTGTTCATTCGGTGCCCTTGGTGAAGCTCTTGGCATACTACTCACAGTGTTGTTTGCATCGGTGCTTACTGTGTGGTGCAGTTCTGTGAGTTTGACCGACGTCCCGCGTCCACCCTCACAGTAGCACCCAGGGGAACCTAAAACCAAACCCTGCCCCAGAGGGACCCTGTAGGACAGAGTAGAGCGAACTGCTCCTCAGGGTTTCTGAGGGCTTCTTACCATCCCAGTACAGTTGGCCTAAACGCTCTGTGCTCCATCTATTCATTCCTCCTCCCTCCCTCAGCCCCTGGCAACCACTGGTTTTTATGATTTTCTCTGCCTTTTCCTGAATGTTGAATGTGAAGGGGGTAAAAACTTCATGGAGAAGTCTTATTATTTTTAGTTTCATTTGGTCCACGACTTTTTGAAGGTCCCCCCTCCTCCACGTCCCCCGTAGTGGAACTCAGTAGGAGCCTTTTACAGGTGGGCTCCTTTCACCAGGGGCCCTGGTGGCCCAGCGGGTAAAGCACTCAGCTGCTAACCAACAGGTGGGCAGGAGGAGCCCACCAGCGGATCTGGGGGAGGGCGATGTGGCCGTCTGCCTCTACGAAGACTGGCAGCTTAGGAACCCCTGGGGAAGTTCTGTGTCCTGGAGGGTCAGTGCGAGGCAGACTGGACTCTACGGTGGTAGGAAGTTTTCTTTCACTAACTAATATGCATGTAATGTTTCTCCATTTTTTTGTGTGTATTCATATTGATAGCTCTCTTCCTTTCATCTCTGATCTAACACACATTTGGAATTCCAGGACCCGGTGCCGAACTGGCCATCTAAGAGAGCAAACACAGTGTTTGGACTGCGGACTCCAAATCCTGCATTCTCTGTATTCCACCAAGCTATCCAATAGCACGAGCCACTGCCATTTAGTGAAGAGTTTACTCTGGCTGAGGACTGGGATAGATATTTTATATACATGGTCTTTCAACCCCCCCAGCCCCCAACGCTATAAATACTGACATCATCTCCAATTTACAGATGAAGTCCCTGAGAAGTTAGGTGACTTGCTTGCCCAGGTTCACACGGCCAGTGAAGTGGCTGACCGGGATTCGAACCTAAATTGGTCTCACTTTAAAGCGAGCATTCTCTACAGTGGCACAGGGGCTAAGTGACTTGCTCGGGTGCTAACGGACAGGGTGGCAGGCAGACAGATGGGCAGCCTGCTGTATCACGGATGAGAGCTTTGGAAGCCCCGTGGGGGTACTGCCACTCCGTCCTAGGCAGAATTTGGTTGGGGTTGGGAAAAGCTTCACTTTGGGTCTCTGAGGTTCAGTTTATTACTTCTCTACGAAATAGGCATAATAATGCCCGCCTCACGGGCTCTTTTTCGGAAGAGTCAGTGAGCGGACACCCAGAAGAGACACTTAGCTCCGAAATAGTCGCGCGTATCGCTCTCATCATCTTTACATCATCCTCCCTCCCTCCCGTGGCCCGAGTGAGGGCACCTGAGCCCATGAACCACTGCGGGAAGGGAAGGGACCCCCCTCAGGTTGACATCTCTGTAGGAGATGGGCCCAGTCCGTTCCCGGGATGGGGAGGGGGCTGCCGCCCCGCCGAGTGTCCCGGGGTAGGGCACAGGGTGGAGGATGCAGTTGAGGCGGGTCCCTCCTCAGGTTGAGGGCAACCTTGGGGCTCTGGGGAGCCCAGCTGAGGGTTACAGACCTCTGGGCTGCCGCAGAGGGTTACACCGGCCCCCCACGGTGACAGCTGCTCCAGGGCCGTGCAACCTGGAGAAACCTTGGCGCCTGGAGGGGCCTGCCTGGGTGCCCTCAGGGCTGGGGAAAGTTTGGGCCACCAAGGAGAAAGTTGTGGCCGCTCGGGACTCGGCTGTGGCTGCTCTAACTTTTCTCACGCTGAGCTCATCTTGCTCTGTCCCCAAGGCTGGCAGAGTGATTTGCACCAATTAGGCCGTAATGAGCTGGACCTCAGGGGCCTGTGGGGCTCTTGGACACCCGCGCTCATCTGGACGCCTGGGGCCCAATTACAGTAGCCAGATCCCGTCACCGGGGTCCAGCTGCGGTCTGGGTCCCTGGGAGATCCGTCTGCTCTCAGGTGCCCACTTTGCTTACCGGGCCAAACTTTTAATGAGTAGAAACGGCTACTTCTGTCACTTGACTACGGCCTTGGGCCTGCCTGCCACCTGCGTCCTGCCTGCTCTCTCCTTAAAGAGCCAGAGCAGTTTCTACAGTAAAACTTGCTGCAGTTTAAACCGATTGGTCAATTGACAGGAGGGTCCTAGGGGGGCATAGACGACGACCCTGGTGTGACCCTGGGCAAGTCACCGTCCGCTCTCGGCCTTAGTTCGCAGGGATAATGTAGGCTGATGTGAGGTACAGGAAGATAATACTTATTAAAAAGCGTAAGCAACTATCCAGTGCTGGCTAGGAGTGAAAAGTCGTCCTTAATTATTAGTCTGGCTGGAACACTGACACTGCCCCTTGCCCCTCCTTGTTCCCAAAGTTAAAACTCTGACCTGCGTGTTCATGGAGGCAGCTGGGTGGCCCTTCCTGCTCTGCTGGTCCCTGTCCTGTCCTGTCCTGTCTCCTGACTGGGCCAAGCTATGGGCCTCAAAGTTTCGAGGTTTCTCCTTGCCGCCTCCCCCTTCTGCCTTTCCTCCCATGCTGGTGGCTGACAGACACCACCGAGAGGGTAAGAGCCCAGATGGTGGCAAGTCCCTCCTCATGCCACACAGGTGGGGAAACTGAGGCCCAGGTGCTGAACCTTGGACTATTCATTTTTTCTCTCTCAGTTACAATAAACTGTTATGCATACACAACGTGCTGTTAGTCCCTTTTGGTCCTCTTGTCTGAAGTAGACTGACTGAGTCCCAATTGGCTCCACCATTTATCTCCGTCTCACATCTCTCAGCGGGAAACAACAGTGCCGACCACATTTGACGGTTGGGTTGAGTGAGAAACCAGAGGAAATGTTTGGGACTGGGTCTAACATAGTGGGCTCTCAGTATTTAATAGGAGCTATCTTTTTACTATTGGTTCAATCATTCTGTATTCCTGTCATGTCTAGCTTGTGGGGCGAGACTCTGGGGGAGAGAGCAATGAACAAAACTAATCTGGAAACTGTCCTTCCAAAACCCAAACTCGCTGCCATCAAGTCTGGATACTCATAGCGACCCTAAAGGACAGGGCAGAACTGCCCCTGTGGGTTTCCAAGACTGTAACTCTTTATGGGAGTAGGAGTGCTTGGTTGTTTCGAACCCCTGGCCTTAAGGTTATCAGTGTAACTCATTATGCCACCAGGGCTCCTTGCAATTGTCCTTAGGAGCTCCATTTTGTGGGGGCGATAAGCACATACAATGATAATTTCATGACCGGAGCAAGCGGCAGGCTGACGTGGAGGGAAGGCAGGGAACAAAGCAATGGGGCCCCGACTCCGCCCGGGGGTGGGAAGGAGGCTGCTCAGAGGAGGTAGAATTGGGGATGGGCACTGGGTTATCCTTTATTGAATACTTAAGATGGGCCTGTGCTAATGCTTTATATCCGTTATCTCAACTCTTCCTCCCACAAACCTATGAGCTAGATACTGTGGTCTCCTTTTACCGAAGAGGAAATTGAGACTTAAGTTACTGGTATAAGGTCACCCTGTGAATAGTGGCTGTCTAACCCCCTATCACGCACCCATCTCCCAAGAGGATGTTTGTGGTGGTGGCTATGATGGACCAAGTGGGGTGGGTGGATGGGGGGGAGGTAGTCCCAGGTAGAGAAGAAATGGTCCCACTATTCAGGGGATTTGGGTTTTGTTGCTGAGGGTCTGGTCTGCAGTTTCCCCTCCATCCCTAGTAGGAAGGCCGGATAGAACAGTGGTCACTCCCACAGGCTTTCCCTCCAGCCTGCCTGGATTCCAACTCTCCATCAGGGCCACCTAGATGATGTGACAATGTTGTCCCTCAGTTTCCACCTCTGTAAAATGGACATAATAAAAATAGGAAACGTGCCGTACTCCCAAGAGCTAGGAGTGTCTTAAAAAAGGGTTCCTTGTTCAAACAAGTTTGGGAAACACTGCATTGCACTCGGTCCGACAGTCATTTTTGTCTCGGAGAGAGTCTATCATGCAAAATGTATCATCAGTCTCCTCAAACAAGGGGACCACAAAGTGCCTTATTCTGAGGAGCAATTGCATGGGCAGTGGCACCTGGAGGGCACCAGGAAACATGTCTCAGGCTCTTGTTTTTACATGTTAACTTTTTACTATGGATTTGGTATCAGAACATAGTTGTTGCATTCATCAATTTAAACAACCCATCAAACCTCCTCATAGCTCGGCCTGAAGGACATTCCCTTCCTCATTCCCTAAGCTAACAGGCCGTTTCCTTAGGCCTCAGCTTCCCTATGTGTAAAGTGGGAATACCAGTGCACACCCGACAGGCCCATCACAGGCTTCTTGCGGGGGGCCGAATGGGTAACTGAAGAGCACAGTTCCTGGCAACTGGTACATGAATGTACAGATCGTGGTCACTACAACTCCAATAGCCTGTAGGGGGTGGACACCGTTGACTTAACAACCTTGTGTTAAAAACAGCACCGGGGATCCAGAGAACTCCTCAGCCCCATGCCAGGCGGTGGGGAGTGGGCATGACTTCCCTTGCCCGCGCGCTTTCTCTCTGAGATGGAGACGTCCGCTCTTCACATCCGGGGGTCCCTGGCCCCACACAAAGGCTAGACGCGCGGGGGGCTTTCCTGGGTGGGGCGGGGGTCTC
>NW_022105611.1:22309772-22312393 GCF_000313985.2 Echinops telfairi
TTAGCTCCTGGTAAGGACAGCGCGTATTCCACAATTTTTAGTGCATTATTGTATGGAACATGGTTTGTTTCAAAATGATGAAATATTTCTAACCATTTGTTCTCTATTGTGATTTTTGCTGATGCCCAAGATTTAATCTTTGCCTTATCAGTATATATATTTTACTAATGACCTCATTAAAAAGATAATTTTCGGAAATATTACTGTATGGGAAATTTTGAGTAATATGATCGAATGATTTTTGCACATCATTCCAGTACTGTCTGCTAAATTCAAGAAATTTTATGTATTTATGAAATAAATAAATAAATTACCTAAATTATCTGAATAGCTGATTTGCTGACATCACTTGTTTAACTGGCACTAGCACGCAGTACGATGTATATCGTCAGAGAGACAGTTACAAAATGTTTTCGTCATTGCCAATGCCAAAAAATGCCATTGTTCATTAAGTCCAAACAATGGTGGTCGAATTCTAACAACTGATCAACACTGCGAACTTTGATAAGCAGTTCTCAACGATTATTTGTTATTATTAAAGTTTAACATTATAAAATTAACAAAAATAATATAAAACTCATCCTGGTGAAATAGCCACATGGCAGGCGAAAATCGTATATTCTCTTCCCGTTCTCCTGCCGTTCCCTAACTTGTTGTGCATTCTTTCCAAAATTCGGGACTTTTAAAAAACGCCGCGGGACAAATTGTTAAAAATCGGGACTGTCGCGCCCAAAGCGGGACTCTGGTCACTTTAAGCTAGTGTCCGGGCGGGGGGTGGGGGGCTGGGGGTCCCGAGGGACCCCGGCTGGGAGCGGAGGACAGGCTGTAAGGCTGGAGGAGTTGTGGACGATCTTGGCCCTCGAGCTTTTTGGATGTCTATATTTATATTTATATATTTGACCTAACAGCAGGCCGTGTTTTCTCAGTGGCCATTTTGTGTGCTAGCCCAGTTAATCTTTCTCTTCGCTTGAAGCAGCCTGTCCGCGTCCTCGTGAGCCACCCACCCCAGTGAGCGTAGCCCGATCTCACTGGACACCCGACCTCCCCCAGGAAGGAAGCGCTGCTTTTCAGGCCGCAGGGCCACCAGGGCGCTCCGGTTCATAGACCAGGGTTGTGCAGGATGCGGATAGAGCCCTGCTGATGTCTCCCCTTCTTTTATCTTTGTTCCTTTGACCCAAGAGGTCACAATGCAGAACCCCCAAATGTCGAACCCCACACTCAAACCCCCTGCCCTGGAGCCGATTCAGACTCAGTGACCCTGCCTGCCTGTCCTGGGTTTCTCTACAGGAGCAGGCAGCCTGATCCGCCTGCCACTTACCGTAGCAGCTGGTGGGTTTAAGGCGTCAACCACTTTGTTAGCAGCCCAATGACTATGACTATCTGACCCCCACCCGGCAGGGCTCCTTGGAAGCCCTCTGCAAATTGCTTCTCTTGCTACAAACCACCCAAGTCCTTTCCCCTTTTTACGGTGTGCACTCTGGGATGGGAGGCCTGCTGCCTGCATGGAGTGCGTACGTGGGTGATGGTGTCTATTTGAGGCTGGATTCCTAGTGGTACGAATCCCCTTCCAGGACCCGTGGGGTTACTGAAGTGACATAGGGGAGACTTGGCCACTATGTAGAAAAGGGCAACAATCCAAGTCTGGCCCAAAAATGATCTTTGGGTTTGTTTTTTTTTAAGCTTTGGCTCTGACTCTCTGAAATACTTTATGTTATAAAGCATTTTCAATTTCCCTGGTAAATTTGCAAAACCCCCCCACTGGTTGTCAAGTCAGTTCTAGTTCAGAGAACTAATACTCCATAGGTTTTTCAATGGCTAACTTTCTAGTAGCTTGTCAGGCTCTTCTGAGGGGCCTCGGGGAGCATTTGAACCTTTAAGCTTTCAGTTAAAAGCTGTTTGCACTGCCCAGGGATTCCAGGGTACCCATACCAGCATCCATGTTCCAAGGTGACAAGGCGGTAAACTCTGAAGGGGGTGGATGCTCCTTGGCATAAGTCTAGCCCAGGGACCAGGTTAGTCGTTTTAGAATTAGGGAATGTGTGTGGTAAGTCAACTGACAACACTTGTGTGATTCCCAGGTAGAGATGTATGTAGGACACAATTATATGTGTCCCTCTGCACATGGTCTACCCCCTAAGGTTATAGTTGTCATTGCAAGTCTGACACAATTGCTGTGAAATAAAATTTGACCTTATTGGCCGACAGTCGTTGACTGCTCTGTTCTTGAAGTAAGAGAAGTAGCATGGTGACTACCTGGTGGCTAGGGAGGGGTCAGCCATTTGCTGGTATTGTCTCTTAGGGCTGAGCAGGGACATTCTGGAGTTTACTGCCCAGTAACTGCCCATGTGGCCCAACAAATTAGAAAAAGGAACTAAAAACACAAAGCAGGAAACCCGAGGTGACAGGTGACGGGCTTTCCCAAACTTGGGCTTACATGGTAGGAGCCACAAATGACCTAGAGATGCTTTTTGCTTCATTAGCATCACAAATCCCTCGGAGCCAGGGCCCTCTCAGTAAGATCAAGTCTTACTTGTGGGATGCATCCCACTTCTGAGGAACTCCCTCTTCCTAGCAAAACCCTAAGGATCCCTCCCCTTAGTTAACATAGGTGTTGTAACACC
>NW_022105611.1:22313144-22315382 GCF_000313985.2 Echinops telfairi
TGTCTGCTCAGTCTAAGTCTCATAACCTTGGACAAATCAATTCTCTGCACTTCAGGTAGAATAATCCTGAAGGAAACGTCAACTCATGAACTCCGTTAAAAAATAGTTTTATTGATACATACAGTTCAGGAGTTCAATCACATTAAAAAGAGTTGTGCAATCGTCAGTTTTAGGACATTGCCATCTTTCTTGAACTCCTTGTTGTTAGCTCCCCAAGTCCCCTCCAATATTCCCTGCCCCACCAACAAGAAGCCATGAAGCCGGTTACTGTCTGTAGATTTACCTATCCTGCATTTTGTGTACAGAAAAACATACAAAACCAAAGCCCAAACTCAATAACAAAATCAACAGAGAAACACTCCAGTTGAAAAGAAATCAGAAAATCTTAATAATTGGAACACATTTTAGATGAGTCAAAAAAGAGCAAATGATAAGGTGTTAAATTTTAACCTAAGTCTATCTGCGAGAGCCAGGCTATTCACATCCATGGTCTACAGTCGGGCAGGATTCCCTGGAGGCTTAATCCACATGGAGAGCCTGCATATGGGTTTTGGCTTTTCATTGCCACCCATAGCCTTCTACACACTGGGTGCTCAGACTTGAAGCTCTAATATCGTTCTTTCCTCCAGACTTAAATTTTATTATTTACAATCCCCGAAACTCACAGGTTGTTTTAAGACAAACCTTTAAGACCACAGATGCTATTCTTTCGGTTAGCCAGCACTCTCTGATTCCTTCACCACACTTTGCTACATAGCATCCCTATCTTTAGGGATCTCTTCATGAGGGCAAGTGTGGGTAGGGTCATGTTGTTCTTAGATTAGCGCTACGATGAAATTTGAGCCGCAATCCACTCACAACTCATGAACACTTGCAACCAGGCCTATGTGAGGCAGGAGGAAAAAGGACAGAAGTTATGTCTATGAACAAGGCCAACAATAGTAAATCCTTGGAAAAGGCCTGGGGTGGGACAGAACAGGGAAAGAGGGCGGGAAGAGGCTCTCAGGTTCTTTTTGACTTTAGATGCTGATATGGACATTGTGAAATCCATGTGTGATCAACACAGTTACTGTGCTCAGCTTCTACCCAAAAGTTTGAATGTTCAAATCAACCCAGAGGAACCTCAGAAAAGGGGCCATATGTGGATGCTAGGCCACAGGCAGATTGACGGCAGCATTCCTCTCTGTGCTAGAGGTTAGTTTTCTCAGTTATCAAAAAGGTTTACTTGTCTGGCACCAAGCCGGGCTGTTATTGTGCGAGGTTTCTGTGAAATGGTGCTCATGAAAGTGTAGAGCAGGATGGAGATAGGGGAAGGAGGGCTATCAGGTCACCACCAACGTGAGATCATCAGTAACGTTTGAGGGTCATGGAGATGGTTGGGTGGTTCACACCACAGTTCTCTGTGTGGTTGCTACTCCTGGGGGAGAGAGAGCATCAGCGAGCGAGGGAGCCCTTGAGATGGGAGGGGCAGCCTTCAGATTTAGTCTGTGGGCCAGGTTTGGCAGTTCTTGGTTGCTATTGCTCCGACTCATGGTGTCCTGAGCTATGAAAGAGCAAAATGTTGCCCCATGCTGAGCCCCCGTCACAGTGGTTGGTGAATCTGAATCCAAGGGTTTCCCTTTGTTTGCTGACCCTCTACTTGAGAACATACGGTGTCTTGCCTGACAATGTGTTCAATATAACCAAAACCGTTGAGCCTCAGTGGGTGGAGGCCTCTCCCCAACACCGCTGGGCCTCAATAGCACTCTGGTTGTGCTCCGTGAAGAGTCATTTGCTCATTCTTGTGGCAGTTCGTACTCATTCGATATTCCTTGTCAACATCACATTTCAAATTCGGAACCAGCAGTGGTTGCGTTGTTGCTGTGCGGCGCTGTCAAGTTGGTCTCTATCACAGTGGCTCTATGTCCCACAGAATGAAATACCCCCGGCTCGTGGCTTCTTCACAGTCATCGTCATGCTGCGCCCGTGTGGCAGCCCCTGGATCGGCCCATCTCACCGAGGGTCTTCTTTTCTTGGTGACCCTCTACCACGCACGATGCCCTTCCCCAGAGACTGGTACCTCGGGATAACATGTCAAATGCATGTGAGACAAAGTCTCACAGTCCTCGCTTCCAAGAAACATTCTGGTTGGATACCTCTCAAGGGAGATTTGTTTCTTCTGGCAGTTCACAGGACACTCAATATTCGTTGCCACCCTCATGATTCAAATTTGCAGGACCAGTTACTAACGCATTGATA
>NW_022105611.1:22316594-22317688 GCF_000313985.2 Echinops telfairi
ATCTCACGAGCTGCTTACCAGCTCCTCCTTGAAGGGTAACTGGACAGGTGTCCTGACCAATCCGCTCGGATTTCCAGGGTAGTGTCAGGGGCCAGGGGAATCTGGGGTACTTACAGAAAGAAGGAAATGCATGAGTAAAAAGGGAGACTGGGTGATAGAGATGCACCAAAAGATAGCCACTGAAAACAACTAGCATCGAAGGTCTTCTTAGAAGTGTCGACTGGCTGGTGGAGGAGGAGGTAAAGTACCCTAGCACCAGGGGCTGGGCGGACCCTTAAGTTGCCTTCTTTTCACAGAGGGCAATTCTAAGAGACCGGAAGCTAAGTGGGCAGCATCAGAGCCAAATCCGGAACACAGATTCCCCTAGGAGAGGTGGGCACAGACTCTGAGTGAGCTACTGAGTTACCAGGAGAGGAATGGGGGTCAGCTGGAGGTTGGGCTACTCTAATAGCCTCGGAGAAATCCAGCTGGGAGAAGCCTGGGAAGGAAGGCAAAATTGGCTGCAGAAGTGTAAATCGGGGTCCAGGCATACTGGGTGCACCAGGAACACACTCCAGGAGAGCTCAAGTTACTGATATGAGTGGGCACCCCTCAAAAAATAGTAGGCATTTCCCCCTACTAGGTAAGCATTGAGCAGTTCTCTCTGAGTTGGTACACCCAGTGGCATCGCCTGGGAAGGTTCTCTCTGGTCACAGTGAATGTTTTTTGCAAAAGCCGTTTTGCTTGAACTTCGTTTTTTGTGATGGCCAATTTAAGAGAACAGCATGTCACTGTGAAATTTTGTTTCCTGCTTGGGAAAAATGCCACAGAAACTGTTGTGATGTTGAACACAGCTTACAAGGATAGCACCATGGGAAAAACTCAAGTATATGAGTGGTTTTCTCATTTCAAAAAAGGTGAAATGTTGGTTGATGACAAACCTCATTCTGGATAATCTGTCAACTTCCTTGACTGGACAGAAATGTCCACAAAATTTGTGCACTTATGTTGTCTGATGTCTCCCTTCACCCTCTTTTCTGTTGTCTGTCCCCCAGGGAGGGAGTTATATGTAGATCCTTGTGATCTCCACCACCTTCCCCTTCCCCTCCTGGTAT
>NW_022105611.1:22319509-22321163 GCF_000313985.2 Echinops telfairi
AGTGTTCTTGTATTGAGGGAAGACTTAAGTGGAGGCCCAAAGTCCATCTCCTATCTTAATACTATAACATATAAATATATATACATAGACCAATACCTCTATCTTTATATATTAATATATTTACATAGATACGTCTATATTTATACCTCTCTATATAGCTTTTACCTCCTAGTTTTCCCCCTCTATTTCCTTTTATTTTCCTCCTGCCCCACTATCATGTTCACCATTAATTCAGCTCTCAGTAAGTCCTCTTGGCTACATTATAATTGATCAAACACCACCAGGCATTCTATATCCTCCTTGCTGAAGATTTTAGATCCCTTGTTGTTCCCCTGTCCCTGTTCATTGGCTCACTGTTCCATCCCCTCTCCGCCCTCCTCTTCCATGCTACCCCTCCTCCTGGAACTGCTGATTCTGTTGCTTCTTCTCGGGTTTATCCTGCCAAGGATGTATATATATGCCTATATGCAAAACCATATCTATAAAAATAGTGCCAGACCTTTCTGCTGAGTGTTATGACTGTACCCCAACTAGGTCTGACGAGGTGCCGAGTTTGCCCCGAGTCAGAAGTCTATTTTTGGGATTCCTTGGGGACTTCATGGCTTTGCTCCCATTGCTGATCTGTTGTGCTCCCTTTGTGGTTCACCTCACTGTAGGGGCGCCCTTATTTTTTTCTTCACCTCTTCTACTCATCAAATTGCTGTCCTTTCATTTCCCTCTTCATTCACAGAAACAAAAAGAAGTCACATGGAATGAGGTCAAGTGAGTAAGGTACGTGGGACTAAAGAGGCATGCTGTTTTTTGTTTGTTTGTTTGTTTTTTTTTGCCCAAAACTGGTGCATTGAGATGGCTGCAAGAGCAGGTGCCTTGTCGTGGTGGCAAAACCAGTCCCCTGTCTGCCACAAATCAGGCCTTTTTCTGTCTCACATCGATTGACATCTCACCTTGAGTCTTTCCCACAGCTCTGTCCTTGTAAGCTGTGTTCAACATCACAATAGTTTCTGCAGCATTTTCCCCAGCAGGAAACAAAATTTCACAACCGTACACTATTCTCTTAAATCGGTCATCACCAAAAATGAAGTTCAAGCGAAACTGCTTTTGCGAAAAAATTCACTGTGACCAGAGAGAACCTTCCCAGGTGACACCACTCGGGGGCACTAACTCAGAGCTAGTTGCTGGATGCTTGCGTAGTCGGGAAAACGTGTCCTATGAAAGCTTTGCTCTGCCCAGCACAATTCTAGTTTTTATTGGGTACTCCTCATACATTTCACTCTGCTTAGGGTGGTTTTAAAATATAGTGTCAAAATCAACCTAGGTAGCACATTTTAATCTCTCATCTCTCTAGTGAGAAGAGTTGCATTTTAAATGAATCATTAGACTTTCCTCTTTGCAGGGGTCTTGTAAATAAAATACTGGGTCACAGAGAAGAATGTAATCCTGCATCCCAGTCAGAGATCTCTGGTGGGTTCCCAGTGCATTGGGACAGAGACTCCAGTTCTCTGAAATCATAAAACTATTTTCTTATTGAAAAAAAATTAGAAAATTCTTAGCAAGATTTGGAGTTTAGTGCAGAGATGATACATCCAACCATCTGTGCTCTTATTTTTGAGTTAACCATGGGAATAATTTTGAATACACACTACTGTAATAGCTG
>NW_022105611.1:22322159-22323359 GCF_000313985.2 Echinops telfairi
CATGTCCAGAGGCCTTTGAGGAGCTTTGTGGCACACTGAACAATTCAAACTTGAGCCGGGCTGCTCCAAGTGTAGCAATTTGAGATTTCAAAATGCTTCCACAGGCCATTGTCACCTCTGGAGAATAAGTGACAGATGATTCAGTTACCTTCATGGGGCTCATGATTAGGTTAGGTTCTGCGTTTAGAACTTATTATCATAACTGAATCAATCATGAAGTCATGAGTGTCTCCACACACTCTATTGGATAGCTTCATATAAATCCATTTCCTGTTCTTAGACATTTTGGCAGTTGGACGAACTGGAAGCAGAAGGTCAGCCCAGTGGCTTCAGTGTCTCTGTAGCCACCAAAGCCTGCAAGTCTACTGAAGTTCTAAGTTGCTGTCACTGGCACCACCAGGCTGGCTATAGTGTGTGTGAGTAACATCCAGAGAAGCATGGACCTCCACAGCACCCTCAGGTCCTTTGAAGCTGGATCTTATATGAAGCTCCCAGAACCTGGAGCCCATCTCCTCTTGGTTTGTGGTTTCACAACATGCCACCAAATGTATGCTAACCTGGGCAGGGAAACTAGAGAATGCTGTATCCAGAATGGAATGTTACACATCTTGGGAAGAAGTAAATGGATATGAAGCCCAGGTCAGAAAGATTTCAGGAATGCAGAGAAGCCCCTAATGTTCTCAGGACCTGTGAAGAAAGAGTCTATGATGGAGTGGTGGGAGAGCTGAGTTCCAGAGAACAGAATGTAGTAGCTCTGGGAAAAGCTTAAACAGTCTTGACAAGAGTGAAACTATTTTGAGCTGACAGAAGCCATTATGAACTGTAAATGAACTAGCTGATATTGGGGAGGTAGGCTGTGCAGACGTAGTGCAACGGAATGTACCGAAGGAAATGTATGTTCAGAAGGCTTGCGAGAATGACCAGAGCAGTTATTGTTCAATAAGAGCAATTATTGTTCAACTAAGAATGGCCAACCACAGTATCCTGCTTCTGTACTCTGCTTGCATGCACACCTGCACATTGCAAAAGTATAAAAACCTTTGGAAAATTAGGCTGGGGGCCGCTCAGTCTCCTCTCAAGGGCTGACGGTCCCTGCGCAGGAAATAAAACTTTTGCTTTTGAACTTGCTGGTGGTCTGGGTTGTTTTCTTTCTGGGAACGGACAGTAGGCTACAACAAGAAGACCTACCAGCTGATGCAC
>NW_022105611.1:22325332-22326772 GCF_000313985.2 Echinops telfairi
ACAGAGCATGTGCTGTTATGCAAAAACCACGATAGAGTGAAGCCGCGGAAGTTGAAGCGCGAAGTGGCGAGGGTTCACTGTAATGTGAAGCTTTGAGGTGAACTTGGGCAGTTTGATGCCAGAGACCGTGTGTTTAAACATTTGGCTGATAGTAAATTCTGAATAGAGATTTTATATTGAGGGTTCCTGAAGCCAATGGCAAAAGCTCAAACTAGTCATTTCTATGTAACTGTAATGCAGACAATTCAGAATTTTCTCTGTAAGTTCATGGTATATTCCTTCCTCTCTCCCCTTGAGGCTGGTTGTACATTGCTGGGCTTGCATTCAGGGTCGGGTACCCATGAGGGGCAGTCATTAATTATACAGCCCTCTATCAGGGCTCAGATATCAGCATCTCTGACTGATGATATTTATGACGTATTCCTTGTCCACTCGAGTCCTCAATTCTATCTTTGTTCTGATCAGAAGACATCTTCAGGCCCTACTTCTATTTTAGCTACTCTGTCACCTGTTCATTAGGCTTGGAATACTTATAGATGACTTTTAGTGCCACTCTGGGTCTGAAGGGTACTCCATCAGCTATTCATGAATGCTTAGATCTTTGCCCCCAGGGTTTAACTGTACAAGATTTTCAAGAGATATGAGAACCATTAAAAAATAAATGGATAGTTTCCTGGAATTTTTTTCCAACCTTGGATTAATGTTTATTTTGAGCATGGGCTAAGGATCACTCTTTTTTGCTTTTGCTTTTTTTTTCTTTTTTAACATAAATAATTTTATTGGGGTTTCTTACAGCTCTTTTTTTTCTTCTTTTTTAAATTAAAAGATCATTTTATTGGGAGCTCTTATAGCTCTTATAACAATCCATACATCAATTGTATCAAGCACATTTGTACATATGTTACCATTATCACTTTCAAAACATTGTCTTTCTACTTGAGCACTGGTATCAGTTCTTCTTTTTTCCCTCCCTCTCTACCTTCCACCCTTGTGACCCCTTGATCAATTATAAATTACTATTATTTTTATATCTTACACTGTCTCCCTTTACCCACGTTTCTGTTGTTCATCCCCTGGGTGGGGGGAGTTATACGTTGATCATTGTGATCAGTTCCCTCTTTCTCCCCTCACTCCCCCCACACTCCTCCTACCTTTGTGGTATGTATCACTACTCCGATTACTGTTCCTGAGGGGTTTATCTGTCCTGGAGTCTGTATGTCGAGAGCTCTTATCTGTACCAGTGTCCATGCTCCAGTCTAGCTGGATTTGCAAACTAGAACTTGGGTTATAATGGGGGTGGGGGAGGAAGCATTAAAGAACTAGAGAAATGTTGTGTGTTTCTTTGGTGCGATACTGCACCCTGGATGAATCGTCCCTTCCTTGTGATCCATCTGTGAGGGGATGCCTAATTGTCTACAGCTGAGTTTTTGGTCTCCACAC
>NW_022105611.1:22327683-22330140 GCF_000313985.2 Echinops telfairi
CCAGACCCAGCTACGAAGAGATACTTCTGAATTTTGCCTGGAGTTAGTGTGAATTTCAGGAAATCAAGAGACAATTAAGTACAAGGGAACCCCTTGTAGTTTAGCCAATTCTGATTCATAGTGACGCTGAAGGGCAGAGTAGAACTTCCCCCAAAGCTGTCAATCTTTATGGAACCAGTCTGCCACGGCTCTTGGGACTGGTGTATTTAGACCACCAACCTTTTGGATAGGGGCAGAGCACTTAACCACTGTGCCATCAGGGCTTCTTATAATGAAGTATACATGTAAATGACTTTTATTATCTGCACTAATTTCGTGCTGGACTCTAGACCTAACACATAGCGATACATACAATCATTAGTTTTCTCTCCCCCAGAATTCTATCCTCCTCACCACTAAATTTGATTTTCAGAGGAAGAAGATCTCTGTTGGAAAAGTCTATATGTCCATTTCTATGTGACCCTCGAAGCGATGAGTACACATACACTGACAAGTCCACGTCAGGAGCTCCAATACAGGGTTCGGGATGTGCCTCCTATGGATAGCAGCTACCACCAGGTCAGTCTGTCGCCACACGGCCGTTCCGAGAGCATCCATTCCCCTGAGGGAAATCATCTTCCTGGATGAGATGGAAGAAATTAAAATAAGTTATGAAAATAGCATAGACCTGTGTGCTTCACAATTCTGTCAAAGTAAGAGCGGGAAGAACAGGTGAGGATGAAAGCAAAATAAGTAACCCAAAAGAGAAGTCTTGAAAAAGACCAGCTTTCAGATGTTGATGGATGTTTGAGACTCTGGGAGTGGTCAAGAGGAGTTTTCATCTGTGAAGCAAAGAATAGAGGCTAAGGATCTGAGGGCGTAGAGTCTGGTTTGTAGGAAAAATTGCATTACTAGAATGAGTGGTTGCTTACATAGCCCAAAGTTACTCAAAGAAAGTTTCTCATCTGTCTCCTGAAGTTGTCTCCAGTGTTGATCCAGGTGCCTTCACAGTCCTGGAGGAGTCACCTCAACCTCCTACTTCGCACTACTGAAGTAATTATTTTCTCTCAGAGAAACTCATTCTTCATCGGCCCAACATGCCAGCAATGAATGTGTAAGAAACTTCCTCCCACAAGTCACTCTCCTTTGCTTTCACAAAGATTTTAATAATCTGGGTACTTATCTGGTAATCACATAATTTCATGTTAACTTGATAAATAAGTGTAGGGGTGGAGTCCAGCCTGTCAATTAGGTCACAGCTTAATGATGTCTCTTGTGGGTGTTGTCTTCTCATGAGGATTCTGGGAACTTCCTCTCTCTTGATTCTACCTTTGGAGAGTCAGGCCACTCTCTCTCTGTTTTCACCTCCAATTGACAAGCCATGTAGAGCTGTATTGAGGAGCTGTACTAGAAAGCTGGCAGAACCACGTGGAGACCTGTGCCAGCTCTGATATACTTCCACTGCCCCTGGATCCATAAGACTTTTCACTCACCAGCCTGTGATCTTCCTGCATTTGCCATTATTGCATGTGCTGCATGAGTCTACAGAGGAATTTATGGACTTGAATGGGGCATATGGGCTAATATTGGAATTATGGACTCGATCTGGACTAGGCTCAGATGTTTTTTTACTATACAATTGCTCTTTGATATAAAGATCTCTCATACACACATGTGAATGTCTCTGGGTTTGTTTCTTTGGTCAACCCAGACTAACACAAACACCTATCTATTTAAACTCTCAATGTTCCCTCAGTTGATTGTGAACCACCCGAGATCTGAAAACTGTCTTTTTCACATATATTTCTGGAGCACAGTATGCTGAGACACAGCACAACTCCACAAACTGTTTAGCAAAGTAATCAAATGACAAAAATTGTATGGGTGTAATGAAAGATCAAATCCCTTAAAATGCCTGGAAAGTTTACAGTAGTTGAGAACTGAGACCATTCTGTGGTTTTCTTTGGAGCATCTCAAGGTCTTTTGGCACACTGAGAGCTAATAAAGTGTGATAGTTACATAATCTGGTGTCAACTTGAGACTATTAAGAGTGAAGGGGTGGAGTTTAGCCTGTCAATCAGGTCACAGCTTGATGACCTCATTTGGAGGTGCTACAGAGATA
Source organism: Echinops telfairi (assembly GCF_000313985.2). NCBI lineage: Eukaryota > Metazoa > Chordata > Mammalia > Afrosoricida > Tenrecidae > Echinops > Echinops telfairi. The sequence continues at coordinate 22,329,785 of NW_022105611.1, forward strand.
AATAGCTTGCTGAGGCAGGACACAGACTCTCCCTGTGAGACATTTCTGTTGATAATCCATATGGAGTTGCAGTGATGGAACCAGAGCCCTGTAGCTGGAAGAGCCATGTGGAGACCCACACCAGTGCTGAGATGCTTCCACGGCCACTGGATCCACAAGACTTTCCACCCACTGACGTGTGATCTTCCTGTACTCGGTGTCATTGCATGTGTTGCGTGAGTCTGAAGAGGAATTTATAGACTGGTATCAGACATATGGGCTAAGATCGGACTTATGGACTTGATCTGGACAGGGCAGGAGTATTTTCTCAATATACAATTGCTCTTTTATATAAAGTTTTTTCTACGACATCCCTC
>NW_022105611.1:22331341-22346786 GCF_000313985.2 Echinops telfairi
AGTGTCTATGAATTTGTTTCTCAGGTCAACCCTGACTAACACACAGGGTACTCAAATTATGAGTCTTCTCACCCTCCCCTCCTAGAATGAACTTGCCATTCTTCTTATATGGCACATATCTGTGATGCATCCAGTGGAGTACTGCCAAACTGGTACATACACAAACACACAGATTTAAAAATATATAAATACATATACATATATGTAATTAGATAAACTTGACCTTCATTGTAGTGTTGGCAGGATCCATATACTCCCATGAAGGCCAATGTTAAGTTACTCGTATGATATTACTGAATTTGGAGTTTCAAAGGGACATGAACAAATGGAACCATGGAAATGGCTCCAGCACATAACTGCACTAATCTCAACAACTTGTCGACCTCACTCCGGAGAAAAATTGTACATTTTTGACTACTAACTTAATAAACTATACTATGTAGTCTGGATAAAGTCTTCCTAAAGTGTCACTTCAGAGTGATTGAAAGATCACTCACTTCCTTCAAATGGAGTTCTCATGGGCTAGAATCGGGTAGATCACATTAGGATTCTCCAAAGGGTGGGTGCCCAAGAGCAGAGACTTATATTTTGCTAAAGGTCTCAAGAGCAGTCCTTACTCCTGGGAGCATAGACTGAAAGTCACCTGTTTAACAATCTTCTCCCTCGCATACACATGGGCCACATCATTGTTACTCTCCACAGCAGTCCATACATCCTTTCCTCCACGCCATCCCTTGATTAGGCATGCACATGTTGTACTTCAATCAATAAATTGTTAACATGGCTATATTGATCTTTTTGCTTCAATTTTAGTGGGAACTAGACATCATTAGCTCCATTTTAAGTCACCAAAGACAATTGGAAATTCAATATATGAATTAGTGTAAAACAGATTATAATACAAGTATTCCTTTGTTATTTAACAAACTTGAGTTTAAAGATAAGCTGTGGTTATCAAGTCATTTAAACTCTGGAATTTGTAGCCATGTTTTATTTTAAATTTTTTTATTGTGAATTAGGTAAAGGTTTATGAAGCAGATCATTGATTTTACATTCACCTATTCACACACATTCTATGACAGGAAATTGCTTGCAGTATCCACACAATGTAACACCACTCTTCCCTCTTCTTTCTTGTGTTTATGGTTTCTATTTACCTTTCCCCCCTATCCATTCCTGCCTTCTGAAGTTCATCTCTGGGCAAAAGCTGCTCCTCTGACTTTGCATGGATGCTTGTTCCAAGGAGTACCTGTATATTATAACGTGGGGTGAGCTTAGTTCCAGGACTGAAGAATGACTAAGGGCGATCGATATAGGGCCATGGACCAAGGGCCATGGAGTCTTGAGGGATCCACAAGATTCCATCAATCTACTAAGCCTGTTATTTTTTAAATTATTTTGAATGTTGTCCCATATTTTCCTCCCTCTCTTCAGGACCCTTTATTTCTAGGTCTTCTGGGCTCAATGTGGAGGAGACAGATTTGCATGGTCCATTATTCCTCCTGTGTTCTGTCTCTCCTCATTCTGTTTAGCTCCTTCCTGTCTTCTGAGTTTTGTTGTTGGGCAAATGCCGTCATTTTGGTCACATATCATTCTAAGAGTGTATTCCTCCCTGGTGTTTTATACAAAATACTTTTGTATACAAAATAATTTTGTAAAACTCATCATGGCTATTTTTACCCCCACAGGATGATCTTCAGTCTATTTGATTTGCGTTGAAAGGTCAATCTACTTCATTAATTTTTCCAAATTTACAATGTCATCACCTCAGAGAGCTCAAAACTATTTAAACATTATCATTGCATGCCCAGTGTTCCTCTGTAGACTTCCAAATTATTTTTTACTCCATTACCTGCTTGGCAATCCCTAATCGGAGTTAGCCTACTCTACTTAAATAGACTCTTTGAGTCTGTTTAACTTATTCTTCTTACCATCACAGGGTTAATTTCTCCTATTTTATTTCCATCTAGAATGTTTCTTAAATTACTAATACGCTAATATGATCATTTTATTTTAGTTAGACATACATCTTGTTTATGAGATTATAATATCATTAAAAAACAAACCACATCTTGTTTACTTTTATGTGTCATAACTCCTTACAAATAGGATGGATTGAGGTAGGTGCCAAATTACCCCTGGTGACCTGAATGATTGATTATAACATAAAATTTCTCTGTCTCCGTGAAGAGGTGGTGAGGCCCTAGGTTGCCAGATCCAAGTATGATCACCTTGAACTTCACTGGTATGGGGCACACAGTTTTCCGTTTGCTGGGCATCCCTGGACTAGAGGACCAGCACATGTGGATTTCCACTCCCTTTATCATTTCCTCTATCATAGCCTTGTTTGGGAAGCGCCTGCTCATCTTTATTATCTACACAAGGAACAGCCTCCATGAAACAATGTACCTCTTCCTCTGCATGCTAACTGGGGCAGAATTGTCCTCTCCACATCTACAGTACCTCAGGCCTGGGCCATCTTCTGGTTCCATGCTGGGGAGATCTCTCAGAATCAGTGCATCTTCTTCATCTATTCTACCTTCATTTCTGAGTCAGGGATCTTGCTGGTGGTGGCATTTGACTGCTCTCTTGCCATTTGCTATCCATTGAGATACACCACTATTCTTACACATTCATTGATTGCAAAAATTGGTGGGACTATCTTTCTGAGAAGCTATGGTACAATTTCCCCAAACATTTCTTCTGAGAAGATTAACATTCTGCAAAAGCAATGTACTCCAGAACACTGGTTGTAGGCACATTGTCTTGGCTCATGTTTCATGTAATGATATTCAAGTAAACATAGGGTATGGATTTTCTGCCTTAATGTCAACTGTGATATTAGATATTATGCTAATTTTTATCTTATACATCCTGATCCTCTGTGCTGTATTCCACCTCCCTTCCGAAGATGCTCGCCACAAAGCCCCGAACACCTGTGGCTCCCATGTCTGCGTCATCACCCTCTTTTATGGGCCCAGGATTTTCACAACCCCTTACCCAGTGGTTTAGATGTCACATTGCACCCCGTATTCATGTTCGGCTGGCTAATGTCTGTATTCCGGCTCCACCCATATTGAACCCCATCATTTATGGGATCAAGACCAAACAGATCCGAGAGCAAGTGGTTCATATATTATTTACAAGGCAGAAATAACTGATGTTGGAAGCGGATACTCTGTTTCCTCGGCAGCTCTAGCCCTTCGTGAAGTGAGCGTTGGCACCAGCAGAGGTCAAATGAATCCGTAAGGTGACATCTCCAGAGCAATTTCAACAGGGGGACTTGGGTGCAGGTTTCTTTCAAAACCTCTACTCATTCATTAAATATGGTTGTTCTCCATGCTTAGTTTGTGTTCTCATTAATAAAACTGAGAACTAGTCCACCTCTCTATAGCACTGAACTGAGGATGGAATCAGATGAACTGGAGATAGCGGTCTTTTCTGGGTAATTGATAATTTATTCTTTCGTAATGTTGATATGCATTGATTGGCTGTTCTTGTTCAATTCTGTATCAGAATTAGGAAGCCCATTCTGCCACATAACCTCTACATCTTGGCCATTTTGCTTTTAAAAGTATAATTTCAACCTGTTTGATGTTGATGTTTCTCCAATATAAAACCATAATGTAACAAAATGTTTTGAACTAACCCTTACAGCCATGGGAGTGTAGTGGGTTGTACACTGGGCTGCGTTCAAAACCACCAGACACTCTTTGGGAGAAAGATGAGGCTTTCTAGTCCCGCAAACACTTATAATCTTGGAAACCCACAGGGACTGTTCTACCCTGTCCTATTGGGTCTCGATGACTTGGAATCGACTCAGTGAGTTTGGTTTTGGAGTTTTACAGCATCTCTAGAACGATTCACTTATGTTGGAGCTGAACATTTTGAATGAATTTTCCCATGCATAGATTTGAATCTCTATCTTTGCTTTTTTCTTGATTCCATGCCATTTTGACTTTCAGTCAATAATGTCACTGAAGCTACATTTGTTAAGGTCATAACGATCTTCACCCTTACATCAATATTCAAAGCCTATCTTCAGCTTATTCAGTGTAATAGCAGTTTGATACATTCATTCTCCTTTGAAAATATTTACTCATTCAGTTCAATTGTGTTTATTGGCTACTACTCGGTTTCCCTTCATGGGTGTTTCCCATTTCCTTGTTTAACGCCAGATCTCCCAAGAACCCAATCCTTGGGACTATACTCTTTTCCTGCTACAATCACTCTCTAATCTCATCTATTCTCACGATTCCATTTCAGTATGCTTAGTACCTCCAAATTTGCAATCTAGCATCAAATTTCTCTCCTGACTTGTATTTCTAATTGTTTGCTTAATTTGTCTACTTGTATGTCTAATAGGCATCTCATATCTAATCTGGTCCACATGGAACTTCTTACCATCAAACCACTTTGTCCAGCAGCCTTCCAGGAACCATCTAAAAGAACCTTTAATCTTCCAGCAGTTCAGACCTACCCTGAGTTCTTATCTTTCTTCCATGTATCATTCAACTCCTTCTTAATGGCGTTCCTTCTCTACCTTCATTCCACCCACCTTCTCATATGCATTGTTTATTTTCATCCTATAATTTTAATGGCTTTTATGTTAAGATGTAATGCACATGCCATAAAAGTGACCCTTGAATAATTTGAAATGTTCTGGTATCACAACATTGTGTGACCATCACCGCTATATAATTAAAAACACGTTTATTCTACAAATTCCTATTGGTCTAAGGTGTTATAATGAAAATAAAAAGAGAATTTCATTGTATCCTTGTCGAAACACCAAGTGCTACTGCAGACTAAGGGCCATAGTCCTTACAGCTGTCTTAGTTATCTAGAACTGCTACAGCAACACTGCAAATGGGTGGTTCTAATCAACAAAATGGTGATCGTATAGTTTAGAATGCTGGAAGTCTGAATACAGAGTGCTGGCACCAATCTCTACTTCTCTCACTAGTTTATATCTCAAAAGATATCAACTCAAAATCAACCCTACTCTAATCCTGCTTTGTTAACATAACAAAGACAACTCATTCCCAAATGGGATTATCACCAAAGGCATAGAGGTAAGATTTACAATGTATACGTTTGGAGGACATAATTCAATCCCTAATAGAAAGATCTAATGACTCTACATGAAGTTCTTATTTGCATTTGCTATTTATTCTGCTTAGATTCTCCTTTGCTATATCTTCATGACTTTGTCCCTTGCCTCTACCAGATTCTTAGTCAAAACATTCTCAACAATACCTCCTCCAACCATAATATTTAAGATCCCAATTACTGTGACAGAGCACAACTGGTGCTCTAATTCCTTTCTAAAATTTATTCTTCTCCGTAACATTAATAAGGAGCTCTGTTGGCATAGTGGTTACTTGTTGGGCTGAGATTCACAAGATCACCGGTTTGAAACCACCTCGGGAGAAAGCCAGGGCTTTCTATTCCTGTTGGGAGTTACAGTCTCAGAAACCGACAGGGGCGGTTCTATCTAGTCCTTTGGGTCGCTGTGAGTTAGCATCGACTCAGTGGCAGTGAGCAAGTAAGTGAGTGGTGATAACATTTAATGATGATGATAATGGTAGTAAAGTGCCATTATATAGAGATAAACATGTCATATTCTTTCAAACAAAAAGAAGTCCAATGAGGGGAGCAACTTTTGTTTGATTTCTGTCCTGTTTTATCTAGTACCTAAAATATTTCTTGGCACATTAAATATTTGTTGAGAAGGAGAGTGCGGATGGTCGCCCAACTGCATGTAATTAATGCAACTAAACTGTAAATGTACACTCTGTTGAACTGATGTATATTTTTGACAGGTATATTATCAACCACAGCAAATTTAATAAAATTAAGAAAAATTAAGGTACTTAATATTTAAACAAAATCTGTGGAATGAATACAGGAGTCATATGCAGATGTTGGCAGTGGAAACTCATGGATCTGAGTAGTCTGAAGTCTGATGGTTCTTTTAACCAGGAAAGACTGTGTAGGTGTTGAGAATGCTAGAGTGGGGGACCCTCTTACTGTTTTCTAGTCCCTGGGTAGTGTATGGCAAGCCATTGAAAACCTTACTCTGACACACACTGGGTTACTATGAGTCAGAGAGCAACACATTTGGATTTTGTTTTGCTATTTGCTGTCAAGGAAGAGTGGTCTCAAGGATTCTCCTCTCCACATAGCAAAAAGCATACTAGGGGATAAATAACCCGTTCAACAACGTTTCTCTTTTCACTCCCGTAAGATAGGTTCCTCAAAGAGGACATTGTTTGCTCACTCCTCACCCTTCTTCCCTCGTGCCACGCTCTTCCACACCTCTGCTCTTCCACACCTCTGCGCCTTGCCGGAGTGTCTTTCTCCCACGTAGCCCTGGTGGCTTCCGACTGCCCGTGCAGATCGCAGCCCAGTGTGTGACCCCTACACCACAGGGGGTCGTTGTGAGTCGGCAGTGACTCGATGGCAGTCAGTTTGGTTTTTTTCCCATGGGTCTAGTCTTGTGTGAATTGTTCTAAAAGAAATTATTTTACAATCAGAAGTTCATTGTTCTGGTGTTTAGCAGCCCAGCGTGTGGCCCACGACACCATCAGGGCTCCTTCTAGCAGTTCATTATATTTGATTGATACATTGTAAACATTCTCTTATTAATGGAGGTAGATGGTATCTTCATTTTCAGGCGATTATAAATACAGCTATTATAAGCATTCCCATGTAAGTCTTTGTGTGTATGTGTTCTTTGGGGCATATTAAAATCTATGTGAAAATAGCTTAAACATGTATTGTCATTTGACCATTTCATACAGTTAAAACCAAACCAAACTCACTGCCACTAACTTGATGTTACCTGACAGCAACCCTGGACAGGGTTTCCGAGACTGTTGAGCTAACCTTTCTCCCTCGGAGTCCTGGTGGGTCACAGTGCCACCCGCAAAAGGTGTTCATACACGTCTGTGCAATTGGGGGTGGTCTGCAGATAAGTTCCGTAAATACACCTGTTTTAGTTCGGTAGGGTACCTTAAAAAATATGTCCAATAAAAAAGTGACTTCGGAGTGTATGGACTAGATCATGTAGCTCTTAGTAAGGACTATGAAGTTTACTTTTGAGTGCCTTTGACAAAAACACAACAAAGATTGAGGATATTTGATTTACATTGTAAGATCATTATTCCAAATTTTGTGCTAAGCAAATAGGTAGTAGTGGGTATTGGAAGAAGGGCAGTCAGGAAACTATTTGGAAGGCAGTCCAAGTCACTAAGTCCAGAGTTGATGTGGCTTATAATGACCCCAGAGGACAGAGTAGAGCTGCCTTATAGGACTTTCACGCCTGTAAATATTTATAGAAAGGCATCTCTTCCCCGTGGAACAACTGGTGGTTTTGAATCATCAACTTTGCATAGCAGGCGAGTGCTTTAACCACTGTGTCATGAGGGCTTCTTTTAAGGCCTTGGAGTGATGTAAATATGAAAGAGAAAGAGCTAAACATGACTTCAATAATATGAGCATGAGAGAATGAAGTTGTCTTTCATGACATGGGAAAGTGCTGGAAGAGGAGGTTTGAGAATAAGGTAAGAGTATGAATTTGGACATGGTGAGGTCAGGAATTCAAAATCACCAGATGCACCCTGGGAGAAAGATGAGGTTTTCTACTTCTGTTAAGAGTTCCAGTCTCAGAAACTCACAGGGGCAGGGCCAGCTTCTATTGGGTTGCTATGAGTTAGAATTGATTTAATCACAGTGAAGTTTTTATTAAATTTGAAATACTTAATAATGCCTATGTATATAAGTTAAGTACAAAGTTAGAAGTGTTTAGTCTAGAGTTTGAGTTAGAGGTTGGAGATACATCTTTGGAATTTTTTTTGCATATTGGTGGGTCTAAAGCAGAATTTTTCAAATGGGGAATTTGCCATGCCCCATAGAAATTTGGCACGTCTGAAGATATTTTTGGCCATCATAACTGTAAGAGAAGAGTGGTGTTGGCATCTGGTTGGTAGAGTCCATGGATGCTACTAAACATATTTTAATGCACAAAGTAATCCTCACAACAGAATTAAGTATCCCCAAATGTCTATAGTACTAAAGTTGAGAAATTCTGGTCTGAATCCAGTCATAGACTGGAGGGCGAATATAGCTAGGGAAGAGTAGGGATTTCAAGGACTGAGTCCTGGATTTTCCAGTGTTAAATAGTCACAGAAAAGAGGAAAAACCCATCAAAAGAGACCAAGGCACAGTCAGCCGGATTACAGTAAGACAAGGAGGATAAGACAAGTGACCTTTCAAGAATGAGAAAACTGAATATTGATCATTGTATTCAGCAGTGTGGAGGCCACTCAGGCAGGCAGTGTAATGGTGCAGGAAAAAGAATGAGTGAAATGAGATCAAGAAAAATAGGGAGGATTAGGAGAGGGTGGGTGGAGACAAGGGGAGTCCATCACAAGGTTCAAACTATGACCCCCTCCCAGGGGGACGAATAATGGAAAAGTGTGTGAGAGGCAACGGAGGATGATGTAAGATCTGGAAATAGTCATTCATAACTTATCAAGGGTTTGTGAGGGAGGCCAGCAGGGGAGGGAGGGGAATGAAATGGGGAGCTGATATCAGGGGCTCAAGTGGGAAGAGAATGCTTTGAAAATGATGAAGGCAACATATGTGCAAATGTGCTTGACACATTGGATAAATGTATGGATTGTGATAAGAGATGTAAGAGTCCCAATAAAAGTATTTTAAAAAAAAGAAAAATAGGGAGGAAGATATTGAATCCTGACATGTAGACAACTCTTTCAAGGTGTTTTACTGTAGTGGAGCGAGAGAGGAGAGAGGAAGAAAGTGGAGAGAGGTGAAGAGAGAGACAGAGAAGCATGAGAAAGACAAACGGTAGGGGAATTCAAGTACAGTACATTCTTTCCTCCCTCCCTTTGCTCTCTTCCCCTACGTAGGAAAAATAACAGATTGTTTATAGATTGAAATAAGCTGGTGGAAAATAAAAATTTGATAGTAGAAAGGACAGAAGGGGGAAATGCATAAAGCAATGCCCTACCTTAGCTAGATAAGAATAGGAGCTACTTCACTCCATCAAGGCATGAAACAAACCACAAAAGAACAGTTCATCAATCATCCACAGTTCATCTAGTTCCAAATACTTGTGTGAGGTTAGAGAGCTAGGTTGGATTTAAAAGGTAAACTCACTTATATAGCTGAATGAGAAAGCTCTGGGAGTTACCAGAAGTTGCCCATTCATTACTGATCAGAGACCCTGCAAAGCATACCCTACAGCTTCCCTGTGGACATGCTCCTGATACAAAGACTCAGTGAGCCATCGATCCTGGTTCAGTTGTCATCCACCTACTGGAGCTGCTAAAGCCTACTTCACATGTGACCTGGAGTGTTGAAAAAACAGTAGTTTAAGTTTCATGATCAAAGTCATATCTCTTTTGGAAACAACACATGAATCACCTGGTCCCGAATCTGTTTGGTTTTGATCCCGTAAATGATGGGATTCAGCATGGGTGGAGCCAGGATGCAGACATTGGCCAGCAGGACATGAATATGGGGTAAGATGTGGCGTCCAAACCGCTCCGTGAGGACTGAGAAGATCCCGGGCCCATAAAAGAGGGTGATGACACAGACATGGGAGCCACATGTGTTGAGAGCTTTGTGACGAGCATCTTTGGAAGGGATGCGGAAGATAGCATGCAGAATAAGCATGTATGAAATGAAAATGAGCATAACATCTAAGACCACTGTTGACATAAGAACAAAAAATCCATACCAGATGTTCACATGGATGTCATCACAGGCATATCTGGCCAAGATAATGTGCTCACAACCAGTGTGTGGAAGAACGTTATTTCTGCAAAAAGTCAGTCTTTTCAAAAGAAATATGATGGGGACAATTGTGCCGTAACTTCTGAGAAAGATAGTTATGCCAATCTTCCCAATCAGGCTGCTTGTTAGAATAGCGGTGTATCTCAGTGGGTAGCAGATAGCAACGTAGCGGTCAAATGCCATCACCAGCAAGATCCCGGACTCAGAGATAAAGGTGGAATGGATGAAGAAGAGCTGAGCGATGCAGCGAGCCAGGGAGATCTCCCCTGCACCAAACCAGAAGATGGCCAAGGCCTGAGGTACTGTGATCGTGGAGAGGACGATGTCTGTTCCAGACAGCATGCAGAGGAAGAAGAACATGGGTTCATGGAGGCTGCGCCTGGTGAGGATGATGAAGATGAGCAGGCTGTTTCCAAGCAGGGCAATGACATAGGAAATGAAGAAGGGCATGGAGATCCACATGTGCTTGTCCTCTAGGCCAGGGATGCCGAGCAAGCGAAAGACTTTGTGGCTAACCCCAGTGTGGTTCAAGGCAGCCATATGTGGGACTTCACTTCCTGTTCACAGAAATAGAGGACAAGTTAGCTTCTACTTGAAAAAAAACCTCTTATGCCACCAGAGGTTTTTAACACCGACTCAATTCTTTGTCATAGTCAGTGTGCTGGGACCACACAGCATGAAAAGATGAATGCAATATCTGTTCTTTCAGTGAGGCAACAGTCCTGCCGGCAAGACAGGCACTAGTACGGTGAACAGAAACAACTTGGTTAAGCGACTATACCAGTGCCCCATCCTGCAAGAGACCATAAATGCACTACGGTGGGAACATAGTGGGACAACAGACTTCATTCTGTTTGTAGGGTGTGCTTTTAGGTGGAGATGAATTAGGTGGACAGGGCAGTGAGGCCATTTGAGAATTTAAGAAAAAAGTATTGCCATTAGAAAACTTAAAGAGTTTTACGCAGTTAAAACCATGTGGTTGTGAGCAGGCACACAGTATGAAATAGCATATAAGACTGATTACAAATGACGGAGCTGGAAGGCTCTACTGAGACGCGGTCACCAACCCCCATTTGCTATGAACCTGGAGAGCGTTCGCTGCATTCGGCTGGCAGGAGGTGGAAAATGGATGGGAAGAGAGAGATAATTTGAAAGGAAAGCTTCACATTTTTTCTTTTCCTTCTTTTTACCTTTTGAAATGAAGATGAGAAAAACCACCAGTTTTAATTGACCGTGTAACTAACTACCACCAAAGGAACACATGCAAATTATAGTTTACATATTTAAAGAGTGAATCCAATGAGGTTTATTTTTTTAGTACTTTTCAACTATCCTAGAAGATTTTTAAAAAAATCACTTCATTGGGAGCTCATACAACTCTTATTACAATCCACACATACATAAATTGTATAAAGCACATTTTCCTAGAAGAAAATAATGTATTGACAGTGTTTTCACAGTATAATAGAATTAACACAGTAACATTTAAAACTACCTATTTGATGTTGGGGACTGATGCAAAACCATTCTTATGGCCCCTCATTAATTATCTAGATAATGTCCTAGGGCAGAAGGTATTACGGTCAGTTTTTTTCAGGATTGTAAGTTGAGGCTTAAAAAGGTTGGCACAGTTGGTATTGAGTAAAGCTTGGATTTTGTAGCTTCTTTTATATATAATTTTCTGGTCCATGAAAGGTGCCAAAAGGCGAGAGACTTTACTGAACTGAAAAAACTTATCACGGCCTCGTGAATGGGCAGAAGAGGTAGGATGCAGGGAGGATCTGAGCAGGTAGGCGGCAGCTATTTTCTATCCCCCTTGACCTCTGATGCATCACAGATTTAATACGACAAATGTTTCGAAATGATTTATAGTTGAAATTCCCATTTCTATGTCCCTTTAGCCACTAGCAGGAAAATTCTGGTAAAAGCATAAAACTATTAAGTGCTTCCACACCCTGGTCTGCTGAAAGGTGAGAAGCTAAGGAAAGACTGTCTTCCAAAGTGCTATGGAAGAAGAGGGGCCCTGAGTTAGTTAATTGTGCCAGCCTGGCCGATAATCACATGTGGTGCTGGTTGAAAGGCGGAGGGATAAATGGGTGGTGAAGCCTCGCCTTTCTAGTTCTCGGGTCTCTTGTTTTGTGATGGTTGCATCGGGTGCAGCTGCCTTAGCAGTTCCCTGCTTCAGCTTGCAAGATTGACTTCCTACAAGACATCCCCAAGGAGAAGCCGCATGGATTTATCCCGATGCAGCCCTGGGTGCTGGAGCAGCCGTGTGGAGACCCGTGCCAGTGCTGAGATGCTTACACATTCACTGACTCAGCTTTCCTCCTGCAGTCGGCATTATTGCCTCTGTTTTGTGAGGTGGAGGACTTTGTGGACTGGTGTAGGGTTAATGGGTTAATGTTGGACTTGTGGGCTTGGGCAACATTGGGTTGGGGTGTTTTCGTGATGCACATTTTCTTTGCATAAAACTCTCTCTTATCTATGAGTTGCTGTGCATTTGTTTCTCCTAAGTACCCAGACTAATACAGGCCCTGATGCTAGTAATGTAAAAGGACAAGTGGACTCCAACCAAATAACAGATGGAGAAAAAACAAAACAAAAGTGCTCAGGTTCTGGTAACCAAAGTCACCAGAGGGCTCAGTATCCCCCTGGAAAACTCTTAGATCAAGTCTTAAGTCAATGTTTCTTAAATGGGGTGAATTTTCCCCTTGAGGGCCATTTTTCTGGAGAAGTTTTAAGGAGGTCTGGTGGCACAGTAAGTGGCTATGCATTGGGCTGTTTACAGTCAGTGGTCCGAACTCCCCAGTCATTCCCAGGAAAGAGATGCGACTTCCTGTTCCCACCAAGAGTTGCAGCCTCAGACCCCGGGGCAGTCCTTCCCTGTCCTGTAGGTTCGCTGTGAGTTGGAATTAACTCTGTGGCCGTGGGTTTTGCTTTTTCATTGGGGTTTGGTTTTCAATTTATCTCCGAGTCCCTTGGCCTCTCCATTCTGCCACCCCAAGGATATTCCTTCTGCTATTCTTAAAGTAGTAAGCACCCACTGACATCATTCAGCTTCTCTTTTTATTTACTTAAGCATTAATAATAATCCAGGGTTGGAGATCAGGGATTGCCCAACTAGAGAAGTTGCTTTAACTAGTATGATTACTTGTCTAATTCAAGGTCACTCTTGAAACAAAACAAAATAACTACTAGAGTGCTTCATAAAGGTTGTTCTTATGAAAGGTTGAGATACAGGTACGTTAAACATCCCAAAGAAGCTCCTCCATCTCCTTTGTGTTCCTGAGAAAACTGGTTCTACCGAGGGCATGTTCACCATGTGCCCCCAAACCAGGCATGCACCTGGGAGATACATTCTCCCAGAGTATTCCTTTCCTCTGTTTGAAAAGTAATCTAAGCATTTCTATTTTTTAAAGTAGTCTAAGCGTTTCTATTATGAGGTCAGTTAGTTCTGAAACTTGTTTTTCAATTTTGCATTTCCAGGATCTAGCATACACAATATTGGAATGAGGGTAAAGAAGTAGTCTACTATAGTAGTCAGGGCCGGAGGTTAAATGAAATCTTCTTGCAAGGGCTCGGAACTCCTTAGTACAGTCAGAGGCAAGAAGAGTTCCAGAGGCCCTTATCACACTTCTCTCCCAGAAGCTACTGTCCGCTCTACTCAAACGCGAAAACTCAAGAACTCACCGCTGTAGAAGGCTGGTGGCTCAACCCTACTAACTGCTCCGAGGGAGAAAGATGAGGCTTTCTGCTCCTGTGAAGGTGTACAGCCTTGGAAACCCACAGGGGCAGCCCTGCCCTGTCCTATAGGGTTGTTGTGAGTCAGAACGGACTTGATGGCAGTGTGAGAGAGAGATGGACCGTCGCAAGAATAAATGAATTGGTGTCGTTGTGGCTCTGGTCTTTCCCATTCTCCCTCCTTAACTCCAGAAAAAGGTCTTCAGATACCTACCTTAGTCCCATAGCCTTCTAGTTTGATGGAGTCCTTCTTTTGCCTCTGACAGTTTGCTCCACGTGAATGAGTAACTCACTCTCCTTCTTCAAATGTGTTCATGGCCTAGACTCGAATGAGTCAGAGGAGGACTCTGAATGACTGGGTCTGAGGGAGCAGACATTTTTATGCGTTTGCCTGCGTTTCTCCAGGGGAAGCTATTACCCAAGTGAGTCCCCACTTAAGTTATCTCTCCGCAATACCTCCTCCATCTCATTATGGCTTTTCAAGTCCACCCACTGCCACCCTCTCTTCTACAGCTTCATCGCTGGATTGGGAGTGCATATGTACACTTGCTAATAATAAAATGCTAGCAGCGCTACTTAAAAGATTCCTGCTTCTATTTTAATGAGAATGAGTAACTATTAGTCTAAGTTTCAATCAGCACAAGTTAATTGACTATTCACTACGCAGATTATCTTTGAACATGCTTATTCCTACAAAGCTATTTTTTGTGTGATTTAGATACATTTAAGATTAAACGTGTGCCTTTTTTATGATATTACTTTATACCCTGGAGTCTGAAATAATGAGCTTTGATTGCTATGTGAGAAACATTTAATGTCTTCATATATGTATTTGTAATACTACATGAATCACAGTTTTAATGAAGAAATATTCATCACCCTCCTTCCTGTGAGTGCAAATAATCTACATCATTGTTCAATTACCATAATTTCTGAATTATGTAATTTTGCTGGCCGCACCACTCCCTCCTTTCAACTAATTTCTGGGTTTTATCTTTATAAAATCAGCCAAGTAAGTGACATGCACATATTTGTAAAGGGGAGACATCTTTGTGTCTGTATATGATAATAAGTTAATAGAGTTCTATTTTAAAATGATAAATGGAACTTATTCAGAAAAACTACATGTCTACTTAATAACTAATAACGATGCTTGATAGAATACTGTTTTTCATTAAATATTTATTTTCAGAATATTAAAATACAGAAAATCTATAAACATATCAGCACTCATTTCAACGTAGCCTTCATTTAAACTCAGTCGTTTAGTAATATTTAACAATATTTTCTCTCTATCTCTTTTGTTATGCTTTTTAAAAAGAATTGTAACTCCATGTAGATTCATTATTGAAAGTCAGTTTCTTAGCAACATTAAGAGTTCAGAAAAACGGGCACGATTGCACTGACGGAAGCGTGGTTCAAGGCACTCCTGAAACTTGACCAGGTGGCCCTGGTACTGGACACACGCGCACACCACACCACACCACACCACACCACACCACAGCACACCACACCACACACACACCACACACACACCACTCTCTTTTCCTTCAGGAACTTAATAGATCCTCCCTGGCTGAGGGAACTGGTTTGGTGGCACGGAGGGAACAGGGCACTGGCCCATGGGGCGGGGGGCAGGGGGGAGAGTGTTGGTTGTGTCTCCACAGAACTGGAACGGGCATACAGCCCCCATCAGGACACGCCAAATCAGAGGAGCAATGTAAAATGAGGAGGAATACACCAAGAGAATGGACCAGGCGCCGTCCTAGCCAGATATGACCTGATCCCCACCATGGAAGAGAGCACCACAGAGGATGGAAGTAAATCGTCCAACGAGGGAGAGGAGCTGACCTACCACACCACACCCAGAGGGAAGCTG
>NW_022105611.1:22349637-22357301 GCF_000313985.2 Echinops telfairi
CAAGACCGGGCTTCAGGAATGTAAAGCCTGTTGACTTTCACCTAACATAGTTTCTTTAGATCACATTTGGCAAACAATTGTAGGTAAATAATGAAAAATACTGTCTCTCAAGTAACTGAAAACAAAGGATGAAAGGATGTTTTGAGTCAAGCTAAAGAACTGTGTAACCAAGTGTTCTTGGTCTTCATGACATCGTTTTAAGAACGCTTTAATATATGGACATCATAATAGGTACTTAACTACTCACGTTTGTAAAGGTTAAAAGGGGTGGGAGATAAATTAAACCCTCTTATTCTTCTATTGACTATTCCAAGCTCTGGGATCATTGGATAAATAGAACAAATATTTTTTCTCATTTACTACTTTTGTAAAGTGGATTTATAGATTCAGCTCCCTGCCAGCGAGTCAATGCCAATTCATAGCAACCCTGTAGGACAAGGCAGAACTGCGCCTGTGAGTTTCCAAGATCGTAACTCTTTACAGGAGTAGAAAGCCTCATCTTTCTCCCTCAGAGCGGCTGGTGGTTTCAAACTGTTGACCTTGTAGTTAGCAGCCCAACGCATAAGCACTATGCCACCAGGGGTCCTCATAAATAATTTATAGATGCTTTAATTTCCTTCTAAATGTCCACCTTTGCTGTCTTTACGTCATATTTAAATCTGTACATAAAAGTAAAATTTGATGCATCCTGTCACCAGAGAAATATGTTAAAACTGGCAACATATCCATCCCAAATGATGGGAAATAGCTGTATTTCTGTTTAAAAAGTTTATAAAATGAATAAACATAGGGGCTTTAGAACTTCCAAAAAGATTTGTAACTTACATTGGGGGTTACACAACTTTGTATTTCACAGTCTAAACTGCTAATCATCTATCTCAAGTCTACTCCTCCTCTTATATCCTTGATTTGTCTTCTTCCTCTTATTGATCACCACCTTCCACTACACCCAGGTCAGAACCCTTCAACTGTCTAGCTCATTGTTTTATTCTCCCTTTTTTGGCCTGGACCCTTTGGCAAACTTCAAAGTCTGTACGGTTTGGTATAAACATCTTTATCTCCCCTTCTTCCCTTCTGTGTAATAATGATCTCATGTAGTATTTGTCATTTTGTGGTTGGACAACTTCACTCAGCATGATGTTCTCCAGGTCCATCCATGCCATGAAGTGCTTCATGGGTTTGCCGTTGTTTTTTATCAATGCATGATATTCCATTGTGTGTACCAAAATTTCTTTATTTATTCTTCTATCTCTGGGTATTTCGGTTGTGTCCATCATCTTGTTATT
The DNA here is from genome assembly GCF_000313985.2 of Echinops telfairi. Classification (NCBI taxonomy): domain Eukaryota; kingdom Metazoa; phylum Chordata; class Mammalia; order Afrosoricida; family Tenrecidae; genus Echinops; species Echinops telfairi. The sequence goes on from NW_022105611.1 coordinate 22,350,924, forward strand.
GTGAAGTGTTTCACTGATCAGGGGTGTGCATATATCTGTTCATGCTCTCACTCTTACTTTACGGTGTACACCCAGCAGAGGGATTGCTGGATTGTATAGGATTTCTATTCGCAGTTGTTTGAAGTCTCATCATACCGCTTTCTGCAATAATCATACATATTTAAAGACCCACCAGCAGTGGATGAGGGTTATGAATTCTCTGTAACCTGTCCAGTATTAGTTCTTTTCTGGTTTTTAAAACTTGACTATTATCAGTGATATCTTATTACTTGAGTTTGCATCCCCTGGATGGCTTGTAATCATGAGCAGTCTTTCATTTGTTTGTTGGCTATTTGGCTGTCATCTTTGATGACCTGTCCGTTCTTGTCCTTTGTCCACTTTATTGGGGTATTTGTCATTTTCTTATTGAGGAGTTGTTGTTTTCTATAGATTTTAGAGATTAGTCCTTTGTCCAATGCGTGATTGCTAAAGATTCCCCCCGCCCCCCCTCAGTGGGTTCTCCTTGTACGCTTTTACTGAAGTCTTTTTTTTAATGGCATTTTTAACCAACCGAGTATTTATTTATTTATTTTATTCATTTTATTATGGGCTCATACAACTCTTATCATAATCCATATATACATCAATTGTGTAAAGTAAATTTGTACATTCATTGCCTTCATCATTCTCAAAACATTTGCTCTCCACTTAAACCCCTGGCATCAGCTCCTCATTTCCCCCCTCCCTCCCTCCTCCCTCCTCCCCCCTCCCTCATGAACCCTTCATAATTTATAAATTATTATTTTGTCATATCTTGCACTATCCGACATCTCCCTTCACCCACTTTTCTGTTGTCCGTCCCCCAGGGAGGAGGTTATATGGAGATCCTTGTAATCAGTTCCCCCTTTCCACCCCACCCTCTCTCCACCCTCCCAGTATGGCCACTCGCACCACTGGGCCTGAAGGTATCATCCTCCCTGGATTCCCAGTGTTTTCAGTTCCCATCTGTACCAGTGTACATCCTCTGGTCTAGCCAGATTTATAAGGTAGAATTGGGATCATGATAGTGGGGGTGTGTGTGTGAGGAAGCATTTAGGAACTAGAGAAAGTTATATGTTTCATCGTTGCTACATTGCACCCTGACTGGCTCGTCTCTTCCCTGAGACCCTTCTGTAAGGGGATGTCCGGTGGCCTACAGATGGGCTTTGGGTCTCCAATCTGCACTGCCTTCCTCATTCACAATGATATGATTTTTTGTTCTGATGATGCCTGATACCGGATCCCTTCGACACCTCATGATCGCACAGGCTGGTGTGCTTCTTCCATGTGGGCTTTGTTGCTTCTGAGCTAGATGACCACTTATTGACCTTTAAGCCTTTAAGACCTCAGAGGCTATATCTTTTGATAGCTAGGCACCATCAGCTTTCTTCACCACATTTGCTTATGCACACATTTGTCTTCAGCGATCTTGTTGGGAAGGTGAGCATTATGAATGCCAGGTTAATAAAAGTGTTCTTGCATTGAAGGAGTACATGAGTGGAGGCCCAATGTCCACCTGCTACTTAATACTAAACCTATAAGTATATGCACATATATTTCCTATCATCATATATAAAAATATTTATATATGTACATGCCTGTATTTAGATCTCTATAAATATCCTTTGCCTCTTAGTTCTTTCCTCTATTAGATAAATAAATTCTCGGTCTGAGCATTAACTTAGCTGCATCCATTTCCAGGAATTAGAGGAGTGTCATGGAGAGCACGTGGCTTGTAGGGATTAACACATCCAGCCCCAGTATGTACAGCAAAAAGTAAAAGATGGCACTTCCCTCTCAGGTTATTTACACATTTTTTATAAAAAAGAAACCTTACTACCTCCCATGTCAACTTACTCTAGAATCAGACTGTGAGCTAGGTATGGGCTACAAAAAAGGTTATGGACAAATTTTCCTATGAAATTTTTAAAGCCCCTTCCTATTTCCCTAGTGTTTCAGCTTCATCTCCCACTCACCACCTCTGTAGACTATTTGTAGGTAGTTTTGAAAGTCTGAAAACACAGGTCCCATGCCAAAACCCTTTCTTCCTTGTACATAACACATGAGCCATCTCATCTTGGATCTGTTTGGTCTCGATCCCATCAATGATGGGGTTCAGCATAGGTGGAGCCAGGGGGCAGACATTAGCCAACAATATGTGGACAGGAGGTGAGATGTGGCATCCAAATCTCTGAGTAAGAGTTGTAAAGATCCCAGACCCATAAAATAGGATGATGACGCAGACATGGGAGCCGCAGGTGTTCACGCCTTTGTGTGGAGCATCTTCGGAAGGCGTGTGGAACACAGCGTGAAGAATGAGCAGATAGGAAACAAAAATTTGCACAAGATCTAAGAAAACTGTTACAATGAAGACAAAAAGGCCATACCAGATGTTCACTCGAATGTCATTGCAAGCATATCTGGCCAAACCAATGTGTTCACAGAAGGTGTGTGGGATGATATTATTTTGGCAGAAAGTCAGTCTTTTCAAAAGAAATATCATAGGGGAAACTATGCCATAATTCCTCAAGAAGATACTTAGACCAAATTTCCCAATCAAGGTCTGGGTAAGAATAGTGGTGCATCTCAATGGGTAGTATATGGCAATGTAGCGGTCAAATGCTGTCACCAGCAAGACCCCTGACTCAGAGAATTTTCACCAACTGTTGTAGCATTCTTGAATATTTACTTCAAATGAATGCCAATGTAAATAAAGATATCACTAACGTAGGCATTGCTATATTTCGTGGAGGAAATAATTTGTATGTGCACGTACACACATTCATAGAGTCTAAAGTATAGAGTAATGGTGAAAATCTATGAGTTGTACAGGTGATGCTTGTAATCATTTGCTTTGTTTACAAATGAAAAAGTTGAAGGTCCAGACAACATAGGAGAGGATGGCTAGAGAAATATTCTAGTGAGAGCTAAAACAAATACAACTACTTAAAGTTTTCAAATCTTTTGGGGGGAAAATAGTTCAGCTACGATCCAGTTCATCTCATGCCAACCTCCCATCTAGACTTATAAGGTGAAGAGTAACTAACAAGGTGGACGAGTCCAGTTCTCAAGCACAGGGATAAAAAGAGCAAACTAAATTCCTATAGACGCTAACATCTAATGACATCATACAGGCCTTGGGTGAAACATGAACTAAAATTTTCCTAGTTCAGTTGTTTTAGAGACATCAGTGTGTGGAGTCATTTGATTACCTTGTCTGCTCAACCTTCCTGCATTCGAAGGTTAATCTGATGTAAAGCATAACATTTCTGAGAAAAGTTCACGATCAGAATCATGTGTGCTTTGTAAAAAGTACATGAACCACCTGGTCCCGGATCTGTTTGGTCTTAATACCATAAATGATGGGATTTAGCATAGGTGGAACAAGAATGTACACATTGGCCAGGAGGACATGAATATGGGGTGAAATGTGACGGCCAAATCTCTGAGTAAGGGCTGAGAAGATCCCAGGCCCATAAAAGAGGATGATGACACAGACGTGAGAGCCACAAGTATTCAGAGCTTTGTGTCGCGCATCTTGGGAAGGCATGTGGAAGATAGCACGAAGGATCAGCACATAAGAAACAAAAATTATCACAACATCTAAGACCAGGGTTGACATCAGTACAAAGAACCCATACCAGACATTTACTCGGATATCATTGCAAGAAATGCGAGCCAAGATAATGTGTTTACAGGCAGTATTTGGGAGGATGTTATTTCTGCAGAAAGTTAGTCTTTTCAGAAGAAATATTATGGGGAAAATTGTACCATTACTTCTCAAAATGATACTTACACCAATTTTCCCAATAAGGGAATATGTAAGAAGGCTTGTGTATCTCAGTGGGTAGCATATGGCAATGTAGCGGTCAAATGCCATCGCCAGCAAGATTCCCGACTCAAAAATGAAGGTAGACGTGATGAAGAAGACCTGAGTGATGCAGCAGTCCAAGGAGATCTCCCCAGCATCGAACCAAAAGATGGCCAAGGCTTGAGGTACTATGGATGTGGACAGAACAATATCTGCTCCAGATAGCATACAGAGAAAGAGGTACATGGGTTCATGAAGGCTGCGCTTTGTGAGGATGATGAAGATGAGCAGGCTGTTCCCAAGCAGGGCAATGATGTAGGAAAGGATGAAGGGGATGGAGATCCACATGTGCTGGTCCTCTAGTCCAGGGACACCCAGCAAACGGAAGACTGTGTGACTCACGCCAGTGTGGTTTAAGGTAGTCATCCCTGAAGCAGACAACCTGCGGCCTCCTCTTCATAGACACAGAAGAAAATTCTAATTCAAATTGATTTATTTGTATGTCACTTTAGGTTAGTAAGAGCTATGTTATAATAAAGTTGAATAAGATATGGTTTGTTTGCACGATGAAGTCTTACTTTCATAAACAAGATAGATAATCATGCAGCTAAAGAAAGTTATATGATCTAATGGTACAAAAAATAAAATTCAATACTGGAATATAAGAGAAGGAACAATTCATCCTGTATATCTGATGATAAGAAGGAGTCCATATTTGAGTTTACCCTTGAAGATAGTGTATAATGCCAATAGAAGAATCAAGCAGACAATGGAATGAGGTCAGTTGGTAGTTTAAGGAGAAATGTTTGATATGCAAACACCAAGTTTATTTAAAATAGCAATGAGCTCTGTGACTGTGTGGTTGTGACAATTGGAAAGTTGAGCAATTGGTGAAGAGAAGACACCAAAAGTATGTTTATTTTAAAGCAAAATGAGGAGCTTGGACCTCCCTTGTGAAGAACTGGTCAGTTCTGTTGAGTTTACAAATATTTCTCATTATTAATCTGGCAACCAAGTAGAGTATAAACCAGAAGGGAGGTGTTCAGGGCGGTCAAGTGTTTAGCAAGGTAAATAGATGAACTGATGGATCAACATCAGAATGAAATGGATAATATTAGGAAATCAACCTTTTAAGTATTTTCTCAATAGTAACCATTTTACAGTGATAAAAAGATCACTCACCTGCTTCGAATGGAGTTCTTATGAGCAAGAATGGGCTGAGTCACATAGAACTCTCAAAAGGATGGGCGTGAAAGAGTTGCGATTTAATATATTTTCCTGAAGGTCTCAGGGGAAGCTCTATCCTGGGAGCCCATCTTACAGCTGCGTTTTCGATGAGACAGCATCTCTCATATACATGGGTCACATCACTGTGGCTCTCTAAGTCTGTCCACATACAACTTCATCCACAACTCTATCCATGGATGGATACGTACATGTGACATTTTCAGTGACTAAGATGTTAGCATTCATTTGAATGGATTAGTAACTATTAACCCCATTTTCAATCAGCACAAAGAATTTTGAAGTCTCTGGGTAAATGAATGAGCCCTGGTGGTGCAGTGGGTTATGAAGTTGACTGCTTACGTAGGCTTAGCAGTCAAACCACCAGCCCCCGGTCAGAGAATGAGGACACTTCTACTGCATAAATGGTTCCTTTTGAAACCCACAGAAGCTGTTCTACCCCATCATATAAGGTCACTATGCTGGCATGTCTACTATACCTGTGAGAGTCAATATTACTAAGGAAAATATTCTATACCCTTCTTTTCTTTGGCTACCAAAATCTACATTTAATTTTCGATTAGAATATGATAGTCATTTAATTATTAGGAAATTGATTATGCTATTGCTGATAGAAATCTCCACTTTTTATATTATTTTCACATGTTTTATTTTTATTGCCAAACCAACCTCCCTGCCATGGAGTCAGCTCTGACTCATAGTGCCCCAATAGGACGGGATCGAACTGCCCTTGTGCGCTTTTGAGACTGTAACTTAGTGAGGAGTCAAACGCCTCCTGGGGCTCCCGTGGGAGGGTTGGTGGGTTCAACTACGGACTTTGCAGTTAGTAGTTCAACCCACAGCACACTGTTGCTGCTGTCATTAGGTGCCACTGACTTGGTTCTGACACACAGTGACCCAACGCACGACAGAATAAAACACTGCCTGATCCCATGTCATCCTTGTAATTGTTTCTATGTCCGAGCCAATTGCTGTGGCCCAAGTACCAACCCATCTCCTTGAAGGCCTTCCTCTTTATCGCTGCCCCTGCACTTCACCAAGCCTGATGTCCTGTTACAGGGAATGGTCTCTCTCGACAGTATTTCCAAAATCTGTAAGACAAAGTCTTACCATTCTTGCCTCGAAGGAGCACTCATAATATTAATGCATCTGTTTTAAATACCTGAATTGCATATTTGGACTGCAGTTATGTTAGAGTTTCTCCTTGTTCTTAGGCAATAAATACTTGTTCAATATTTCAAGTGAAGAATCATGCCATCTTTAGCCGATTTTCTAATGTAACAGTAAAATAAAGAGTGTAGGAA
>NW_022105611.1:22361418-22377670 GCF_000313985.2 Echinops telfairi
CTCTGATCAGACATGTCCCTCTCCCTGACCTGTAGCTCCAGTGCTGTCCTCTGTAGTAAATTCTCCTGGGGGAAGAGGGAGCTGTCCATGTAGTTGGGATTGGGGCCAGCCCCTCAGACCTCTCCCCTGGTTCTCTGCTTCATGCCTGTATGTTGCATTCACATCTTGTAGCACCGGGTTGAAGCCTGGTCCCTCTTTCCCTGTGGAGATATAAACAATACCCTCCCTTGTGTGGGTTAGTGCCCTGTTCCCCTGCTACTCCCCCTCCCCCTTTTTAGTTGGCTACCATATGTATCCCTGGATTTGGCTACTCCCCCTCCCCCTTTTTAGTTGGCTACCATATGTATCCCTGTTACACTACCTGGACCTCACCCCAGGAATATTTGCATACAGTAGCTTTTTTCCCTATACTCCTTTTGCATTTTTTAAAAGCTTACCTCAGGGGACTCATGTTTTACTTGTCCTTTTGTGATTGGCTTTCTTTGCTTAGCATAATTTCCTCCAGTTTTTTCCCCATTCAGCGAAGTGCTTCATGCGTTCATCACTGCTTTTTAACAATGTGTAGTATTCCATTGTATGTATGTAGCACTGTTTTTTAAACCATTCGTCTGTTCATGGAAATTTGTATTGTTTCCAACTCCTTGCAATTGTGGACTGTGCCACGATGAACGTTGGAGCACAGATGTCTGGCCGCTGTTTGTTTTACTCCTCTCTGGGTATATGCTCAATAGGGGGATTGCTGGGTCATATGGTAGCTCAATTTCCATCTATTTTAGATATCGCCAAATTGATTTCCACAGTGGATGTACATACCTACAGGTCCAACCAGCAGTGGGTGAGAGTTCCTATCTCACCACAGCTCCTCCAACACTTGTTGCTTTCTGAGTTTTTGAATTGGACTATCTTGGAGGGTGTTTGGTGGTATCTCATTGTTGTTTTAATTTGCATTTGTCTTATGGCTAAAGATTGGGAACATTTTCTCATATGTTTATTGGCCATTTAGATTTCTGCCCTTGTGAAACTTCTGTTCAGGTCCTTTACCCACCTCTTCACTGGGCAATTAGTTTTTTTTTCTTTTTGGAAGCTAGCAGAGTATTGTAGATTTTAGTAATAAGGCCTTTGTCTGATGTGTCATTGCTAAAGATGTTTTCCCAGTATGTGGGCTCTCTTATTACTCTCTTGGTAAATTCTTTCGAGGTACACAGGTGTTTTATCTTCAGTATATCCCACTTGGCTATTTGTGACTCATCTGCATTTGTTTCCTTCCCTATTTCTGATAGCCCATGTATTCCCTTTGCCAAAGTTCTCAGGTTGGTCGCAATTCCCTCATTGATGGCCCTAATAGTTTGGGATTTTACCTCAAGGTCTGTGATCCACCTTGAGTTTATTCTTGTGCGTAGAGTGAGATGAGGTTCTTGCTTCATTTTTCTGCAGATAGATATTCATTTTTCCCAGCACCACTTGTTGAAGAGGGCATCTGCTTCCTATTTGATATTTTTGGGGCCCTTATCAAAGATCAATTGTCTGTATGCTGGTGATTTTATTTTTGGGTTTTCAGTTCTTTTCCATTGGTCTGAGTATCTGTCATTTTACCGACACCATGTGGTTTTGACCACTGTGGCTGTGTAATATGTGCTAATGTCAGGTAAAGCAATCCTTCCTACTGTGTCCTTTTTGAGGTGCTCTCTGCTAATTCAGGATTTTTTTCCTCTCCATATGAAGTTGATAATTAGTTTTTCCATTTCTTTGAAGAAAGATGAGGATAATTGTATTGGGATTGCATTAAACTTATATAGTGCCTTGGACAGAACTGACATCTTGACTATATTGAGTCTTCTAATCCGTGATCATGGGATAGTCTTCCCTTTGTTGAGGTAACTCTTGGTTTCTTGTAATAGTGTTTTGTAGTTTTCCTCATAGAGATCTTTTGTTCTTTTAGTCAGGTATATCCCTAGATATTTCAATTTGTGCTTAGCTCTTGTACCACCTTTTTGATCTCCTCTTTTGTGGTCTTATCTGATGTATTTTGCAGTCCAATAGACTTCTGTTTGTTGATCTTGTATCCTGTGTCTCTGCCATACTCCTCTATTGCTTCCAGTACTCCCCTTCTGTAGCTTTTGGGATTTTCCATATATAAAATCATATTATCTGCAAATAACGATAGTTTCACCTCTTCCTTCCCCAGGCGAATACCTTTGATGTCTTTTCTTTGCTTTATGCTGTTAGCTAAAACTGCCAGTATGATGGTAAATAGGAGTGGAGATAAGGGGCATCTTTGTCTGATCCCCTTTTTCAGTGGGATGGTGTTCATGTTTTCTCCATTGACTATGATGGCTGTTTGTTTTTCATATATTGATTGCATTATCTTGGGGAATTTTCCTCCGTTCCTATCTTCTTGAGTGTCTTAAACAGGAGTTGGTGTTGCATGCTGTTGAATGCTTTTCTGCATATATCAATATTATCATTTGGTTCTTATAGTTTTTCACACCAATGTAGTGAATGATACTAATGTATTTTGTATGCTGAATCATCTCTGCATCCCTGGTATGAATCCCACTTGGTCATGGTGTATTATTTGTTTTATATACTTTTGTATTCTGTTTGACAGTATTTTGGTAAGGATTTTTGCATCATGTTCATTAGGGATATTGGTCTGTAGTTCTCCATTCTTGTGGGATCCTTGCCTGGTTTTGGTATCAGATTTATACTAGTTTCATAGAAGGAGTTCAAGTGTTTTCTGTCTTTTTCTATGTTCTGGAAGAGTTTGTGTAGGATTGGTGTCAGTTCTTCCCTGAATACTTGGTAAAATCCTGTGAATCTATCTGTTCCAGGGGAATTTTTTGTTGGCAACCCCTTGACAACCTTGTTTATTTATTCTATTGCTATGGGTCTGTTGAGATTATTGACGTCTATCAGGGATAGTCTAGGGGAGCATTGTTTTTACAAGAATTTTTCCAAGCTGTGGAATTTATTGGGGTACAGTCCTTTGTAGAATTGTTAATTATCCTTTTGATTTCATTACGGTCTGTTGTAATGTCCCCTCTTTCTTGCCATTGAAATTTGTTCCCTCCTTTCTTTGTCTTTGGTTTGTCAGCTGTCTGTCGATTCTGTGTATCCTTTCAAGGACCAACTTAAAGCAGCATTAATGTTTTATATAGTTTTCTTATTTTCCTTCTCCTGAATTTCAGCCGATTTTTATAATTTCTTTAATTTTATTAGTAAGATTGTCCTGCTGACTCTGCTCTAGTTCTTTTAATTTTGTGACAGCATATCAATCATGAGTCTCTATTCCTTTTTCAGGTGTGCATGTATTGCTATGAAACTTCCTATGATAACTGCCTTTGCTGTGTCCCATCAATTTTGGTACATCGTGTTCTCATTCTCGTTGGTTTCCAGAAATTTCCTAATTTCATCTCTGATCTGTGCCAGTATGCACTCCTTTTTCAATAGAGAGTTTTCATCCTCCAATTATTTGCTCTTGCTTTCTTCATCTTCCTTTTGTTGACTTCTAGCCTTAAAGCACAGTGGTCAGAGAAAGACGTCTGTATGATATCAATGTGCTTAAGTTTATGTAGATTCGCCTTATTCCCTAGCATGTGGCCTATATTCAAATATGTGCCATGTGAGGTTGAAAAAAGTGTGACTTTCTTTGTATTTGGATGAAAAGCTCTGTAAATATCTGTCAGGTCAAATCGTCTAATTGTACTGTTTAGATCTCTAGCCTTCTTTTTGAGTTTCTCTCTCTGTAATGTATCTTTCTCAGACAGCGGTGTATTGAAGTCACCTACTATAATTGTTGAGGCTGTGATTTCTTTTTTCATATTTTGGAGTGTTTGGTTGACGTATTCAATAGGTCTCTCATTTGGGGAATAGATGTTTAAAATGCTTAAGTGGTTCTTTGTATACCATTCCCTTGGCCATTATATGGTGTCCCTCCTTATCTCTTTTTATGGTTTGCACTTTGAGGTCAATTTTATCTGAGATTAGGATTACAACCCCTGCTTTTTTTGAATTGCTGTTTGCTTGGTATGCCTTTCTCCAGCCTTTAATTCTCAGCCTATTTTTGTCTGTAGTCTTGAGATGTGTGTCCTGTAGGAAGCAGGTTGGTGGGTTGTGTTTTCTAAGTCAGTGTTCTAGCCTCTGTCTTTCAATGCCTTAGTTCAGCCCATTAATATTTACGGTTATAATTTCCATCTGTGGACTCTGTGATGTCATCTTACACCTTTTGTTTTGGGTGTTTTCCCACCTCCCTTTCTTATCAGTGTGTTGTGCATGTGCGTGTGTGTGTGTGTTTTTCATTCTTGGCTTCTTTCCACCCTGAAGCCAGTGCTATCTTGGGGGCTGTTTTCTCTTTGTTGCCCTCTGGGTGGGGTTGTTCTATGTTGTGGTCTCTTATTTATGCTTGATGAGTCCTGTTCTTCTGCCCATACTGGGTTGGCAAGGATCTTTTGTAGGACTGGGTTTCATTTAATAACATATTCTTTGAGTTTTTCCTTGTCTGGAAAGACTCTTAATTCTCCATTTATCTTGATCAATAATTTGGCTGGGTAGAGTATTCTTGGGTTTCTGTCATTTTCCTTTAATTTTTGGAATATGTTACTCTACTCTCTCTTCTTCATAGTGTCTGCTGATAGATCTGAGCATATTCTTATTTGGGAACTTTTATATGTGATTGCTTGTTTTTCCCTACCTGCCCTCATGATTTTCTCCTTTTCTGAAAAGTTGGATAGTTTATTATGTGCCTTGGTGACTTCTTCTTGGGATTCAGTCTAGCTGGTGTTCTTTCAGCCTCCTGAATGGTTGCCTGGTTTTCATTCATTAAGCTAGGGAATATTCCTCCAAGAATTCTCTCACTATCATTGCAAATAGCTTCTTTGTTGTGTCTTCCTCCAGTAATCCAATCATTCTGATGTTGTTCCTATTCATAGCATCAGACAGAGCTCTTAGGTTTTCTTCAGCTTCTCTGGTGATCTTTTTAGATTTTTGTTTGCGTTTGTTAAAGTCTGCTTGGCTGTCCTCTAGGTCACTGGTGCAGTTCTCTGCTTACTCCAGTTGATTGGCGAAGATCGTGAGTCTGCTACTGGTGTTTGTTATCTCCTCCCTAAGCTCTTGTAGTTCCCTTTTGTGTATGGACTTTATCTCCTCTATCATTTCATCCTTTTTCTGTATTGTTTCCCTCATATCCTGTATGACTCCAAGCAGCTTTCTGAAAATTTCTTTCTGTGGCAGATCAATGTCTGAGACTTCTATGCACGTTGCTAAGATCAGGACATCTTCTTCCATTGCCTTTTATTTCTCCTGTTTTTTCGTTGAAGTTGTTCAGGCTGATTGCTGTTTACGTTGTGTTATTTTAGAGGAGCCAGGTGCAATTTTCCAGGGAGTCGAAGAACACACTCTCTCTCTGGCATAATTGCAGGAATCCTTCTTCAAATTGCCTGCTGCTAATTTCACTATGGAATTGGTCTACCACTTTATTCTCCTGTGGCTTCACTCTTTCTGTAGTCAACTAGTATTCTGTTATTTGGAGGGCAAGTTGGATGGTCCTCTCTGGGGATGCTGGTTGTGTTTTTTGTGGACCTACGAGTATGGTGTTGTACTGAATGATCTCACAAGGAGCCTTCATGTTGTGGCCCATGGCAGCTTGGGGTGCCACAGAGGGCATTCGGGGATGCCTGCTGCTACAAGAGTGCCACAAAAGCTGTTGGGTTGCCCTCTTTGGTGTAGAGCACTGTAAATTGTGGGCAGAATTGTGCTGGTCAGGGATATCACCATGGAGGTTGGGCAGAGGTTCCCAGAGCTGCATGGAAGGTTGGAGAGTGTTAGCTGAGCTGCCTTAGATTTTTGAGGCACCACTGCAGGCGAGAAGGAGTTCCCTCATTCATGTGGGACCACAGAAGATGGATAGGAGCTCCCCCAGTCATGCAGGCAGGATTTCCCCCAAAGAAGGTGGGCGGGGTTTGCCCAGGCAAGTGTTAAGCACTGCAGAGGGCCAGCAGGCGGAATTTCTCAGGGAAGAAGTTGGGCAGGAGGTTGGGTGGGCTTTCCTCAGCCTTGGGTTACGCTGCAGAGGGGGGAGCAGTCCCAGCTGGGTGGAGGGCAAGTGCAAATGCCCTAGGCTAAGGGGAGTGTTCTGGAGGTTGGCAGTGGTGTGTGAGAGAAAAAGGAAGATAAAAAGAAAAAGAACTCCCAAAAAACTAAGGCCATTGAGACTGTGGAGGCAGAGACAAGAGTGGGAAAAAAAATTAACAATATAGCTGAGCCCCAATCCCTGACTGTGGGGCTGGATGGGTTTAATCCCTGCCCTGAGGCAGCAGCAAGCTGTGGCTGCTTTGACTTAAGCCCCTGTGCCGACTCCAAATGATCGCTCTGACCAAGGTAGTGGCAGGTCTAAGGTCATACCTTAGCCGGCCTCCACTGTGGTAAGCCCCAAACCCCGAGCCCCTCAAAACCTAGTGGATCTGTGCCTACTTATCTTTATGATGCTCCACTTGCAACCTGGCAGTGTGGAATTTCCCTCTTAGTAATGGTCCTGTTCTGATTTCTGTTGAGGGAGTAACACACCCTCTGGTATGTGTTACTCAGTCGCCGTCTTCTCAGAAATCCAGGAAGTACTTTTTTCATAATAGACTTGATTCACATGGAGTACAATGACAAAATTCCAGGTTCCTTTTTAAAATTTCACTACCATTTTCTTGACTTTTTATTTTGATTCTTTTCCATTTTTGTAACCATTTCTTCTTTTGTCTTTCCCCTCGGTATTTTGACATATTTCCTTCTGTTGTCCTAATGTTTTATGTAGTAAGTCTACTATCTGGGTTTCCTCCAGGTTACTTTCTGTCACTTTTATTTTATTCTCTTAAATAGACTTTTCCTTTTATTTTAAAACTATCATTTGCACATTATAATGTGGTGAAATGGTAGTCAGCTTCTCTTTATTCTTCAAGATTTGATGGAACTCCTCCTCCCCCTTCTTCTCTTCGCTTGAAAGGGGAGACTATCATTTTACTTTTAAATGCCTGGCATGAGCTTGCCCGCTCTGTAGTCACAGGGGTGTAGGCTGCTTTTTTTGGCATACATTGCTTTCTTTCTCATACATACATGAATGTCCTGGTTTTGTTTCTCTTGAAAACTCAGTCTAATACACACACACATGATCAAAGATGAATGGTATTCCAGAAACACATTTGGGCTAGGATGGGCTCTCTAGAGATGTAAAACCGATGACACTTATGCATGTTTATAAAGAAATAAAATTATATCAAAAAGCCTCAAGTTGAAATCTTGAAAGGTTTTGTGGGCAAAATTTTGAGTGATTCAGGAAGCACCAAGAGAAGATGGAAGGAATATGCAGAGTCACTGTGCCAAAAAGAGCTAATCAATCTGCCTCCCTTTCAGGAGGCAGCGTATGAGCAAGAACCCATGATGCTGAAGAAAGAATTCAAAGTGAATTGAATGCATTAGCCCAAAACAAGACTCCAGCAATAGATGGGATACCCACTGAGATGTTTTAGTAAGCTGAGGGATCACTGGAAGCACTCACTTGTCTATGCCAGGGAATTTGAAAGATAGCTGCTTGGCTAACTGATTGGAAGAGATCCATATTTGTGCCCATTCCAAAGAAAGGTGACCCAGCGGGATGCTCAAACTATCGAACGATATCACTGATAAAGCACACAAGTAAAATGTTGTTATTTAAGCCAAAATTTGCTGGTGATAACTGAAGAACAGTTGCAGCAGTAAGTACATTGACAGGGAACTGCAAGAAGTTCAGGTTGGATTCAGAAGGGGACATGGAACAAGGGTTATCATTGCTGCTGTCAAATGGATGTTGACTCCAAGCAGAGAATAGCAGAAAGATGTTTACTTGTGCTTCATTGACTAAGCAAAGGCATTTCACTCTGTGGATCATAACAAACTATGGATAGCCTTCAGCAGATGGGAATTCCAGAATTGTGCTCAGGAGGAACTTGCCCATGAATCAAGAGGCAGTTGTGTGAACAGAATAAGGGTATACTGTGTGGTTTAAAATCAGGAAAGGTGTGCATCAAGATTGTATCCTCTAACCATACTTTTTCAATCTGTATGTTGAGCAAATCATCAGAGAAGCTGAATTATATGGAGAAGAATGTGGCGCCAGGATTGGAGGAAGGTTTATTAACAGCCTGCACCATACAGATGACACAACCTTGCTTGCTGAAAGTGAGGAGGAATTGATTGTTTGCTGATGTAGATCAAGGGTTGTAGCCTTCAGTACGGATTAGAACTCAAAGTAAAGAAGACCCAAATCATCCCAACTGGGTCCATAACATCATGGTAAATGGAGAAAAGGTTGAAGTTGCCAAGGATTTTGTCTTGCTTGGATCCAGAATCAATGCTCATAGAAGCAGCAGTCAAAAGGTCAAAAGACGCAGTGCATTACGAAAGTCTGCTGCACAGGATCACTTTAGAGCATTGAAGAGCAAGGATGTTACTTTCACGATTAAGATGCATCTGACCAAAGCCGTGTTATTTTCCATTGCCTCAAATGCATGTGAAGATTGGACATTGAATAAGGAAGACTGAAGAATTGATGTATTTGAATTATGGTGCTGGAGAAGAATATTGAAAGTAACATGGCCTGCTAAAATGACAAGCAGGTCTGTTTGGAAGAAGAAAGGCCAGAGTACTCCTTAGGCAAAGCTGCGATGGGATTAAGGTGCTGTATTCTAACGTTAGGAACCCTGGTGGTGTAGTGGTCATTAGTTGGGCTGTGATAGGAATGGGTGGCAATTTGAGACCACCAGCAGCTCTGTAAGAGACAGGTGGGGCTTTCTACTCCCATAAATAGTTCAGTTTTAGAAATCCACAGCATCTCACTGTGAATCAACACTGACTCGATGGCAGTGAATTTATTTTTTGGTATTTCAACCTCAGTCCTCATTGATTGGCTGGCCCCTCTCTCTCTTGCTCTCTAGTAGTTTGACCAGCATGTGGCTGCTTTAGTTAGTTCTCTGCCTCAACTTGTGAGCTACACTACCTGTGGGCCAACTTGTGGATCATGTTGTTAGAGCTTGAGGTTCCTTCAAGACCTGCTTCGCTTCTTCTGGTGTATACGTCACTTGAGCTTGAGCCTGGTGAATCCTGTTGTCTTGCATTTCTTGTGTTCAATGTCCCCTCTGGGCCTGCTTCAATATGCTCCTGAGCTGCTAATTGCTGGTGACCTGCCCTGCTGTTTGCTGCCTATGGCCCAAATGCCTGTATTGCCCTAGGGAAGACTCAGCTGTCTGCTTCCTTGACCTTGTACCCAGCAGCCTTCTGAATGGAAGGATTTCCAGTATATTAACTGTTCTATGGAAGTGAGTTGAACTGAGCCCTATGTACTTCTATGTGAACGAATTAGCTGTTATATTCCTTTGTGCTCTATCTATCTATCTATCTATCTATCTATCATCTATCATCTATCTATCATCTGTCTATAATCATAAGTAAGTATCCTGGTTTGGTTTCTCTAGAGAACCCTGTCTAACGCACAGGTTATTCATTTTACATTGTAACTTGTAACCTAGTTAACATGCATGTCTGTATTAAGAGGATATAAATGGATTATGTACTCTTATTTTTCAGGAAAATCCTTGAAGAGATTGTAGCTTATTACTCTGTAATTGAGAGAGTCTGACGTGGTTTCTGAAGGGGTGCTGTCTATTGGGAGAATGATGAGGATGGAAACTCCTCCAATCACAATGTCAGGTATTTCCTTAAGTGATCTTCTCCTCAACGTGGCAGAGTATTTGTGTTAGATCCTGGTTTCTTTTATAGCAACATTTCTCATATTAACTTACAAGTAACCAGCTTTAGAAACAAAAAGGCCGTTCACTCTTTATCTCTTACACAAGTCATTCATGTGTCTCTTGAAGTAACTTCTCTTGACTTGATTGGAAACCTGTATTCCTTAGTTTATACCTCATTCTCAGCATTGTGTCCTCTGTGGCACTTTCTCTGGTCCACTTCTATTCAATGTACTTGTTATAATATAATATACCATTCATAGTTCTCTTTCAAAGTTTTATTTTATTAAAAATCTATGTTGTCTGTAGAATACAATAGAATTTTTTAGAAAGGTCCCTAAGAGACCAACTTCTTCATATATCTGCTGCATAATTTTCAGTGAGTTTTTATTTTTTTGGTAAGTGAAGAAATTTACCTGCTTCCAGCAAGTATTATCAATGGATTGTAAGACCACTGGATGTATGAAATAGTATATCAAAACAATCTTAATGGAAGACAGCCATCTCCATGTGTAGACATCTGACTGAACCACTCTAAGCAATCCAATGGCATAATCACTACTGGACAAAAACGAAATACCACCTTATATGATACTGCAATGAGGATTCATTTATTTATTATTTTGTTGTCTTCATATAAATAATGCATAGTTTGAATCAAATCATGAGGAAATAATAAGGCAAATGCAAAGTAAAATATATTGTACAAAGTAACAATGTGCTCTTTGAAGATAACAATGACATGAAAGACAATGGAGGCTTGAGAAGTCATTCCAGATTTAATTTCCAAAGTTGACTATAAAGATACATGACTAAATATTAATGAACACTAACTGCAAACATGTGAAGTTAGAATGAACTGAGGACAGGAAACTTGTTGGTGTAAATTGTTGTGTAAAAACTAAACCAATTGCCATCAAATAAAATCAACTCCTAGAAACTCTATGGAGATGTCAAGGTTACTATTTTTCAGAAGCAGATTGCTAGACCTCTCTTTCACAGCTCCTCTGGATAAGTTCAAACTAACAACCTTCCTGATGGTAGCTGGACTCTTACCCATTTGTACTAACCAGAAACTCCATAATTATTGTTTAGGGACCTGGATAATTCTGAACAGGGACTGCATGCTGGATAATATTAATACACTTGAATTGTATATGTAGACTGTGGTTATACGTGAGCTTCTCCTTGCTCTTAGGAAATAAATACCTGTTGAATATTTGAAGTGAAGCATCATGATATCAGCAATCTATTTTCAAGTGGAACAGCAAAATAAATAGTGGAGGAATGATCATCTGTAGCAAGGATTATAAAAGAGAGAACAAGTGTGGCAAAGTGAGAGCAATAGTTAACCTTAGATAAGGGTGCAGTTAGTTTTCATCATGATATTCTTATGTTTTCTTAAAGTTTCACTTTCTTAAAATAAATAGTCAAAATTTTAATATCTTTTTAAATTAAGAGAAAAGTTCTTCTGAATGAAATCCAGATATTTTCGGTAGAATTTTCTTATTTTATTCATTATTCCTATCACTTTGTATGCAAATCATGTAAATATTATAATGTATTGACATTAAAGTCGGATTCACTCTATTTCCCAAGATTTTCTGGGTAATCCAGTCTCCCTTCCTCAACTTGGGGAGAACATTAGATTTTGGTTTTTGTTTTTCAATTAATAAAGTCTGCAGTTGTCTGTTTAGTGACTCTCTCACTAGTTTTAGTAAAGATGTCATGTATAAAGACCAAAGGTTCTATTATTTAACTTGTATTTACCTAGTGTTGGACAAAGATTTCCTTAGGGTCAGGGAGAAAAAAAAGGTTTTCTAGTTTATTGCTCTCTGGTAGTGTCTTGAGACAATCTCAAGAACAAATTTGATGCACGGCACACTAATGGTCACATACTTGACAGGTTGTGGGTGACTTCAAGAACGTCATATATAAAGAAAACCAAGGTCATTAAAAAGACCTGCAATAAAGCAAAGACCAAGTGGATGTCAGAAGAGATGCTATAGGGTAACTCAAGTAAATATTAGAAATGATGAAGTGGAAGAGTTGAACAGAAAATTTCAATGGGCATCTCTAGAAGATAAATTTAAAGTAATATAATGAAAGGTGCAACTACTTGGAATTAGAAAGTCAAAAAAGAAAAACTCCACATACCTCGAGCTGAAAGAACCGGAGAAAATGTTCATGCCTTGAATTGCATCATTACAGGATTCTATGGGTAAACCACTGAATGGTGCAGGAAGCATCAAAAGAAGATTAGGGGAATGTATTTAAAGTCACTGTACCAAAAGAACCGATTGGTGTCCAACCATTTCAGGAGGTAGCGAATGACCTAGAACAGATGGTATTAGGGAAAAAGACCACACCACATTGAAGGCATAAGCAAATATTAAGGTGTCAGGAATTGATGGAAACCAATGGAAATGTTTCAACAAACAGATGAAACTCTGAGAGCATTCCATATTGCACACCATGTCTGTCCGAGAGGAAAACAGGAAGTTACTTTTTAAAATTCCGTGGAGATTGGGTGAGGGACAAGGCAGCAGGACACAAATCTAGGTTACGTGACTCTCCATGGACTTTCAAGTTGTTGGGGATTTATAATAATCTGATAAATAACTTGTAAGCATTAGCGTTTTTTAAAACCATATTGGTTTAAAATTGAGTTGTTTTAGGGTGTAAAGAAGATCCCACATTTCAAACACAATTTAAGGAGAGGATTCATTAACTCTTAAACTGGACAAAAATAAGACAAAGATTAGGTGGTATGGTCTTTACACAGCACCTGGACGAGGGAGACCACTAGAGATCATGATGGCATTCATGAGTTTTCTGAGATTTAGGGTCTTAAGAAGGACATGGGAGGGCAAGGAAACTCTCAAAAGCATGATTGAAGGCTGATACATAGATCACATGTGGAAGTACAGAAGTGGGAATGGGATCATGATTGGGACATATATGTTATGCTAGACAGAAAAGCCTACAAGATTTGTTCTGGGCTTCTGGCCAAAACAATCAGGATGTGAATCATGACCATGTGACCCTAGAACTTCAGTTTTCATTAAGGGCACCCCTAGCAAAGTCCCCAAGGGTTATAGCACTTCTGCCTAGACTCCCTATGGGAGTGAACATAATCAACTCTCAGCCTGAGGCCTAAGCTGTTCCTATTTTTGGTAATAGAAATAATTCAATGGAGGCTGAATTTATGTGTAGACTCACACAATGATTAAGGGCTTCCATTGTGAGCTGTAGTCTTTTGCAAATTTAATGATCAGAAAGTTAAGCTCTAATACAGAACCGTAGCCAAATGCCTAACTCACAATACCACAAAAATTCCTTTGTTGCCCTAATAGTCCTATCTATTGTTTGCCTGAAAATTGAGCCATGGGGATGAGTTAGTTCACTTCTAGACATAAAAGGTGACTAAAAGCCATAGTTTGAGGGGTTCTGAGGTAGTTACACAATTTCATGTCAACTTGATTAAAGAATGAAGGGGTGGCGTCTAGCCTGTCAATCAGGTCACACAGCCTGATGATTGATCTCTCTTTGTGGGTATGGCCTTCTCATGAGGATTCTGGGAAATTACTCTCTTCTTCCCTGGAGACTGGGCACACGTTCTCTCTGCTTCACCTTCCTGTTGATAAACCACATGGAGCCACAGTGATGGCAGCCAGAGCCCTGGAGAAGCTTCTACCACCGTTGAATCCATAAGACTTCACACCCACCGGCCTGTGATCTTCCTGCATTCGGCATTATTGTATGTTTTGTGTGAGTCTGTAGAGGAATTTATAGACTAGTATGGGACATATGGACTAATAGAGGACTTATAGACTTGATCTGGACCGGGCTGGGGTGTTTTCTTAATATACAATACATGAGGGTCCCTGGGTTTGTTTCTCTTGTCAATCAGGCCTAACACCAGCTCCAATAAACTCTTTCTGACCAGTAAGCCAAGTCTTTTTAAGATTTTGAGTTTTATTCCACATTTTTCTTTCATTCTTTCTAGGAGCTTCTAATATGTTTCTTTCCTTTGGTGGTGATAGCTGCACATCACCTAATTCTTTTGCTTTCACAGTGAAGGAGACTGATGTTTGCACAGGTCATTAGATTTGATATGAATCGATGTTGTCTTGATGGTAGTGAAGCGGTAGGTTCCTCCCCCAGCCCTGGTTGTTAAGTTCCATCAAGTGAGCTCTGACTCAGCATGATCCTATGTACAACAGCAGGAAATGCTGCCCGGTCCTGCACCGTCCTCACAATTGTTCTTATGTTTGAGCCCATTGCTACAACTACTGTACCAATCCATCTGCTTGAGGGTCATTTTCTTTTTCACTGCCCCTATACTTTAACATGATGCCATTTTCATAAGGACTCTTCTCAGTGGGGAGACAATCTCTCCCAATAACATCCAGAGTATGTGAGAGTCTCGCCATCCTTGCCTCTAAGGAGCATTTTGAGTATACTTCTTCCATGACAGATTTTTTTTCTTTTGGCAGTCCATGGTACTATCAATATTCTTCCCCAGCACCATAATTCAAGCACATGTATTCTTGAGGCTTCGTTATTCAAAGTCCATTTTTCACATGCATATGAGGTGATTGAAATATCTAGCTTGGGCTAGGTGAATCTTCATCCTCAAAGTAACTTCCTTGCATTTCAACACTTTAAAGAGGTCTTGTGCAGCAGATTCACCCATTGCAATGAGATGTTTGAGCTCTTGACGGCTAGTTCCATTCAAGAGTGGGCAGAGAACCTTATGATTCAGTTATGATAATAAACTTTCTATGTTGACCCTACCTTTATCATGAGAACCTCTCAAGATTTTTGGATCACCTAAAACCACTCATTTTCCACAGCTGTGCCACAACTTGTAGAAACATTTATAAATCTTGGGTTGCCCAGTGGTTCAGCTGGCCACTGAGGGCTTTGATTGATAATACTGTATGCAAGTGAAATTTTGATGTATCTAGTTTAAAAATCAAGCAAAATCAGGTGTAGGAGTACATCCAGAGTGAGCTGCCAGATACCGAAGCCAGATTGAGATGAGATGCTATCAGAGATATCACTGTCGATGTCAGATAGATCTATGCTGAAAGAGTAGAATACCAGAGAGAAGTTTATCATTGTTTTATTCAAAATTATAGTACTTAAAAATATCCTACAGAACTTGTTAAAGACATCATACAGCCTTAAAATTAAATAGGGTGGACCAAACAAAAACAGTAGCTAATTTTCATAAATTGATTACTTTTCCCCCCAATATAAATCTACTTGGTGGAAATATGGTTCTCTATGCTTTGGCAGTCATGGAATAATGTAAGATGATACTTATGCAAAGATCTCTCAGGATGTGATATTCTTTATTAAATGAATAGAATTAATGGTAAGAGACAACACCTTTAATCCCACAATAGCTCTGATCTTATGTAAGGGGCTTTTCCTTCTGGTGGGCATCTGCAGTGCCATTTTTCTTAAAAGAGATCAAAGGAGAGAGAAAGTAACAAAGATCAAAATGATTCATTAAGAAGGAACACGATAGAGGAGAGGAGCACATAATTTATCATGTTAGCATGACTATAGAGATTTTGACCTTGGATTAGCCACGTTTAACAGTAATCATTTATGATTCTTTCTTTCCCCCGATGTCAACTGGAATGTGCCTCACAGGTCTTACCATTGTTGTAAAAATGTACGCATTAACTATTTTCCAAGGTTTCAACCAGGAATTTGAAATGTTAATTACCAGTTGGATCCTGTTTGAGGTGAGTTTGACTCTCTATTTTTTCCTAGTTACTCTAATAAGATTTGTTAAGAGGTAATCACCCAGAAAGTAGTGGTCAAGATAATGAATGATAGAGTTCTCTGTGTGTTTACTATGTTTCATCGCTTTCTTTTGGCCTACCTTGAGCCTTAAGAATGATAACTCCCTGCAGGTGGTATGTGATTGGTGCTGTAAGAAAACTGGTGTAAATGCTGCTTGAGAATAGCTATGAATTGGCGACTGCGGAGTAGCCTCTGTTGCTGTTGCATGCTACGTTAACCTGAATTCCGGAGACAGATTTTCTCTTTCCTTGTTTCGCTTAGAGTGGCTGTTCATTGGCTCCATTACTCCAGGGTACTGGAGCTCATATTTGGGGTATCATTTAGACACAGGGCATTTGGAATAGGAACTGTCTAGAACCACAGATGATTAATGTCAAGGCACATGGGGCTCTCTAATGGTCACTGGGCCCACAGAGGTTGAAAGAAGACAAGAATCATTTCCCAGACCAGATAGAGGAAGGCTTGAATTTGAACTTCTAGTCTTCCAAGTTTCGAGGGGACACATTTCTCTTTCTTGAAGTCATCCACCTTTGGTATTTCTGTGACAGCGACACTAGATAAGTAACATAATAAACCTGTTACTTTACAACATTGCCAAGGCAGTATCTATTTGTAAAGAAGTAGATTGTATTTTTCTGTTACTCCTAAGTCAGGTCAATTTT
>NW_022105611.1:22378073-22379400 GCF_000313985.2 Echinops telfairi
TTTACATTAGTATCTTCAGGGAAGCCATTAAAACTCATTAGATCTGGGGGCAGGGGAGGGATTTGTAATGTAAATTGAATTCCAGTCTCTTACTGTGAAAAGCAGGTACTAAGCTTTTAGAAAAATAACCAGGTAATTCTAATGTGCAATCAAATTCGAGAATCTTGGCTCCACTCCAGCAGTACTCCTATTGCAGTGTCCCTGAGACAGTTTCTGACTTGTAGTGACTTTGTGTTTAATAGAAGGCGACCCTGCTTGTATCTGAAACCCCAGTGGCACAGCTTCTGGGATCGCAGCAACGCTAATTGGCTACATTTAAGTAACCTGCGGATCAATTTAACATGTACATTCTGATTTATTAGTCCAGAATGGGATCAAAGATTCGGATTTCCATTCCCTTCCTCTTTGTGGTTCGATGCCCTGGAATTGGGTCCAGACCTTCTGTGCAGCAGTAGGAAACACTGCCTGGCCAACCTCACAATTCTTAGGTTTCATCTAATTATCGCAGCCACTGTGATGACCCATCTTCCTCTCTTTTTTTGAAAACCTTGTACTTTACTTATCCACGGACTAGTGTATCCTGATAAAGAGCCCTGGTGGCACTGTTTGGTAAGTGTCAAATTGTTAGTTACAAGATCAGTGATTCAAACCTGCTTGCGGATGTACAGGACACTATGCTGCTTGCTCGCACGAGGATTTACAAAGCCTTGGAAACCCTATATATAGAGTCACTCTCCATCAGAATTGACTCAAGGAGAGTGGCTTTTTGGTTTAGCCAGCCCTGGGTGGGGACAGTCTTGCTCTCAGGGTACTTGTCTGCATGTATCCTTACTGATTTATAGATGCAAATCATCTGGAAATTGGGTTGCCAGAGTTTCAGAATCAATCTTGCGCACGGTACTAATCTTAATCATGGTATTTTACCTGTTTCTGTAGTCCCACATTCAACAATGACTAATTGAATATAGGTAGTTATGACTTTGTGATGATTCCCTTTGTTTTCTGTCATCTATAATTAGCCACAAGGAGCCCTGACTGTGGTGTTGGGTTGCTAACCTTAAGCCTGGTGGATCAAACCCATCAGCTGGTTCACAGGAGAAAGGTGAAGTTGTTTGTTCCTTACAGTCTTGGCAATCCTACACGGGGTCACTGTGAATGAGAATTTAGCAGATGATACTCTCTCTCTAATTTAACATTTTATTATTATTATTTTTAATCATTTTATTAGGGGCTCATACAACTCTTATCACAATCCATACATACATCAATTGTGTAAAGTACATTTGTATATTCATTGCCCTCATCATTTTCAAAACATTTGCTCTCC
>NW_022105611.1:22382531-22406588 GCF_000313985.2 Echinops telfairi
TAGCTGAGTCCCACTACCCGCCTGTGGAGCTGAAAGGGTTTAGTCCCCGCCCAAGGAGGTGGCAGCGGCAAGCTGTGGCTGTGTTGAGAAAAAGCCCCTGCGCAGCCCTCCAAGACTGTGGGGGGATAGAGAGAAGAGATGGAAACAAAAGTAACAATGTTGCTAAGCCCCGATCCCTCCCAATGGAACCCCGAGGCAGGTGGTGGCAAACTGTGTCTGTGTTGAGACCAAGCTCCCCTACGGGCTCCAAATGGTCCTGGCTCCAGCAGAGACATTGGCATGGCCAAGGTCCAGCCCCAGCTGGCCTCTACTGTGGTAAGCCAAAATCCCCCAGCATCTCAAAACCCCATGGGTCTGTGCCTTCTTATCTTTATGATGTCCCTCCTGGGTTCCAGCAGCATTGAATTTCCCTGTAAGCAAATCTCCTGGGCTGAATTCTGTGAAGTCCCTCTGGTATGTGTCACTCCATCACCATCTTCCCGGAAGTTCTCTATTTTAACATTTTAAATGATTAATCACATAACTGTAAATTCTTGGATACCCTTTTGGCCTCATGTCAATGGTCTCCCTTATCCAGTTGACTTGCCATTGTCCTGTATTTATCCTGTTTAAAGCTTAATCCATAGGTCTCTATGAAGTATTTGTTTTGGGGGCACTTGTCTATCCTTGAACACTTGGGAGAAAGGAAAGAGGGAACAGACCTTAGCTCAGTACCATAGACTCTCCTTGTACCTACTGAACTTGAGGAGATTTTCTTGACTACATATTTCTCCATGTGCTGTAAAGCCACATCTAGAGATACTAACTACGTAGTTATGTTTTTATCATTTTCACCAGGTTTACTGGGATGGACATCCGTGGAGGTCCTCATGTTGTCATGTGAGAAGTCCTACTCTGTTTGCTTATTGTTCAGTGCTCAGTTCCTGAGTGGGGCAAATGGTGAAAGGTGACATCTAGGTGAAATGTGGGCAGTTTGAACCCACCCAGAGGGACTTTGGAAGACAGGTTTGGTGACTCGCTTCTTAAAAGTCACAGCTTGAAAAACTGTAGGGGCCTTCTGCCAAGATGGTGAACTAGTTAGACTGCCACATGGACCCACTATTCTTTTCGTTAGCAGCTGAGCACTTAAGCCCTGCACCACCAGGACTCCTTGCATGAAAAGTAGTCTATTAATTAAACATTGAAAAAAAACTCAGCCACTTTCATATCATCAACAAAACAGATAGGCAACATTGTATTTGATGGTGAAAGACTGACTGCTTTCATCCTAAAATAAGGAGCTAGACAAGCATATTTACTTTTTCATTTAACAGTGGACTGGAAGTTCTAGCCAGAGCAATAAGGCAGGATAAAGAAGCTTTATATACAAAAGAAGTATTACTGTCTATGTGTGGGAAGAATGAGACTCTTTAGAAAATGAGCTAGAATCTATAACAAACCATTAGAACTAAGAAGTGAGGGTAGCAGTGCTATAGCATACAACATCTGTATACCAAAACAATACCCCATAATTTATTTAGATTAAAATAGACTCTATAAGGCAGAGTAGAACTGCCTCCTGTGGATTTCTGAGGTTCTAAATCTTTAAAGGACCAGAAAGCTTCATCTTACTCCCAAGGAGTGACTGGTGGGTTTGAACTCCTGACTTTAAAGACACTAGCTCAGTATGTCAGGTTACAATGGCCCAGAGCTCTTTGCAAAATAGAATGACTTCCCTCAAATGTGTGTATCTGGAAAGTTTCCCTCATGGAGCAGCTGGTGGTCTCAAACTGCTAGCCTTGTGATTGGTAGCACAACATGGAACCCGTTATGCCACCAGGGCGTCTGCAAAAATCAATTGCACTAGCGAAAAAATCCCAATCAGTTATTGATATTAATAAAAAATTGTTTACAAAAGTACAAAGCATTTTAAGTGCTCAGGAATAAGTCCTACAACATTTAGGCAAGCCCTATATAGTGAATACAATAAAACTTTCCTGAGATACAGGAGATCTGGATAAACGGAGAGACATTGGGTGAGATAAGGCTCAGCATTGCTCAGATCTCTCCCTTTGGGTTTCCTGGACATTTTTTGGTATTATATTATTAGATCTGGATCTTCTTTCAATCTTTTATGTTAGCAGGCTTTAGCAGTGTTGGCACAGGAATGGGGTGAACTCTGACTGTCACTAGGTGGAAATGGAATTTCAGGCTCCTCACTTGACCTTAGATGATCATATTTTTAGGCCCTGGTCACCAGTGACAACTTCCGTGGGGAAAAAAGTTGCTTGCCCTGTGGGACTACGGGACAGGACCACCACCATCCACGGTTCAAGGCCCATGGAATGCTGATGGCTCGACTGCGGGAGCTGATAAAGCAGCAGCTGGCATGTCTCTGCCTGAGACAAAACGGACACTTTGCTGCCTGCTCCCTGGCCAGGTTGCAGAAGCATTGTCTGCAAACTTATCAGGGAGTTTATGTTCCTAGCTTGTCCTCCCTTCCTGTCTGTGAACAGCTTGGCTGATGTATGAACGTTTCTATATCTACCCTCAAATAATTGTAAAACTGTCCCTTTGTGTGAATTTGTCATGAGTTGTAGGCTACGTGGCAGGAAAGGCATTTCACCGTGCCTCAAATAAAGTTCTGGGCCCTGGAGAGTCTAGTGCTGCCGGTCCCCCTGTGCTCCAGCGGTGCCTATCCCTTTTGTAGCTCTTATCTCTAAGTTTTCTGGTTGCAGACCGTGCCCTCTTGAACCTGTTCAATATGTAAGGTAAGAGCTGTATTCTATTTATCTTACAAACTTCCATATATAATACGTTTTAAAAATTCTTGTATTTCCCTGCCACTTCCCAATTAACCTCTTAAATGGCTTCAGGTGCCTCTGGGGAAGGATTGGGGAGAATATTTCAAGAAGGTTCCGCTTCAAGAGGATTCTGAGTCCTGTGAACGGACTAGGATTACAGACCGTAGGAAAGGAACTATACTTTTCCATCTCCATAGCGGATGTCAGACTTCTGAAATCTACCTTGTGAGTTTTTTCTTCCTCTATAATTATGTAAGTCAAGGAACAACCTATTCAGCGGTAACTCCCTCCTCGCTAGATGCAACATGATTATTGTCAAAAGTCTCTGCTGATCAAGGCACCCAAATTGCCTCTGAGGCCTGGCTGCCCATTATGCCTGCTCTACTCTTAATAGTCAAGGGTGTTGCCAAATGGGCTTCATGTTTCACAAATTGTGATTTCCATTCATAGTAGAGAGGTCAGTTTTATGATAACATGTGTTCATAGTCCCAGAATGGCATGCGCTGTAAGGGATTCTGTTAGTAAATTATATGTTTAATGCTTATCTATTCAAGATGAGACTCTCACTCGGTTTTGTGTGCTATTGTGAATTACCTGATGTGGTTTATTTAATCATATTTACATACTACTTCTGTAATAAAAATATTTAATTTATAAGAATAAAAACAAAGACATTTGAATGTAAATTTATGAAACTTAGTAATGATATATTTTATATTGAACATTTAATGACTTTTTCTAGTCTTCCAAAAGACTAAGAATTTGTCATAAACAAGTATGATTCATAGGCCACTGCAAATAGGTCTGCACGGCACACATATTCTTTAAGGTAAAAGTTACTATCTTATGTTCCAATATATGAATTCTGTTACAACTGGATAAATAAAATTTGTAATTTTGTCTTACCTACGAAGAAAGATCTGCTAAGAAAAGATACCTATTAAATTGATTTTAAGTAGGGAATGGTAATTTCTCAGGAAATAATTGTCACTCAAAACCAAAGTCCCGCCATCTAGTCAAACCGACTCAGAGCGACCTTATTGGGCAGGGTAGAACTGTTTGTTAATTTCTGAGACTAACTCTTTATGGGAGTAGAAAACCCAGTCTTTCTCCTGAGGAGTGGCTAGTGGTTTTGAACTGCGGACCTTGTAGTTAGCAGCCCAATGAGTAACCACTATGCCCCCAGAGCTCCTCCAGGTGGGAATTAAGAGCCTCTGAATATGTAAATCCACAAATAAACACATATACAATTTGATGGTACAGATAAAATAACCGTTGAGTTTCAGAGCACCAGGTGTTAATAGAAAAAAAGTAGCAGGAAGTAACTATAGATGACTTGGCCCACGTGGGGTTGTAAGCAATTTGGCAGAGTTTAAACCCAAGAGGCCTGGGTTCCTGGACTAAAGGCGGCCTTTGGAGAACTCTCCCAGGTAATTAGTTCTGTAGCTCAGTCTTCCACTCTATAAGTTGTCTCCAGTCTCTGATTCTATTTCTGCCTGAAAAGACCGTCTGGGGCTGATGGCTGATTTTGTCCGATGTGGGGTGAGATTGTAGAAGCAGGTGCAAGTAGAGATATTAGAGCTGAGAACAGGTCTAGTTCTAGAACTCATTTACAAGGTTGAAAATATCAGGCTTTTTATTTGGAATTTTGTTACCCAATTATAGAGAATAACAATGACTAAACTTTGGGCTGATAGGATAGAAATCTATAGTAGGTTCTCGGAGAGCTAGTCAAGTCTCATTTGGATTCAGGCCCTATTTACCTTAAAGAAACTTTTGCTTCAGTCACTGGTCTTATTTGCTCTCTCACCTAGTCTTCTTTCCCTCCTACTTTGCTGTCTGCCCAATTCATCCAGCAAGTCACAGTTTGTTAGAGAGACTTGCTAGATAAGGAGGTAGCTTCTGATCAACTAGATATACTCTCTAATAGCTAAAGAAAGACACCGTGTCTTAGGGAGATGGATCATGCAGGCACCACACTGCCACAGGTGACAGATTCAGTTGTTCCAGGTAGGAGGGAGAGGGGGATTGCTCAGGTGGACAAGGCAGGAGAATTCCTGAACAGGTCCAGGGAAACTTCTCTGAGAAATAAAGAACGGGGCAGGGGCATTTAGGATAAATGGAACTTGTCCAAGCACCCTTTTGGAAAGACTCCCAGCTTCCCCCATCGCTCCAGCCAAACACATTCTCTTGGCTATTATCTTTATCAAAGCCTCCATTGCTTTCTAAAGGCTGTTCAATGCCCAACTTCTGATCATGTTGGAGCTCTGGTTTTTCCCTTCTTGTCTTCTTCATCTGTCTTGTCTATGGGGCACACAGTGTACCCTTGTCCTTTTTTGGGGCCACTACTTTCCTATTTACTGTAGGAGAATGGCACTCCTTGTGGAAGTTTGTTATTACGCAGCATTTGTGTGGCCGCTCAATGTATAGGAAGTAATTGTCCATTCAAGGAAATATCTCCAACAGACTGTCTGTGCCTGTCCCACTGCATTTCCCTCCACTCTCCTTTCAGGAAAGAGAAGTCAATTCAGTGGAGCCCCACTACATTTGCTAAGAGAACCTGTTGCTCATAGAGCATTTAAGCCCCAGACGTTGAAATGCAGAGAGAGAATGAGACAGTGAGTTGATAGAATTTATATATATTAAATTTTTTTTAGAATTTATATTATTGAGCTAAAAATGTATTACTGGTGAGCATGTAGCCACTTTATCATTCTCCTTTATCTTAATTTAGTTTTGTAAATATTATACATTTACATAGTTTTAAGCTCCAAAATCCTATTAGGCTTAAATTAGTAATCAAGTTCCCCTCCCAACCTCATCTTTGATTCCTTCACCCGAGAAACAATCACTTTAGCACTTCTGTTGCTGCTTCCTTACTATTTACCTCCATATAAACAGCATGCTTACATGGCTAGTTCTTGACTGATATTTTTACAATTTTTATGTTATCCACTGATTTTAAAAATATAGGTGAACATTTGCTTTTCCTACACAGATCCCATTATACGTATTCAAACATCTGATTTTAATAGTTTATCATGATTTTTAAGATACATGCTTTGTGTTTACATTATGATGATCATGTAAATATATTTAATAAATGAAATATATAGAATATACAGTTGTTTTACGAGATTTTTTCCCCTCTCTAGAGTTGTCTGTGTTTTGGGTTCCTTTGTTTGGTTTTTATTACTTTCCATAAGAAATATAATTATTTCAAAACAATTTTCTTTCTTTTTTTTTTCCCTGTGATAATTCCCTTCTGGTGCCCACTATTCCTTGGCCCACCTAGATCCCTGGTGTTCTAGTAATTTTCACAGGTGACAATGGGTTCAAGAACCTCATTTCTTGCATTCATATTTGTTTCAGCACTTTCACTGAAGCCCACATTTCTCTATTTATGATGTATTTGCTCATTTTGGTGATCTTTCTTTAAATAGCTTTCTGCAAACTATTTAATATAAAGGAAATCTTTAGAGGTATTTGAAGGTCCTAATAGCTTTTTAAAAACCCCTATACAGTTTTGATTTATTTGCTTATAAAATTCTGATCAGAGTAATTTGACAGGGAAGTCTGTTCTTAGCAAGTTCCATCACTGCTTACACACAAAATCTCTAAACACTTTTTATTGTTTCAATCCCAAATTGGATTAATTCTGAATGAAGAAGAAAATCTGGGCATATGTGTAGAATTATTGGATGCAAATAGGAGAGATTCATGAGACTTCACTTTTTGTTCATTACATAGCCTTTCATTTAAGTCCTTGCCTGTAGCATGGTGTGCCTGCCCAGGCTTTGTCCAGAGCCTTTAGAATTTACCAAGTTTAATTCCAACACAGAATAAACATCTCGTTTTCATGATGGGTTAGGGGAGTTGTGCCTAGACAGATAGATTATAAAAGGGAATCCAAGAGTCTAACTGCTTTCATATAGAGTTTTATGCCATTCTTATGAAGCCCAGGCAACCTCTAATTCTTGAGACTATTTGGGTTCTACAGTAAAAATTCACTTTGATTCCTGGCTTTATCTAGAAGCTATTCATTTTGCCCCAAATGCTTAGTTGATAGCAATGGGTTTGGTGTTTGCTTGTTCAATATTCATTCAGCTGCTTTCAAAATGTTGTTACTATCTGTCCTGTGCTACTATTCTCTCTCTTATGCTTTCTATGTTCCTGATGCTTTTATTCTCTTACTGACCTTTTTAGTGGGGTATTCTGAGGAAATTCTGGTAATGTAGGTATGGAATTTGATACACTAAGCCACAACGCTCAATGAAAATATTTCTATATAATCTGTATTTCTCTTTTTATCTATTAGTAGAAAGAAAAAAAAAATCCACATTAGCTTACTTCAGGAATGACTGGCTCCAACCACACTGGTGTTAACCATATGGTCTTCTATCTGCTGGGCATTCCAGGCCGGGAAGACCTACACATGTGGATTTCCATCCCCTTATTCATCTCCTATGTCTTTGCTCTCCTGGGGAATGGTCTGCTCATCTTCATAATCCTCAACAAGGGTCGCCTCCATGAACCTATGTATCTTTTCCTCAGTATGCTGTCTGGACTTGACATTGTCTTTGCTACCACCACACAACCCAAGGCACTGGCCATTTTCTGGTGCAATCACAGGGAAATTTCTCTGAACGGCTGCATTGCCCAGCTCTACTTCCAGCATACCTTCTTCATCTCGGAGTCAGGCATCTTACTGATTATGGCATTCGACCGCTACATTGCCATATGTTACCCTTTGAGATACACTACGATTCTCACCCACTCCGTTATTGGGAAAATTGCTGCGGCCATTTGTACCAGAGCACATTGTATAATTTTCCCCTGTATATTTCTTCTGAAGAGGCTAACTTTTTGTAAAACTAACATCCTTCCACATACATTCTGTGAACACATTGGCTTGGCCAAGTACGCCTGCGATGACATCCGCATAAATATCTGGTATGGGTTTTTTGTCTTAATGTCCACTGTTATCTTAGATATGGTTCTCATTTTGGCTTCCTATGCGCTGATTCTCCATGCTGTCTTTCGCATTCCTTCGGAAGAAGCTCGCCACAAAGCTCTCAACACATGTGGCTCCCATGTCTGTGTCATTGTCTTATTTTATGCGCCTGCAATATTCTCTGTTCTCACACAGCGCTTTGGACGCCACATACCTCTACATGTTCACATCTTGCTGGCCAACATCACCATGGTTGCCCCACCTATGTTGAATCCCATCATTTATGGGGTCAAGACTAAGCAGATTAGAGAACAATTTCTTTATTTGTTTTTTCCAAAGCAGAAATGACTTTGGGGATGGCAGAATCTGGTTACTCAGAACGTATGTGCTTCCGTCACAGGGAACAGGCGAATAAGAACGGAATCACTAGGAAAAATGGTTTGTTGAATTCTGGATCTCTGGAACAACTTACCTGACTGAGATTGTGGGCCATGCCTTTCGCATATATTGGAAAGCAATGTCTGTTGGTGGACTGAATTATCTTCAACTCAATATATGGGGAATAAACAGGTTGTTGTCTAGTTGTTGCTCTGCCATCACGTTTTTTCTCACTCACAGAGACCCCATGAGCCATCCTCACAGTTGTTCTTAAGTTTGGGCTTATTGTTGCCACCACTGTGTCAATCCATCTTGTTGAAGACCTTCCACATTTTGCTGACCCTCTAGTTTACCAAGTATGATGTCCCACTCCAGGGATTGGTCTCTCTTGATAACGTATTCAAAGTCTATGAGATGAAGTCTTGCCATCTTTGCCTCTAAGGAGCATTCTGGTATTTCTTCCAAGACAGGTTTGTTTGTTTTTTTGAAAGTACTTTCAATATTCTTACCCAGAGCATAATTCAAATTATTTAGTCTTATTAGTCTTCCTTATTCAAGGTCCAACTTTCATATGCATAGGAGGTAATTGAAAACACCGCGGCTTGGGTCAGGCATACCTTAGGCCTCAACGTAACATCTATGCTTTTCAACACTGTAAAGAGATCTTGTGCAGCATATTTACCCCATGCAATGTGTCCTTTGATTTCTTGACTGCTGCTTCCATGAGCATGGACTGTGAGTCCAAGCAAAACAAAATCCTTGACAGCTTCAATCATTTCTCCATTGATCATGATGTTACCTATCAGTCCAGTTGTGAGGATTTTGGTCTTCTTTACACTGAGTTGTAATCCATACCGGGGAAATCCTTGATCAATTTATCCTCACTTACAGAAAGCAAGGCTCTACATATGCATATCACGGGATGTTAACAAGCCTTCTCTAATCCTGAAGGCACATTCTTCAGTTTACCCAGTTCCTGTGGTCATTTACTCAGCATACAAACGGAATACGTATGATGAAAGGATACAACCCTGACACATATCTTTTATGATTTTAAACCCTGCAGTAAGCCCTTGTTTTGTTCCCACAACTATCTCTTGATGCATGCACAAGTTCTGAATGAGCACAATGAAGTGTTCTGGAATTCCCATTCTTCTCAAGATTATTCATAGTGGTTTAAAAAAATACCCACACAATTGAATGCCTTTGTATAGTCAATAAAACACAAGTAAGCATCATTCTGGTATTCTGTTTTCAGCCAAAGTCCACTGACATAAGCAGTGGTATCCCTTGTTCCACATCCTCTTCTGACTCTGCCCTGAAACTCTGGCAACTCCCTGTCCATATAGTGCTGAAATTGTTGTTGGATAATCTTCAACAAAATTTTACTTGTATGTGATATTGATCTCATTCAATCATTTGAGAATTCTGTTGGGCCACCTTTCTTTGAGATGGGTACAAATATGGATTTCCTCCAGTCAGTTGGCTAAATAGCTGTCTTCCAAATTCCTTGGCATAGACGAGTGAATGCTTCCAGTGCTTCATCAGCGTTTTGAACATTTTAATTGGTCTTCCTTCAATTCCTGAACCCTCTTTTGACTAATGTTTTTAATACACCTTGAACATCTTCCTTCAGTATCATTGTTATTTTTCAAAGATCTAGATGAGGCACTACTTCTTTAACATATCATTAATCCTTTTAACAAGGACATTTAATTCTTTTACATAGTTTTCCATACAAAAACAGAAGGAAGAAAACAAAAATTAAAACTTCCCATGATCCCAAGACCAAGAACAATTTTCTATTATCATTTTGGTGTATAGTCTTTTTGATTTTATATATAACTCCTATTTTAGCTATAATTACACAGACATTCACACTTTTTATATAATGTGGTACCCCGCATTCAGACATACTCCTATCTATGGTGATCTTTACATACACCTTCACCTCTTCAATTATTTTAATGACTATATTGTACATATTTTAATTGTATATTAAGAAAGTGTAATTAAAAATGCTTTATACAGCACTAAATTTTTTCTCTTTTTTATTAAAGATGGTTTTATTGGGGGCTCTTACAACTCTTGTTACATTCCAGGCATCGATGACTCATTTTTTTAGTACAGTGACTCCGTGTATTTCTTCTTTCCATTTTCTTTTGATGCTTCCTGCATCATTTGATATTTTGCCCAGAGAATCTTTCAATATTGCCATTTGAGACTTGATGTTTTGTTTTTTTTAAAAAAATTCTTTCAGTTTATGATGTGCTGAGCATGTTCTTCTCTCTTGGTTTTCTAATTCTAGGTCTTTGCACATTTCAACATATTTTGTTTTCTTGAGTTGTCCTTTGAAATTTTCTGTTCTGTTCTTTGATTTCATCATTGCTTCCATGTGCTTTAGCTACTCTACAATTGATAGCAAGTTTCAAAGTCTCTTGTGACACTCATTTTAATCTTTTGTTTCCTTTCTTTTTAAATGACTTTTTGCTTTCCTCCTCAATGATGTTCTTGATGTCCTCTTAAAGCTCAACAAGTCATTGTTGTTCAATGCAGCAAATCTGTTCTTGAAATTCCACTGGGATAGACTCAAGGTCATATTTTGGCTCTCATGGACTTGTATTAATTTTATAGGCATCGATGACATCCGGCGTGTTTGTACATGTGCTGCCTTCATTCTTTACTAGACAGTTACCTTCCATTGAGCCCTTGGTACCAGCTCCTCTTTTTATCCCTCCCCCAACCCTCATGATCCCTTGAGAGATTGTAAATTATTATTATTTTCGTATCTCACACTGACCGCTGTCTCCCTTCCCCCATGTTTTCTGTTGTTCTTTCCCCTAGAGAGGGGTGAGTGGTTGTGTGTCAATCATTGCTATCAGTTCCTCCTTTCTCCCTTCCTCTCCCCCCTTCCCCCTTCTCTTTTTGTTTTCGTTTTCTCACTCCTGTTCCTGGATTCTGTGTGTCGTGAGCTCTCATCTCTTATCTATACATGTGTACATGCTCCGGGCTAGTCTGAATTGAGCAGCAGCACTGGGGTCATGGTAGTGGGGAGTGAGGAAGCCTCAAGGAACCAGAGGAATATTGTGTATTTCATTGATGCTTTACTGCACCCTGGTTGACTCATCCCTTCCCTGTGACCCCTCTGTGTGGGGATTGTTCCATTGTCTACAGATGGGATGTGGGTCTTGGTTCCAACCCCCCTCGCTCTCAACAACATGCCTTTGTTTGTTTGTTTGTTATGTGTCTTCTGATGCCTATTGCCTGGTCCTGATGACTCCTCATGATTGCACCGGCAGTGTGCTCCTTCCATGTGGGCTTGTTGCTTCTCTGCTAGATGGCCACTTGTTTAACTTCAAGCCTTTAAGACCCCAGATGCTATATCTTTTAATAGCTGGGTACCATCTGCCTTCTTCATCACATTTGCTTATGCACCCATTTTGTCTTCAGCGATTGTGTTGGAAGGATGAGCATCTCAGAATGCTGATTTGTTAGAACAAAGTGTTCTTGTATTGAGGTTGGGTATGAGCAGAGGCCCAAAGTCCGTCCACTACTTCAGGGTATTGCTGCATAAATATACATACATAGGACAATACCTCTATTTTTGTGGATGAGTGTATTTACATATGTGCACACCTATGCTTATACCTCTACCCATTGCTTTGCTTCCTAGGTCCTTCCTCTGTTTCCTTTTACCTTCCTCTTGCACCACCATCACTTTCCCCCTATTTCCATCTCATTTTTACTTAGCTAGCTTGCTGTTGCTCCAACACCGCCAGGACCTCTATCTCCTCCTTGTTGTGACTCTAGTTCCATAGCTGTTCCCCTGTCTATGGCGCTGCCTGCACACGGCACCCTTCCCTTGCCACCCTCTTCCCCCAAGCTCCCCCAGCACTGTTGGTCCTGCTGCTTACTCCTCAGGCTTGCTTCCCATGCCTGTCTTATGTAAGAAGGCAAACCGATTATGACATAGACCAAACAAACAACAAAACCCCCAAAAGATTGAAAAAATAGACATAATTCCAGGTCTGTTCGCTGACCTTCATGACTTTGTGGGGGAGCTCTG
Organism: Echinops telfairi; assembly: GCF_000313985.2. Lineage (NCBI taxonomy): Eukaryota > Metazoa > Chordata > Mammalia > Afrosoricida > Tenrecidae > Echinops > Echinops telfairi. The sequence continues at coordinate 22,394,713 of NW_022105611.1, forward strand.
GGAACTGGCCCTCCCAGTCTGAAGTCCATTTTTGGTGTTCTTCAGGGGTTTAGTAGCTTTGATTTGCTCCAGTTGCTGATCTGTTATGTTCCCTTCCTGGTTCACCTTTCTTTCTTAATTTACAAAGTTGTTATTCTTGGGGTTCCTTAAGTTGGAATGGACAATCTATAGTCATGTTTGCTCCTTGGCTGCCCAGGAAATAGCAGGTTATTTGTTGTAATGACAACTGGAAGACTCTTGGGAAGCATAAAGAAGATCACTTAGTTAAGTGTCTTGTAGCCTTTGTTCCATGCATATGTAATTGGACTTCAAAAGACTTCATGGAAGAAATAGGTTTTCTCCATGAACTTTTTAAAGGCCCCTTGTATTGTTTTCATTGTTATTATGTAAAAAAATAAAACAACATCCCTCCAGAATCCGCCCCCCCCAAATTATGCTGAACAGACTTTCAATAATTGAGATGTGATCAATTTAGCTTGCTTCCCTCTGACCTTCGGGTCTTGGGACTCGGACTGCAGTCTATCACCTCACTTGGTTTCACCAGCTCCCACAGCCTTGTGCACGAGGATGACCCTCCACACAGTTGTCTGAACTTTGGACTTGAAACTTTACGGCACCCACAAACACGTGAATCATTTCCTTAACGTTTCATGAGTTTCTGTGCGACGTTGCTGTGCATTACAAGACCGAGGGATGTGAGGGAATATACTAAGGGGAAATGGTGTGCAGGGGAATGGAGTTGTAGAAGATCTTGGAAAAGTTTGACATTTGGGGCATCTTTAATCTCCACTTCCTTCTCACTAGTCTGGTATTAATTTTTCCAAAATAAATTATTACCATATATCCCATTAGCATAATTTGCTTATTCATTCTTTTATTTTATTGTTTTTAAAATATTTTTTTAGCTTTATAGAACAATTTGGAAGAGAATTTCAGATTCATAGAACAATTTGAAAGGCAATATACAGAATCCCTCATCACCACCAAACACGATTTTCCTCATTAGTAATATGACAATTATTATGCTGCATTTATTATAATTGATAGACTAAGATGATATAGTACTATTAAGTAAAGTCCATACTTTATTCAGAGTTTCAGAGTCTCTACCTAATTTCATTTTTGTTGTTGTTGTTCCAGCATTCCAATCAGAATACTATTAGTTGTCATGTCTCTTTAGGATCTTTGGGCCAAGGCAATTTATCGTACTTTTCTTATTTTGGATGAGTTGGACAGTTTTGAGGAGTAGTGGTCCGAGATTTTGTGAAATGCCTCTCAGTTAAGCTACGGTAATGATTTTTCTCATGATTAGAATGGGGTCATGTGTTTTAGGAAGCAAGTCACAGAGGTAAAGTGCCCTTTTCACCTCGCGGGTACAGGAGAGCACTAGCCACTTGACTTTATCTCTATTGATGCTGCTGCTGATCAACTGATTCAGGTGGTTCTCATTACGTTGTTCCAATCATTAAGTTGGGCAAATAAGACTTGCTCCCTTTTTTGAAGGGAGTAGGGTGGGGTGTGAGAATTATGCTTTGCATACTTTTTACCTTACAAATAATTATCTTAAGAAGGTCAGGGCTGTGAAGATATTAGGTTCTTCCTGCACACTGGAAACTGCATTTAGAAAAGTTCTTAATAATTTACATTCTTGTCAGAAATGCATAAAAACCACCAAAAATAAAAATAAAAGAAAACTTAGGGCCTCTAATACATGGCATGTGTTATCAAACAGAATTAAACACACACAGACAGCATAAGGAAATTTAGATGACTGGAATTTCTAAAAATACATTAATATATATTCAAATATTTCATTAAAAAGTAAACAGAGTAACTATAGAAGAGGGAAAACATTTTTGGCAGTTACATACCAAATAAGGGATTCATCTCTAAAAACTATCAAAAACATCAACAATAAAAAAACAACTAACGGAATTAAAAGATGGACACTTCCACTAAGAAGACATTTAGATGCCCAACAAACCCATAAAGAAAAGAAGCTCCCCGGCGAGGTTCCATGGTCTAGCAAGTAGCCCTGGGAAGTCATGCCCAGTGAGGAAAGTGGTGGGTTTTTAAAGGAGGGGCTGAGGAGGGTCCCTTTGGGAAAGGGTTGGGCTGAAGCTGCTGGAGATTTTCCACTGCTGTCGTTTTCCTTAGTCTAATTGTCCAGCCATTGCAGGTGGGGAGGAAAGACGGTTATCCTTGGAGCCAGTTCCAAGAATTGTCCATCAGCTTTGTTTCCTGGTATGTGCAGGGAGAAGGATTGAGGCCCTGACAGCCTGTCCCTGACCCAACAAGCATGGGTTACAACACAACGTAAAGACTAAAATCCTCACAACTAGACCAATAGGTGCCACCATGCCAAATGGAAAAGAGTGAAATTGTCAAGGTTGTCATCTTGCTTGGATCCATAATCAATGATGATGGAAGCAGCAGTCAAGAGATCAAAGGTTACATTGTATTAGGTAAATTTACTGCATAAAACCTTCTTAAAGCCTTAAAAAGCAAGGATGTTACTTTGAGGACTAACATGGACCTGACCCAAGCACTGTGTGCACTTTGTATATGTATGTGTATAAAAGCTTTATATGAAGAAGTACTTACTTATATATCAAGAAGGCATCTTAGCCTAGTCAAATCCATGTCTGATTATAAGTCTGATATTATCTGACCAGTGCCCTCTTCAGAGTCTTTTAGCTGCAGGTCCATGATGTGGTACAGTGAAGCGGGAAACTGGGAGATCATGGGCAGGTGAGTGCAGAGTCCCATATGGAAACCTAACAACGGGTTGACAGCACTCGGGATCGGTGCTCCATTATAGGCTGACTCTGGAGGCAGGCGGATTTCTAGCAAGCAGCAAGGCAAAGGGGCAGAGAGAGGGGGAAGTTACCAGTTTCTCTTTATAAACAGGGCACACCCCCAAGGAGGCATCAGCAGGCAGGTTAGAATCCACCCCTACAGCTTCCTACAAATTCAAGTTGACATAAAATTATCCAACTATGACACCATGGTACTTTCAATAGCTTCATATCCATGTGAAAGTTGGACCCTGATTAAGGATGACCAAAGATGAATTGACGGGGTTGCGTTATGGTGACGGGGTTGCGTTATGGTGACGGGGTTGAGTTATGGTGCTGGATAAGGATATTGAAGGTTCCGTGAGCTGCCAAAAGAATAAACAAACCTGTCTTGGAAGTGCAGCCAGAATGCTCCCTAGAGGCCAGGTGGCGAGACTTCGTTTCACATACTTGGATATATTAACAGGGGCAAGTCTCTGGAGGACACCATGCTCGATAAAGCGGAGGGGTATTGAAAAAGAGGAACGTCCTCGACAAGATGGATCGGCACAGTGGCTGGAACAATGGGCTCAAGCCCAAGAACAATTGTGAGGATGGTGCTGGACAGGCAGTGTTTTCTGTCGTTGCGCACAAAGTTGCTATGAGTCAGAACCACCTTGACGGCAGCCACCAACAGCAACAATGGACTCTGGACAATGTGTCTAGTAGGAGCTTTGCAGCCAATAAAACTAACATGCAAATTATCCTGTGACTGGTATTTAGGAAAGAGCATAGACCTTTAGGTCAGAACTAGATTTGAATCTTGGTGCATTAATTATTTTATGTTAGGCCTCGTGGAAGGTACTTGTTTTCTCAGTGACTTTTATTTCATTTGTAGAATGGGAATAAATGGTATTAACCTACAGATTAACCAAAACTATCTAAGTACACGCTTAGGGTACCAGAACAAGAGGGACATGATAACTAATCAAATTTAAAAATGATAAAACTATGTACAATAAACTTATCTAAAACAATTTATTTAGAACACTTATACTATTGATTTAATTATATATTCATATCTCATACTATGTTGAAAAAAATTAACTTTGAATTAGATAGGGAAACAGATGTCCATGTATTTAAATTTCTTGGTTATGCCTGGTTATATTTTTATTGTAAGAATGTAATAGAACTAAATGAATGAAAAGGATCTTGAACATTGATGACACAAAACAGGCTTTAAATCAAATTTAAGCTCTTTATCTTTTTCTGCCTTAGCCTATCTTTAAAACATTGGTAGACTAACCATCACCTCTCCTAATCCAAAAAGACATTGTGGCGTCAGAGAGATCAAGTAAAGCAATAAGCTGGTGATGTGCAGAGGGACACCACCAATCATCAGTCGATCTCTACTATGGCAGTTTTAGTGGGCACAGGGTCAGAGGGCCTGCATTTTCTCCTATGTCATTGAAACCAGCATTGAAGAAGGGCCTCAGAGGCCCACCAAAGGCACATTCAGAGAAGGTGTAGATGAGGGAGCCATGGTCAGTGACATTGTAGAAGGAAACAGTACAGGTGTCACAGTCCAGGAAAATCCCAACTTGGCATGGAGGCACTTGAAGGTGGAGCGAAGTCTTAGGGGAAGTGCCAGCTGCATACTGTCCTTTGTTGCACATCCAAACTGTCCAGAAGCCATTCTCAGGGCTGAGCAAGAAAGGGCCCTTTCTCTGCACAGAGTATCTGCAAACGCCCAGGTCCCAGGCTTTCTTTCCAGTCACATCTACTTCCCAGTACAGTTTTCCAGAGTCGAAGGACTGGGTCCCCAGGACCATGGGATAACTGTCAAACCTCTCTTCATTTTTAGGCAACTCCTGGCAGGTGTCTCCAAGTCTCACTTGTTTCAGATCTTCAGAAAGGATGAGCCACGGGTTGGCTGTGTTTGGATCCAGAGTGACATGTACTGTAGAGAGGAGATCACAGTCAGGTTGGGAGAGGGCAGGTGCTTACAGGGGCTCAGAGGGAATGACCAGTGGCCTGTGCATGTGTAAACTACAGGATGAGGATGAAGGCATGACTCAGCCTCAGTGTGTGAAGAAATGGCACCCCAGCAAATTCTGGCCCTGGTATTGATCTTCACTATCTCCATGCTGCCTTCCTTCCTGGACCCTGCCATCTCTGCTCCAGGCTGCTGCTCTCTCCCATGTTCGGCCTCAGGCCCGAATCCTCACTGTCTCCTTCTGCTCCCCAACAGGCCAGTGGAACAACCACTAGAGCTCATCTCACCTCCGCATGTCCTTAGCATCTTCTTCAGCCCAGGCACACAGCACTCACTGCTCAGGTCTGGGCAGTCAATGTCCACTTCCTTCATGTTCCAGGTCTCACTCCTGAAAGAAACCAGAGTTTGAGACCCACATCTCCAATTCCTGTCACCCACTTCTGGGACCAAACTGCCAGAAACCCCCTCGTGGATAATTGTGCCAATTTAATCCAACACAAATATATAAACCCCTCCTGAGTTCAGTTACTGTGTGTAGGAAATTCAGTTCGGATCCAGGAAGTCCTGATAACATGAGCTCTGCTGCATTCACATAGTTCCCATCTCTTCTCCAAGCCTGGTCACCGTCTAGGCACATTCTACTACATCTTATAAGCAAGGCCATCTGCTAAACGCTGCATCCCTTCTGCAATAATACTTGAGACATCTCACCCAGGCCGTGGCTGTTCCTTGTGGCTTTCTCTGGGGTTTGTAATTGGTTACATTCCATTGAAAAAAGGATGATCAGCAGGTTGTAGACCCAAAACATTTGAGAATGTCCCTGTGTGTCAGGGCTTCTCTTTGTGAAATTATTACAGTCCAATCACTGTGGCCAACTTGGCCACTGGGAGGCCCATAAACCAGCCGACTGAAACTAGGAAATACGTGATGGAGGAGCAGGTCTTTGAGACTAGGGAGGAGGGTCGGCAAAGTATTAGAACATGTTTTTCTAATGCATTAAACCTTTTTCTAGTGTATATTCTTCCTGCCATCCCCATCCCTTACAAAGAAAGTTTCTCCTTACCTTCCAAGGATACTTCCAATCCCCTGAAGAGAAAAGAGACAGAGAGTAAGTTCTAGAGTCTGGTTTACCACTGAGGCTTTAGTTCTAGGCGTGATGTGACCCATACTTGCAGTTTGGGCACTGCACCAGCCCCTTCTAAGGGCAGAAAACCATCGATGACCAGCCTGAGCTGAAAGGACATGTGGGTGGTTGTGGGGTGCAAAAATAATTTCTTTTAGAAAGATCCAGATAAGACTAGTCCCAATGAGGTGGAGATTTTTGAAGTAGATTGCTAGACCTTTCTTCCAAGGTGCCTCCGGGTGGACTCCGAACTCTCAACTTTATTCCCTTGTACCGCCCAGGAAATCTGCTGCATGGACTAGTCCCTCCTAAACCTGTCTTTCTGTGTCTTGAAGACAAACCATCAACGAATTCGTATGTGGCTTGTTTTATTTAAGAATATTTGAAGGATCCGGTTTCCATTTGTTCTCAGGGTAGACCGAGGGAACAAGCCCCACCCTCTCCTCTTCCATCTCACAGGGAGCCCTTGCTGGTCTCACCTGCAGCAGCTCCAGTGGGGAAGCCCGACTCCTTTGCTCCAGCTCAGAGATCAGCTCCTGCAGGGCCTGGCTTTGCTTGGCCAACTGGGCCTCCTTCTCCCCAAGGAGTCTCAGGTGAGCTCTCTCATTCTCCTCTAGTTTCTGCATTTGCCTCTGTTCCTCTTCAGCCAGAAAGTTTTTCTGCTGCACAAACTCTGTGTGAATCCTCAATTTTTGTGCCTCAACTTTTTTCTGTCATGTGAAGGGAAAGAAAGGTGTGAGAGGTGTGTTTCTTATCAGCATCAAGATTCAAGGATAATGGTGTGTGGCGCCTATTTCTGTCCTCTGCTAATTCACCACTCTGGTTTATTGGGCTAGAGAGACTAGTGGGTAAGGCATCTGGGACTAAAAGGGACTGGGATCGGTGGGGCCCAAAGAAACTGGCCCATAATCACAGCTGCAGCAGCCTAGGACAATCCTTCTTCCAAAAGCTAGTCACCTCTCAAATGTGTCCCTTCCCCTTCATTTCTTCACAAGTTATTGAAAGTTAACACCTATTTACTTACCACCCCCAACAGCCTCACACAGATAGGCTTACAATAATCCTACATCATGTGAAAAGGAAGTTTCTGGAGTATTTCTTGCTTGTCCTCCTTGGTTGGTGACTGGAGGGGTACTTCTTGACACTGCAATCCGAGTCCTCCCTTCCTCCTCATCCTCTTCTGGGATTAGTTGCCCACAAACCCTTCCCTCTCCTCTTCAGTCTCTGACCTGCCCCTCCTCCACTAGCAAATCATCAGTGTGAAACAAGCTTTAGTTCTCCACTATATTTTGAACCAGTGAGCTGGACATGGTCAAGCAACTCCCTGCTCAGGCTTTAAGCCCACTCTTCACAGCCCTTCTCCTTTATTAAGAGGCACAGTGGTTAGGCTTTTCTCTTGAGAGACCTGTGTGCCAGGCACCAACGTACTGACACTGTCATGTGCTGAGACTGGGCTCAGAAGAGCAGAGAGCTTTCGGGTATGTTTTCGCACCTCAGCAACCTCTCCTATAGACTCAGTCTTTGAGTTTGTTTGGAATTTCTCCTTCTAGCCACCTTCCTTTTTATACCCCTCATATCTGGAGATACAGAGGGTATCTGGTTCAAAGAGAGTGAGATATAGCAACTCCAAAACTATTCACACCGGGCCTTCCTGAGCTCAGGATCTTGAATTCTGCCCAGGCTTCTGAACTAAGATCTCTTTCAGGGTGACTCTTGCCTTCCAGGCTGCTCTCTTGTCAGTAACATCGACTTCCAACTTCTCGGCCAACTGCTGCTTTCTTCTCAGTGTTCTTAATGCCACCTGGAGCCTCTCCTGCAGAGAACGAGAGCAAGTTATTCTAGACTATGAAGTAGGGTACAGTAGCGTGGGGTGGGGGAAGGTCATTTTGGTTCTTAGAAAAGTCAAGGTGAAGAAAAGAATGGAGTACTAGAGTCTAGGTGGGGTAGGAATTCTTCGGATGGAAGATTTCATACAAAGTCTGATGTATTTTTGTACAGTAGAACCACAGGGTGAGGGAGCATTAATTACTTTCCTTTATTAACCAGGAAGCCACATGGAAACATGATCTTTGCAGTATTTCCCCATAACATATTCTCTTCTCTAAGGAATGAGAAAGTTATATTTAGTCTGCTGTTCTCGACTTAGATCAGACTTGGAGGGAGATACCCTTTCTCTCCTCAGTCCTTCAATGCCAGAGGCTGCTCTCCCCCATGCCAAGCCCCGGGGAACAACACATGAATCAGGGCCCATCTTGTGCTTGCCTGCTCATGCGTCATGCCTCACCTTGTATTCCTGGGCAGCGTCCCCAACAGGGACAACAGAGTGGTGATGGTGTTTCCGAGATTGGGCACACACCCAGCAAAGGACTTTCCCATCTTCCTCACAAAACAGGTGAAGTGTCTCTCCATGCACCTCACACGGATTCCCATTTGCATCCCTGTTGGCATTCTGGGCCATTTGTCTAAGGTTCTCCACCATGTTGGCCACCTGCCGATTTGGCCGGATGTTTTTGAGCAGAAATGTGTTCCGGCATATGGGGCAGGCACCACCCACACTGTTCCCAGCCTGAGAGATGCATTCTTGGCAGAAGCTGTGGCCACATTCGATGCTCACAGGTTCCACCATGGGATCCAGGCAGATAGCACAAGTGACCTCCTCCCACAAATTTGCCATCGGAGTTGGTGAGGCCATAGGGGCAATAGGCCTCCTAAATCACACCACAGAGATCTTGTACGGAACTAGTGGGGGGAGGAAAAAGGAAAGGAAGAGTTGTGTGAGAAAAACACAATTCAAAAGGAAACACAGAGGAAGTAAAAGCAAGAACATTAATCTGAATAACAAGGACTTTTCTCTATAGTCTGACCAGACAGAAGGGGACCCTTACGTCTTTAAAAGGTGGTGGAAATTGCCCAAAACACTTTACACATCACACAGTTTACCACTGTACTTTCTCGTGTCCGCCTCGTCATAAACCCTTCAAAAGTTTCTTGTTACAATCCAAAGGAACAACAATCCAACTATCAGGGAGGAATGACAAAAGGAAGGAAGAAAGGAAGAGATTATGGGATGGAAAATAAGTCCTTTGCCTAGCCTACGACTGAGTCCATTCAAATATACCAAGCTGGCTATCTGAGGCATGCCCAGTAGCTAATATGGCTGGAAGGGAGGTCAAGTGGGAGTGGCTGAGTTAGGGGCCTGTGGAGTTCCCAGTCTTCACACTGGGCTCATGTCTACAAATCGCCACTTTGAGAATCCTTCTGATGATTTAATATAAAGATTTCTCTCAGTACTCAGGCTTTTTCCATCTTAGTGTCACGGTTACTCATTGGGCTGCTAACTTCAAGGTCGGCAGTTTGAAAGCCCCAGTTGCTCCCTGGGGGAAAGATTAGACTTTCTACTCCCAGAAACATTTACAGTCTTGGAAACTCACAGGGGCAGTTCTACCCTGTCCTACAGGGTTGCTTGCTATGGGTCGGCATCGACTAGATGGAGTGAGTTTGTCCCCCCCATCTTATACAATCAACCATGGATTTTGCTGAGAAGTTAATCAGACGGTAAACTAGATGCTATGGAGTCCACCCTGAATGGGGCAACCCCGTGTGTAATTGCTTCCAGGGCTTCATTCAGGGGACTGGAACATTTCAATAGCTTTTCAATGGCCATGCTGTCAATTCCTGGAGCCCTAATTTTTGCTAATGCCTTCAGTGCAGCTCAGTCTTCTTCCTTCGGTACCACTGGTTCTTGATCACATACTATTTTGTGACATGGTTGGATGTTGACTAGTTCTTTTTGACACAGGACTCTGTGAATTTCTTCCATCTTCTTTGGATGCTTCCTTCATTGTTCAATATTTTGCCCATAGAGTCTTTTAATAATGCCATTCCAGGCATGGGTTTTTTCTTCTGTTCTTTTTGCTTCACATGTGCTGAGTATGGCCTTTCTTTTTGGTTTTCTAATAGCAGGTCTTTACACATTTCATTATACTACTTTGTCTTCTAGAGCGGCCCTTTGAAAATTTCTGTTCACCTATTTACTTTAGTTGCTCTACAATCAAGGGCAAGTTTCAGAATCTCTTCTGACATTCACTTTGATATTTTGTTTTCTTCAACATCCTCCCACAGCTTGTTAGTCTCTTGTCATTTGCATTCAATAAGTCAAATCTGTTCTTGAGATGTTCTTCAAATTCAGGGGGGATAAACTCAAGGTCATGTTTTGGGTTCCATGGATTTAATTTTTTTCAACTTTAACTTACATAGAAATAATTGATGGTACATTGCAGTCAGCCCCTGGCCATGTTCCGGCTGCTGATATTGGGCTTCTTCTTACAGATGTGGTCAATTTTATTTTTGGAGCAGTCCCATCAGATAAGTTTACATGTGTAGTTGCGATTCATGTTGTTGAAGAAAGGTATTTTAAGTGAAAAATGTGTGGGTCTTGCAAAATTCTATCACGTGATTTCGAGTTTTATTTCTATCACCAGGGTCATATTTTTGAACTATAGTTCCTTCTTCTTTGTTTCCTCCTTTGGTATTCCAATTGCCAATAATTATCAATGCATCTTGATTGTGTGTCTGATCAAATCCAGACTGAAGATGGTAGAATTCTCCAATTTCTTCATCATTAGTGTTAGTGGCTGGTGCATACATTTGAATAACAGTTGTATTTCTGTGGTAGTTATATAATCATTTGTCAACTTGAGAGAATTACGAGTGAAGGGGTGGATTCTAGTCTGTCAATCGGATCATAGTCAATGACACCTCTGTGTGGGCATGGCCTTCTCCTGGGAATTCTGGGAAATCCAGTATTTCCTCTTTGGAGGTGGGAGACTCTCTGCTCACACCCTGGGAGACAGTTCTTTCTCTGACGCTCCCTGGGAGACATAGCAGCTGACAAGACACATGGACCCACCCTGATGCAGAGAACCCTGCTAGCATGGAGATGTTTCCAATGCAGAGACTCCTACCAGCGCTGACATAGATGCTTACACCAGTGGATCCAAAGACTTTCTACCCACTGGCCTGTGATCTTCTACATTCGGTGTCATTGCATGTGTTTCATGAGTCTGAACAGGACTTTATAGATTGGCATTGGACATATGGGCTAAAATCAGATTTATGGCCTTGGTCTGGACTGGGCTGGGATGTTTTCTGAATGTTCAATTGCTCTTGCATATGAATCTCTCTCTTATGCATATATGCGTGTCCATGGATTGGATTCTCTAGTCTACCCAGACTGACACAACGTCCTTGAATGTGGATAGACATAATCCTCTCACAGGCAGGATAGATCTTGACGTGTCCTTTTGGACACCATTCTTGAACGTGTTGTTCCCGGCATAGTAAACCATATGACGACATGACTCAGAGTGGCTACTACTCATCCATTTCAGCTCACTAATGCCTAGGATTTCCATCTTTAGGTACTCTCTTTCATTTTTGATAACTGTCAAGCTTCCTAGATTCTTATACATACATGCATGTATACATATACAATAACAACACACTCAATAATTTACAGAACGTTACACAAACTGCAAAATGAATAAAAGAAATGGCCAGGAAGGGAGAGAAAGGCATTTGGATGGTTTGCTTTAGAAGGGTAAAGTAGTGGGCGAAAGCCACTTGCTGGTGAAGGGACGCCAGGTTGGGTGCATGAAAAACTGTGGCCAGCACTCTCTGGGCTGCGCTCAGCTAGGCGGTTCCTGTCTTCATGTCCTCTAGGGCAGTGACCGGCTCAACCCTCCGCCAGCGTACATCCTAATTTAAAACACTGAACTCCCCTACCTACCACTCTCACCTCCAGAGATGGATTTCTGGAAATGAGAAAATAACAGCCACCCCCCAAACCAAACCCATGGCATGCGTTGGCTTCCACTCCTAGTGAAACTCTATAGGGTCTACTCTACAGGACTCTAGAAAGTACATCTTAGCAGCCATTTTCCTCCTGGCTCCTGAAAAGCAGCTGGTGGATTCGAAC
>NW_022105611.1:22407378-22428877 GCF_000313985.2 Echinops telfairi
CGCCCTCTCCGCTCTTTCCTCTCTTGGCCCAAGGGTGTCACAGGCCGCTGCAGTTGCCTCTGGGGACAAAGGTCACCCACTAGTAGCCGAGGAACGGGCCCTCAGAAACCCCCCAAAACAAACCCAGACTCACTGCCTTCGAGTCGATTCCAGTCCCACAAGACAGGGCAGAACTGCCCTGTGGGTTTCGGCGACTGTGACTTCACAGGAGCAGCCTTCTTCCACCAAGTGGCCAGGTGGTTTCGAATTTGCTGTCAGCAGCAGCTTCAGGCACTGTGCCACCAGGGCCGGCGGCAAAGCAGGCGTTATTTCTGCTCCTTTTCCTGAAATGAGCATCAGGGACACAGAAGACCCTTCTGCGGATCCCGTGCTTAGCGTTTGGGGAATGGGCAGGCGGGTTGGCCCTGTGGAGAGTAGATCCTGTCATTCAGCCTGATGGTTGGGTAATAAAAATGGTAAATACATCCAACCCTGTCATTGTATTCGTTTGATTCGTGTAATATAAATGGTCCCCGAAAGCAGAATGAAACCAGAGTGGAGAGGGGTGGGGGGGAAATCAAAGGAAAAAAGAACCCCAGGACAGGCCCGTGTCACATCACTACAGAGTCTTTGTGGTTTGTGGCAGGAATGGACGCAGCCTACTGAAAAGAGCATGGATTTCATAACAAGACACAGGCCCCATACACCCGCCCCCCACCCTGCTATTTATCCCAAGGGGCTCCCATCTCTCTGGGCTGCAATATGGAAGGCAGGCTTAATTATTTAATTAAGCCAGGGTTTTAATACATGTTTTAGTCATAACAAATGAAACAAAATTGAAGTTGTCAAAGATTTCGTTTCATAATCAATGCCCATGGAAGCAGGGGTTCAAAACATCGAATGGGCAAGTGTGTTGCCAAAGATCTTCTTCAACTGTTAAAAAGCAAATTGTCCCACTGAAGACTAAGGGGAGCCTGACCCAAACCTTGGGATTTTCAATCACCTCCTAGGAAGGGGAAAGGTGGGAGATGGCGGAAGAATTGGTGGATTTGAATTAAGGGGCCTGGGGGGGTGGGGTGGGGACAATGAATCTACAATGCATTGCCAGAAGAATGAACACATGTGTCTTGGAAGTAGGACAACCAGAAAACTCTTTCAAAATGAGATTGAGCTTCACTTACCTTGGACATGGTCCCAGGAGGAACCAGGCCCTGCAGATGGGCCTCCTGCTGGGTAAAGCAGAGGGGCAGTGAAAAAGATAAGGCCTCTCAACAAGATGACAAGTGGCTGCCACAGTGGGCTCACAGGAAACAACGGTGAAGACAGTGCAGGTTTTTATTTCCCTACTTAAACAGAGCTTTAGCGAGATAGGCACCTAGGTAATACATCGCAGGGTCCATGCTACATTCCTGTCTGCCTGGTTATGTGTCAGAACGGACTCAGCAGTACCTAGCAACAACAACATTTGTGCAAATAAGGTCCCAGTGTAGAGAAATCATTTGCGCTCCATTGCTAACTAAAGGTTGTCAGTTCAAACCCACCTAGAGATACCTCAGAAGAAAGACCTGGTGATTTATTTCTGAAAAATTAGCCATTGAAAATCCTACGGAGTACAGTTTTATTCTAAACACAGAATATTGCCACAAGTTGGACACAGCTAGATTATTAATGGATCTACCACAGGGAGGTTTTGGTACCTGTCCAATAATTTGTATATAATTAATTAACATACCATATAATTAGCTGAAAGTCCCACCTTGGTAATTGGCTACAAAATCAAAGAGGCCACTGTGTTAGTCTGGGTGGACTGGAGAAACAAATTCATAGACACATATGTGTATAAGAAAGAGCATTATATACAACAGCAATTGAATATTGAGAAAACATCCAGCCCAGTCCAGATCAAGTCCATAAGTCCGATATTAGCCATATGTCTGATACCAATCCATAAATTCCTCTTCAGACTCACGCAAAACCTGCAATGATGCCAAATGCAGGAAGATCACAAGCCAGTGGGTAGAAAGTGTTGTGGATCCAGTGGCAGTAAAGGTATCTCAGCACTGGCATGGGTCTCCATGTGGGTCTCCACGTGGCTCCTCCAGCTCTCTGAGTTCTGGCTGCATCAGCGTAGCTCCATCAAGTTTCTCCTCAGTAATGTCTCTCAGGGAGTGAGCATGTGTCCTGCCTCCAGCAAGCTATTTATCTCCTTAAGGCCTCCAAATGAGGTCATCAAGCTGCGACCTGATTGACAGGCTAAACTCCACCCCTTCATTCTTAAGTCCAAATTGATAACAGATTATGTAACTACTACAGTCACTCACTCTACATTCCCCTCACTCATTGCCTGTGCTTCAGCACTTCAGTGGATCACTGATAAAGCGATCCAAATAATTGTTCCTGAAGGATCAGTGTCCTTAATGGTTGTCTTTAGCACAGTAGCACAAAGATCTTGTCTTTTAACACATCAGCCATTGCTATTGGACAAAGAGAACGAGGCATTTCTCCAGCAAATACCTTGGGCTTCAGGTATAAATCTCCTCGCCTCCCCTTTGTTTAACAGTCCAGGTTCTTATGTCAGGTCAGCCAGTATAAGTAACTAATCTTCTGCCCATTTCTTCAGTGGCGCACTAGCCCCAAATATACAGGATATAGCAAGAGATTTCAATTTATTAGAACCAGGGTTGCTTTCCTGACTTGAAGGGCTTTTCCCTTCTCTACTCAAAACCAAACCCATTGCCACTGAGTTGATTGAGATTCATAGAGACCCTATATGTCAGGGTAGAATTCCACTTGTGAGTCTCCAAGGCTGGAATTTTTTTTTTACGAGACTAGAAAGCCTTGTCCTCCCGTGGAGCAGTTTGTGGTTTTGAACTGCTGGCCTTGCAGTTAGCAGCCCAATGCGTAACCATGACACCACCAAGGCTCCAGGGCCTCCAAATTGGTTGCGCCTTATATTGTAGAGACGGAAAGAAACAAGTTCTATAAATGAGGTGTTTACTGTTACAACTTCGATTTCTCTCCCTTGACTCTCTGACCAGTGCGTATATAATAGATGTGAAATCAACAACAAAACCAAACCTACATTTTGGATTCTGGGTTAAAACTGAGACATAATTTATACGACAGTCTCCAAATTTCAAACTGGTGGACTATCTGAGCTCTCCGGCCAGGCGCTTCTGGCTGTTGGAGTGTATCCTGAGAGCAGTGTATTCCACAGGCTGAGGCTAGTCTCCGCATTCTTTGTTCTGTGGTTGCAAATAATGCTCTTGAGATACCTGCATGGACTCACTTGATAGTGTAAATCTTGTTGGTGGTGCTGGCAGAAGCAATGTAAGCGGGAAAAGCAAATCTGCTTTTGGAAGATGTACCTACTTGCCAAAAATGTCATCCCTATTGCCAAGAGCCAGGGGTCAGACATGCCTCCACCCTTCATCCCACTTTACCTATTCTGACCCGACACCAACAGGTCCTCCCACACCACTCAACTTCTGTGTGGGGGTTGACAATTCCTTGGAATGGCCATACAGAACTCACAGTCAAAAGTCATAGTTCATTAGGGAAGTTAGGGAGCTCTGGTTTTATTCCTTGGGCTGTAAGCCTAAAGTTGGGCAGTTTGAAACCGCCAGCTCCTCCTTGGGAGAAAGACAGGGCTTTCTACTCCCATAAAGCGTTACAGTCTTGGAAACTTGTCCTACGGGGTCACTATGAGTCGGCATCAATTCAATGACAGTGAGTGAACACCTTTCCCATGTCTACAGCACTCACACATGTCTTTGGCTATGCTGCCAGGATTTAGAGAGAGGGTGTTCATGCTGTCTAGAAGTGGAAGTAAATTCATTGCCATCTCTGTTGCCCCAAAGTACAGAGTGAGTTGCAGACTCAACTCCTCAGCCCCATCTGCCTCATCTGTGTCATCAGCTAATTCTTGGGACCGGATGCTCTTTGGGAAGAGAGCTCAGTACTGGGCACCTTCGTATCCTCCTGGTGGCCTCTACGAAAAATCATCAGGTGTTAAATCATCAGGATGTATTGCCTGAGACTTCCTCCCAGGTCCCAGAGCTGTCTGGCAAAGCACTCTGGGGGGTTCAGCAAGTTCAACTATGAAAAGCTCTTGGATTTGCACCCGGATCCCAGCAGACCTGTTATTTTTCTACTTTCACCGGGAGGATTATAAAGTTCTGATCTTTACTGACCCAGGAAGAAATGCTTTCCACAAACAGAGAGACAGATGAGAGGAGACACAAGCTTTGGAGCTGTGGTGAGTTCCTGGGCTGGGACAATGTTGGTGAGGCTTGAGGGCAGGAGACTGAGCACAATGGGCCTGACACCACAGGCTTCTTAGAGCGTGTGTCCCTGGGGCAGCACTGAACCTGCCTAGGGCAGGGCAACTTCCCTCCAGGTCTTTCCGTACACTGAGAGGAAAGGGTTAGCCTCCAGGCCTTTACCAATCTTGGACCATGATGGATTTTGGGTGGTGTCTCTCATGAACTCTGTAGTCCCTTTTGCCTGTTCCTTGTCAATCTAGGCCCAGAAACAAATGACCTCATAACAAAAGGAAACCACGTTCCTCCCTAGTCCTCATCTGACTTGCTAAATGTGGTAAATCAATGGCAGATGGCTTCCCAGGCCCACCTGCGTGGCTGCTTCTAGCACAGGATGAATTTCACAGGTGTCTTGCATAGTGCTAGAGGTACACAGCTTGTCCTCTCATTCAGGGGTCCAGCTGCTCACCCTCCCCTTAAAGGGAATATTCTGACTAGTTGGAGTGGAAGAGGGGTGAGACATTCTTCCACCCATCCTAAACTAACCTAAGCCTGGAAGGCTGCCATGAGGTAAGGCTGGTCTTGCTAATACTTTGAAAGGTGTGTGCTTTCTCCAGGAACTCGTTTACCCCTCACAAACCTAATGAGCAAAGTCCTCTCATTGTCTCCATTTTCCAGGGGAGGCTGTTAGGACCTAGCCCCGCAGCCCTGCAGCCCTGCATGCATTAGTAGTACCGCCAAACCCTAGGAGTGTGGATTTCCATGACACGCTTCTAATTGTGTGCTGCCTGCCCAGGATGCACCCTCAACATTAAACATTTACTGCCACCCTGTACTCGTTCCTGGAATGACAATACGTTCCCCTGTCATGCTCCCAAATTATTTGGTACAGATTATTGGTACAAATTATTTATGCTATCAAAGATGTCCAACAGAGTTAAAAAAGAAATCACATCCACAGAGGTGACAGGGCAGGCCCCACCAGCCAATGTATTTGTGTCAGGAGAGAAGACCAAGGAAGACTGGTGGCTATGCATTCATGGGTACCGGTGGTTTACAAACAACAGCCTGGGTGCCAAGTGGATGCTATCTTTGAGTCTATCTATCGTTCTCAACTTTATAGTCAATACACGAGATCATCTCGAACTATTCCAGATTCTGCTATTGTTTTTATAAGTAGCCAGGCTTCACCTGTTAAATCTTCTTATCAAGGTCTTGGTCACTAATTTTCGAAATTAGACAATATATTATCAGCTTTGAAGGGGGTTTATTATTTAAGAAATCTTTAACGAGATCATATAAAGGCTAGTGTCAATAAAAAAGACCAACAAGATCTGATTTATTTAGTAAACGTTATTTTTTTCAATGTGAGCCCCCAAATAAATAAGTTAACTGTTACTTTTTGAAAACTCCAGTTGTATTCTGTTAATGAGTTCTCAATGTAATTTCATTAATCGCTTTCAGGATTTAAGTCCAATATTAAAGCAGCACCCGTCCAAGTATGTCTCACTTTGGCTATGGGGCGGGGAGGAATGTGAGGTAGAGAACAGACTACCTCCCTACACATCTCCTCACTTGTCCCTAGACCAGGAGAGCTGCAGACAGCTGGAAGCAGCAGGTGGTAGAGGTCTGAGTTGTGAAGGGGGAGCTGGGGAATCTGCACACAAGGCTTTGTGAGTTTGTTGCCAGCCAGTTGCAGGTGTCCAGCCTAGACAGGCTTTTACGGCACTTATTTCTGCACAGTCATTAGACACAATCTTGGCTAACGCACACGGACATCATGGACTTGGGGCAAATGCATCTATGGGGAAATAGCAGCCATGGCAAGCCCTGCACCTGGGCTCCTGTCCCAACATCTGGTACTCAAATACAGCATCATCAAGCAGTGCACCTGGACACTTAGGGCAACCAACAAGACTTTGACTTGAGAGCACAATCATTCATTGTCATGGAAGAGAGGACTGGAACACCAAGACCCTAAACAAGACAGAAGCGACTCCTACAGGGTCTCCTCCTGTCACACCCCTTCCTACCTAGCACCGGACCTCCTCTGCTTGGGCTACTGTCCCCCTCCAGTCTGGTGGAAGGTTACGGTAGGTGACAATAGGGAACGAAGATGCTTGACTTGGGGCAGGATGGTGGGAAGGTCTTTGCGTTGCTGGGGGTGGGACCAGGCTGGAAAGGGGGCAAAGAAACTCCGGAAGTTCGGTAAAACTGCTGCCACGGAGTTGATTCCAATTCAGAGGGACCCGTTCTGTGGGGTTTTCGAGGCTGTAAATATTTTAAGAAGCAGATTGCCACATCTTTCCTTAACGGAGCTGCTGGTGGGTTTGAATCGCAAATTTTCTGGTTAGCAAACTGTAACCACTACCAGAGCTCCTCACCATCAGGAAAGGGTTCTCAAATACAAAACGACTGTTGCTGGATGACTGACTTATCACAGCTGGTGACAGAAATTGATGGCTAATCGAAACTGCTGAGTGGTGTTCCCTGCCTTTGTTACCTAGGTCATGTGTCTCACCTGCTAGCTCTTAGATGTTCTTCTAGAGCTGTGCTTCTCAACCTTCTAATGCCGCGACTCTTTAAGACAGCTCCTCATGTTGTGGTGCCCCTCCAACCATACAATTATTGTCATTGCTACTTCATAACTGTAATTTTGCTACTGTTATGAATTGGGTGATCCCTGTGATAGGGTCTTTTGACCCCTACAGGGGTGGCGACCCACAGGTTGAGAACCGATTTTCTAGATGACACTGGGTTCTTCCTCAGATCCTGAAGTCTTTGCTGGTTAGGATGGCAGCGCCGGGGCCTATTTTCCTGTTCCTTCACTCTTGCTCCCAGCCTGGGGCTTCCTCAGAGTTGGCAAAGCCAGAGGTTTAAATCCTTGAGTGTTAGAAACCTGCTGGAGACATGCTTGGCTGCCATGGAAACCTCAGAAGTGGAGAGTCTCCAAACTTCTCTAAACTGAGCCATTAAGCATTGATTTCCTTCTCTGATAGAGAAAGAAACGGTCTGTTCACAGGCTCCTGAGCTGGAATAAGACGGCAGAGGGGCGGAGGGTGGTTTACGTTTTTTCTTTACCTCAAAAGGATCTGCTCTGCGTTGATTCTCTGTCTATCTCAATATCCCTCTACTGTTTCTCCTTCCATATATGGATTTACTCCATTTCCTGTTTACTCTCTCAGGAGATGCCCGCTTGGAGGAAAATCCTGTGCTGCATAGGCTTAAACCACATGCCTGTAATTAACCTCACAGTGTGCAAGGCTGGAGTAGACAGCAAACACCTAAAGCACTTAGAACCTTGGGGCAGCTCGAAGTTTAATGCACATAAGCAGTCAAGCAGGAAGCAGGAGTGGTAAAGGAGAAGATCCCATAAATCTGCAATCCCATTTTGTCGGGAATAAAAATTTGCAGCATTAATAGTATTAAAAATCATGCGATCGAACAACAAAAAAGCATCACCACAGCTTTTAAGAACACGGACACAAGAATCAGACTAGATGAATTCGTACCTTTGAGATCTTAGGCAAGCTATCTAACCACATGGTGCCCAGTTTTCCTATATACCACACGGGGATGACGAGTGTCCCTTCTAGGGAATGAACAGCCGGTAAGCATGGCCATTACATACTTTCACACCTTTCACCACATTGCAGGTTCCGCTTCCAACTGGGGCTGGCATCTGTCTCTCAGCCCACAGCACCTTTTTTTTTTTTTTTTAAATCATTTTATTAGGGGCTCATACAACTCTTATCACAATCCATACATACATCAATTGTGTAAAGCGCATTTGTACATTCACTGCCCTCATCATTCTCAAAACATTTTCTCTCCACTTAAGCCCCCGGCATTAAGTCCTCATTTTTCCCCTCCCTCCCCGCTCCCCCCTCCCTCATGAGCCCTTGATAATTTATAAATTGGTATTTTGTCATATCTTGCGCTGTCCAACGTCTCCCTTCACCCACTTTTCTGTTGTCCATCCCCCAGGGAGGAGGTCACATATAGTTCCTTGTAATCGGTTCCCTCTTTCCAACCCACTCTCCCTCTACCCTCCCAGTATCACCACTCACACCACTGGTCCTGTAGGGCTCATCCGTCCTGGATTCCCTGTATTTCCAGTTCCTATCTGTACCAGTGTACATCCTCCCACAGCACCTTCTTGCTGAGCCTGAGGCTCTTCAAGTTTACAATCCCTCACAGGGACGAGGTACTCGGTAAATGAGGTAAGCCTGAGCTCACTTGTGCACGCTTACTAATCTTGTGTGAACCACTCCACATGGTTTCCACCAAATCTTTGTGGTGACATTGTGATATAAACTCCAGATAAGTAAATAAGCATAAGTAATTTCATGCTTACCTTGCTTATTGAGAAACCCA
This sequence comes from Echinops telfairi, assembly GCF_000313985.2. Lineage (NCBI taxonomy): Eukaryota > Metazoa > Chordata > Mammalia > Afrosoricida > Tenrecidae > Echinops > Echinops telfairi. The sequence continues at coordinate 22,415,997 of NW_022105611.1, forward strand.
TTCCTTGTACTCTCGGGTGTAGCGGGGCTGGGAAAGGCAACTTTGACACACTATGCAGCGGAGCCACACTCGTGGAAGGATGAGCACATCGGGGAGTATCGGGAAGCAGAGCAGCTGGGCTTGTCTGAAGGGCACTCCATTTAGGGGTGACTTTGCTCCAGTCTTAAACCCCTATAATTGCTTTAAAGAGACAAGGGTTTGGAAGTGGAGTGGAAGTGGGGCTGGGGTGGGGAGATACGTTATCTTGTGCTCTTTAAATGGCCCGCGCTGAAAAGATGTGATAACCATGAAGACTCACAATTGCTCCTTCCCTACTATATAAAACAATTAAGAGAATTGCTTTTATCTTTAGAGAGTTATGGGTATTAATTTTGGGTCTGTTACTTAGTTTCATTGCTGTGAGTAAATTACTTACCTCTCTGATGCTTGATTTCCTCTTCAGAAAACGGCCAAACTATCCCACTGGGCTAGAGCACATGAAGCTATGTGCAGAGTCCATGGGGATCAGATGCATGTTCATTTTGGACTCTTGTTTTGGGATTAACGCACTGGCTGCAGCCAGGGGCTCAAACGGGCTCGAACAAGGGTGAGGCTGGCGCAGGCCCAGGCGGTGTTTTGCTCTGTTGTACACAGGGTCGTGATGCGTCGGAAACTCCTCGGGGGCACCTAATAACAATGATTGTTTAGTAAGAAAATAAGCTTAGGACCCTGAAGAAACAAGGATCATAGCAAATAAGTTAAAAAGGGGGGTGGGGTGGGGCCGCCCAAGACAGCTTTAATCTTGCACAGTGAGCTTGGAGTCTGTAGGAACCACAGAGAAAGATCCAAGTTGCCAAGTACCTGAAAGAGGAGTTCTCTGGCCTTTCATCAGCTGGTACCGTAAATGTGTGGTTGTTGCTTCACCCTGCACTGGACACAAAGTTTGTCTGGCCTCCTGTGTTTGACATTATGCAGAATGACCGGTAGTGAAACCCTGATTCCCATATGGGCCATGCGTCACAGTTATCGCGAGACTTTCACAAAGGGAGCAGGTGAAGTGACTGCTTTGTGATCTGGACTGGGCTGAGGGCAAAGCAGAAGCCCTTGCATTTGGGCTCAGTCCTGGCCTGTCTCATCTGATGTTTGGGCTCGTGCCACATGACCTTGAGAATCTGAGAGTCTTGAACTGAGATTATTCAATTACCAATGTTTGGCTTGGGGCAAGTTATTCAACCAGAAGCTTCATTTGAAATGGTGAGGGTTATGGGTAACAACCTTAGCTCAATGTGTGGCACATGGTCCATACGTGTTAGCAACTATCCTTTGAATGTATTCATTTATTGATTTTTGGTGAACATACACAGCAGGGGACACATTACTTAAACGCTATGAACAATGCAATGGCAATGTTTACATTCTTCAAATTGCATAGCTGTTCTCAGATTTCCAAATTATTCCACCACAATGAACAAGAATTCATTACCCCTTAGGTTTCTCATCTAACCTTTGGAGATGTTGTCGTCAATAATGTTATCGTCATTATTAATAACCCTTATCACAAACCAAGAGGTGCAACTGCATGCATTCAGGGTAAAACATAGTTAGATTTCATCTCTGTACATCCATTTTCTAACCGTGTTTAAAACATAGCAGACACTCACTTTAGTGAGTATGAGAGTGCTTGTCATCTACAAGTCATATCATCTATTTATTTCTTCACCAAACATTTATTTAGTTCCAGTTTTGGCCAGATCCTGCACTAAGTGTTGAGGACAATGATGACAACACACATTCTTAGCCCGAGGAAGCAGTGCCTCTGGTGGCAGAGTGGTTTTGGGTTGGACTGCTAACGGCAAGGCCAGCAGTTTGAAACCACTAGTTGTTCCATGGGAGAAATACTGGGCTTCCCATTCCTGTAAAGACTTGGGAACCCTCAAGGGCCATTTTGGCCTGTTCTAAAAGGTTGCTATGAGTCGGAATCAACTGGATGGCAATGAGTTCAGTTTCTAGAGGAAGCAAGTATCATCTCCCCAGCCCTGGCCTCTGCCACTGTCTACCAGCTGAGTAGTCTGCCCGGACCCCCTGTGAGTGTCTCATCAGACTCAATGTCAGCATGTTCATACCTGGCTCCTCACCAGTTGAGTTGGTAATGCAGTTTTTGGCTCATGCTCCTTGTGCTCAGTACTGAAAACCATACCCCCAAGGGCCTCATTCACAAAGATTAGCGTATGAATGGTGCCCTACTACAGTTGTCCAGAGTGGTGGCTCTGACCTTGACAATTGTTTACATGCATTTATAATAAGCACATAATTGTCCTCGCTGGGGGTTTATGTGTATTAAATTCAACTGTCTATAGGGTTGAAATGGGTGAAATGACTCCCTCTATGTACCTTTCCTCTCCCAGCTGTATCCCCACAGTTTCCTAAAGAGGAAGCGCTAAAAAGCAAAGGCAGAAATGGAAATAACATAGTTCAAGGGTTTACATTTATGTTTAAAATGACCCACAAATCTTATGTTGAAGTTCTATTTAATGTTCCTAACTAAGCGTATGAAAGCTATGAGAAAATGTTACAAAAGAAATATGTGTGAGATAAGCTTTGTTCAGTCATGAGTTTATACTACAGTTGGCCATGAATTCAATGCTAATAATGAACAATGTGTCTTTAAAATAGAAACACACATAAAACAAGGTTATGTATGGATTGGTTGACAAAAATAATGTGACCAGAGTCTCACAGAAACTTAATTCGATATTTTCCTTTGAGAAAAGGTCCAGTGCTCACTAATTCTGTGTTCATAGAAACTTTATAGACCACAAATACTGCAGATAATGAGAATCAAGTCATATATAATTGACAGAAATGCATATGTGGGTTCACAAAAGACATGTAGTAAAATTTTTATGCCAGTACTTACTACTCATACTAGCTCCAAACTGGAAGCTATTCAAATGTCTACCAGTGATAGAATGGATCAATGTATTGAGGTACAGTCACACAATGGAAAGTAATACAGCGACGAGAGTAAATGAACCACAACTACATGCAGTAATACGGATGAATCTCCCAGATATTAAGCTGAGCGAAGGAAGGCAGGTACATAATATTCACACTTTATGACTTTAAGTTATGAAGTTCAAAAATAGGCAAAATTAATGATAAGTATTAGAAATAAAAAAAGTAGTTATCTCCAAAATTTGAAGTGATTGGAAGGAGTCGCAGGGGACTCATGGGGTAATGACAACATTTTATTTCTTGATTTGGATGCTTGCTGTATAAAGGCACTCGTTTAAGAAAGTACAATAAAGATACCCAGATTGGAAAGGAAGAAATAAAGTATTTTAAAAATCACAAATGATAAGATATTTTGTGTAGACAATAATAAGGAATCCACTAAAAGTTATTCAATTTAAACCAAAATTTACCTTTTTACCCTTTATCATCTAATTTGAGAAGACACTCTGGAGGAAGCAAATATTTAGCTGCAGTTTTATTGAAAGTTTCAGGAGGTTCCTTAAGTCAAAGAGAAGATAGTGGTTTAGTAAAAATCTGAGTGACTAAAGAAATAGTCATAATGGGATATCCCCTCACAGAAGGGTCACAAGGAAGGGATGAGTCAACCAGGGTGCCATATAGCACCAATGAAACTCACAATATTCCTCTGGTTCCTTGAGGCTTCTTCGCCCCCCCACCGTCATGACCCCAGTCCTGCCTTTCACTGCAGGCTAGATCAGAGCATGTGCACAGGTACAGATAAGAGATAAGAGCTCACAACACACGGAATCCAGGAACAGGAATGGGAGTAGTGATACCAGAAAGGTAGGGGGAAGGTGGGGAGAGGAGAGGAGGAAGGGGAAACCGATTGCAATGATCGTCACATAACCACCACCACCACCCCCTTTCCAGGGGGATGAACAACAGAAACCTTGTGGGAAATAATAATTTATAATTTATCAAGGCGTCATGAGGGTGGGAGGGGAGAGAAAAAAGAGGAGCTGATACCAAGGGCTCAATAGAAAGTAAATGTCTAGAAAATAATGAAGGCAACATATGTACAAACATGCCTGATACAATTGATGTAAGCCTTGTTATAAGAGTTGTAAGAGCCCCAAATAAAATGATCGTTTAATAATAAAAAAGAAATAGTCATAAGTAATAAGATCAATTCAGAAAATTTATTTAATATCTCTTCACTCAAAGAGAAAATTAAACTAAGCAGAAAGTCTAAGAGAATGATGCTTCTAAGAACTAGGTTCCTTTAAGGGTCAAGAAAGAATATAGAACAAATTTTCTTTTACCACTTACACTTAAAAATCAAAAACCTGTCGCTGTCAAGTCAATTCCAACTCATTGTGACCTATGACACGAGCAGACCTACCTTGTGGGTTTCCAAGGCTGTGATCTTTATGCCTTATCTTCCTTTCATAGAGTAGCGGCTGTGCTTGAACTGCTGAGCTTTCGCTTATCCACCAAATGGTTTAACCACTGCGTCACCAGGGCTCTTTTCCTTTACTTGGTTGGGAACTTCATAAATGATAATCAAATCAATGAATGCTTCTTATCCATAGGGTGGACGACTCCCTCCTGGAATCGCTATGTTCTCCTGCAACACCAGCACTTCTGCACACTCTACATTCCTCCTTACTGGCTTTCCAGGCCTGGAGGCTTCTCATCACTGGGTGTCCATCCCCATCAACTTAATCTGTGTGGTTTCCATCCTGGGCAACAGTATCATCCTCTTCCTGATCCGCACAGACCCAGCCTTGCACGAACCCATGTACATCTTCCTGTCCATGCTGGCAGCATCTGATCTGGGCCTCTGTGCCTCAACCTTCCCCACCATGGTGCGGCTCTTCTGGCTAGGTGCTCGTGAACTGCCCTTTGACCTCTGTGCAGCACAGATGTTCTTCATTCATGCCTTCACCTATGTGGAATCCGGTGTGCTGCTGGCCATGGCTTTTGATCGGATTGTTGCCATCCGGAATCCTCTGCAGTATGCCACCATCCTTACCCACTCAGCCATGGCCAAAATGGGGGCTGCTGTTCTACTGAGAGCTGTCCTGCTCAACCTCCCGGGACCCATCCTCCTGCGGCGCCTGCTCTTTCCTCAGTTCAGCGTACTCTCACACTGCTACTGTCTGCACTGTGACCTGGTGGGACTGGCCTGCTCAGACACCCGGGTCAACAGTCTGGTTGGTCTGGTCTCCATCCTTTTTTCACTCGGCCTTGACTCCTCCCTTATCATGCTCTCATACGCGTTGATCCTCCGCACTGTGGTAGGCATCGCGTCCCCTGGGGAAAGGCTCAAGGCACTCAATACGTGTGTCTCACACCTCTGCATTGTTCTCATCTTCTATTTGCCCAAATTGGGGCTCTCCGTGTTGCACCGAGTAGAGAAGCACAGCTACCCTGCGCTAGCCGTGCTCATGGCCAACCTGCACTTCTTGGTCCCGCCCTTCATGAACCCCATTGTTTACTGCATCAAGTCTAAGCAGATCCGCCAGGGCCTCCTGAAGCGCTTCCATCAGAAGAGGGTTGATACCACCTAGAATAGCAGAAGGATCAGTAGCTCTTTGGGGCTTGTAAAAGAATGGAAATAGTGGGGGAAGAGCTAATATTTTGAGAATTCTGAATAATTATTCCCTGAATGGTAGTCCTTTGTGGGGCAATATCACTTTCTATAACTATTGTTAAGGAACTTGGGTGGCATAGTCATTAAGTGCTCAGCTGCTAACCAAAAGGTTGGCAGTTCGAACCCACTCTGTGGGAGAAAGATGTGCTAGTTGCTACTGTCAGGGTTATGGCTTTGGAAATCCTTTGGGGGCAGTTGTAGTCCCACTTTCACCCAGGGGACTTTTTACCCAGGGGACTCAACCCCACTAACTGGGAGGATGTGTGTCTGTATCACTTCTTTTCCCTATTTTATTTTTTGTTTATTTTCTCCCCTGATTTTTAAGTTTACGGAAGGTAAGTGGTAAACGATATTTACCTTTATACTGGTCCTCTCTTCCAAATTACTATTAACCAGCACATATACCAGGATGCAGAAAAATGTGGGGAGGGGAGGGGGTGAGTGGGGGGGGGTACATACAATATTGTGCATGCTCAATTTATCTAGCAATCATTTGAAGCAAAAGAATGATGCTTCTCTCTTGGTGTTCTTTGGGTGTGTCTGTCCCTGGATTCCGTGTGTTTCCAGTTGCTATCTGTACCAGTGTACATCCTCTGGTCTAGCCAGATTTGTAAGGTTGTTAGCAAGACGTAAAGTGTGGCCCTCCAAACGGAGCAAACTCCTTATGACCTCTGGATGGCATTGGATTTAAAAAAAAATCATTTTATTGGGGGCTCTTACAACACTTCTCACAACCCATACATCCATCCATTGTGTGTCAAGCACATGTGTACATTTGTTGCCATCATGCTCAAAACATTTGCCTTCTACTTAAGCCCTTGGTATCAGCTCCTCATTTTTTGCCCTCCATCCCTGCTCTCCCCTCCCTCATGAACCCTAGATAATTTATAATTTATTATTATTTGGTCATATCTTACACAGCCTGGTGTCTTTCTTCACCCACTTTTCTGCTGTCCGTCCCCTAGAAAGAAGGTTATATGTAGAAATCGGTTCTGCCTTATGCCCCACCTTTCCTCGAACCTCCCGGTATCACCACTGTCACCACTGGTCCTGAAGGGATCATCCGCCCTGGATTCCCTTTGTTTCCAGTTCCTATCTGTACCACTGTACATCCTCAGGTCTAGCCAGATTTGTAAGGTAGAATTGGGATCATGATAGTGGTGGGGAGGAAGCATTTAGGAACTAGAGAAAAGTTGTATATTTCAACGCTGCTACACTGCACCCTGACTGGCTCGTCTCCTCCCCGTGACCCTTCTGTAAGGGGATGTTCAGTTGCCCACAGATGGGCTTTGGGCCCCCAATCTGCACGCCCCCTCATTCACAATGATATGATTTTGCCTGATACCTGACCCCTTCGGCACCTCGTGATTATACAGGTTGGTGTATTTCTTCCATGTGGGCTTTCTTGCTTCTGATCTAGATGGCCGCTTGTTTACCTTCAAGCCTTTAAGACCCCAGATGCTATATTTTTTGATAGGTGGGTACCACCAGCTTTCTCTACCACATTTGCTTATGTAGCATTGGCTTTTTAAGGACCAGTTATAAGGGTGGAATAGACACACCTCAGAGTGGGAGAAGCACTTTCAAAATAGGCAATCAGTTAGGATGCAAGTTCCATGAGAATAGAAATGCAGGGGCTGTTTTATTCCCAGATGTATTTCAACTTCCCAAACAGTGGATGTTCAATGCACATTGTTGACTAAGTAAGGGAGGAAGATGAAGAGACAGCTTCTTAACAGCTAACCCACAGGAAGGAAGAGGGCCGGGAGAGCTGAATGTCGGGGGTGCAAGGTAGCAAGCGTCTGACAGACTAGAACAGATGAAGCAAGGAGGGATATCCCATCAGAAGCGGTGGGACAAGGTCCTCCTGTATCACATGGTGAAGAAAATCATTTCCAATGGAGCTCAAAGAGAACATAAGTTTATTGTTGAGCATTTTCTATAGCTACTTATCAATTTCCAGGAAGAGACTGATCTAGAAAGGGAGAGATGTCTCGCCCTATTACTAGATTTGTCCTTGGTCTACTAAATTCTAAAAGATCCATGCAGTTTTCAATGGAGTAAGAGTATTCCTGGGAGAAGATCACTGCTCAAATTTAACGGAACAAGCTGTTAAAGCATCTAAAAGTGCATTGTCTATATCTATGCACATCCAGGTGGTGAAGATGCAGTACTTGTGGTCATTTTTGTTTATCATTTCCATGAACCTTCTGAGACGAGAGAGGGTGAGAAACTTAGAAGTAGGAAGGCAGGCATCATAATAATGAGTCCTGCACATGCAGATTTATTTTCATTTTAAAAAACTTTTCGTGTGAACTAGGTGAAGGTATACAGGGCAGATATCAGTTTTTACACTCAGCAACTCATCCACACTTTTCTTCAACTTCCCTCAATCTACCATCACCCACTCTGCTCACCCCTGTGTTTCTTGTTTTCCCCCTTTCCTTCCTTAACCCTCTAAACCCTGGTGTTGGGTGAATGCTGCCCTTTTGATCGTAAATAGATGATTTTATTTTTAAACCACAGAGGTGGGTTCAGTTCCAGACCTTCAGGGCGACTAAAAATTATATAGTCTTAGGGGTTCCAGCTGTCTCTTTTTGGCCAGTAAACCTGTTATCCTTTATGATTGCGTTTTCTTCCACAGTTTTCTCCCGGGACCTTGCAATGCAATTCTTTTCAGAGCAATTGGTAGGGATAGCCACGCACAATCTAATGCTTCTGCTCTCAGGGTCATGGAGGCTGATATTTGCATGGTCCGTTCGTCCATTGGACGCATTATATCCATTTGTCTTTTGATTTTCATCCCTTTTCTTCTGGAGGGGAGAGCCGGTGGTTGCAACTCGGCTGGCTGCTCATGAACCTTTGATACCCAGTTGCTACTCACCCAGTAGGTTGTAGAGCGCTGTCTGTGAACTATGTTATGCTGATAGACCTTGCTGTCCTCTGAGTCTAATGCAAGTGCAGTTTTAATCGGAAAGCTTGTTTTCCATAATACATTGTATTTCGATGGGCACTGAAACATGAATTTCAAGGAATGAAGAGGCCTGTCCATCTGAAAATGACCAGATCCTACCCAGAGAGCCCAAGAGGCAAGGCTAATAAACTCTGCATTCAGAAAAATCCTTCTAGAACATCGTGTCTACTCGCTGCCAACCCATGGTTTTAGTAAATTCAAATTGTTTGGTTTCAGTACATCCAAAAGCTGTTTGACCAGATATTTTGGAAGATAAAATGATTCTAAAAGGTAGCTTTTTCTATGCACCGTCTCTTGTAAGGGCCAGGAACTTGGCTTGGGAAAGCATCATCCCATCGAGTCTGCTCTGACTACTTCACCCACCACCCTGATAGCAAGAACATTCAGACCAGTGAACCAGCAAGGCCATTAGTCTGAGGGTCTCACCACCTTTGATAAGAAACCCTAGAGTGGTAATAATTCATTTTCAAAGAAGTAATACCAGATTAGTTCTGAAGAGTTGGAAATTAATGATGTTCCAAATATCCAGTTCTTTCAAGATGTGACTTGGCTCTAATCCCCTATCTCTCCCATCCCTCATTCCCCTCTTGAATATATTTCCTCACATCCCTCGGTTCTGTGATTCTCTGCAATATACTACAGAAACTCACAAAACTTTAATGAAGTGACTCATGTGGGTGTGTGTGCTATTCAGTTCTAAGTCTGAAGGTCTGGCAAAGGGGAGCCAAATGCAAAGTCCAGAGCCAGAAGCCAAAATTGTCCCCAAATCAAAGCAGGTCTTCTTGCTTCTACCAAAATCAGGAAGCAGAAGAATGACTTTGATAAACTTTCCAAACTCACCGTTATTGAGTTATTGCTGACTCACAGTGACCTTATAGGACAGGGTAGAACTACTCTTGTGAGTTTCCAAGACTGTAACTGTTTTCAGGAGTAGAAAGTCTCGTCTTCCTCCCAAAGAGTGGCTCGTGGTTTCGAACTTCTGACCTTGAGTATTACGGCCCAACATATAACCACTATGTCACCAGAGCTCCTATGACTTTGATGCAGGTGTGCCTTTGGTTTTTAGCAGACCATACCCTCCAGGAAAAAAAAAGGATGGTGTCTTAAATCATACCATCTAGTAATGCAGAATCTAAAGATGCCCTCCAAGGAAGCAAAGGTGTGACTTGGCCCATACCCTCTATCTCAAGACCTGAAGTCAGGTCTTAGTCCCGCTCTAATCTTGTCCATCAGTATAGTAGAGACTGCCTTCCAAATGGGATTAAAACCACAAGTGTAGGGTCCAGAATTATAATATACCACACAAGGAATGAATTTCAGGTCACTTCTGGGCTCTTATAGCCATGAACCCATTCATTCTTGATTATTTCCTTACTCCGGGTCTCTCTTGGGGATTAAGCATAAAGTTAGATTTTTCCCCACCACATATTCCATTAATTTGTTTACTTTCAGCTATTATTTCTCTTTCCTTCCACTTATTTTTGCCTTAACTTTTCCATCTTGGGAAAGGACATTAGGTTCCACTGTTTTGCCAGTCCAGATTTCTGATAGCAAGACCGGTCCAGCAACTATGGCTTCCTCATTCCATTTCCATTCATGCTGGGTGGGGTTGCATAGATACAAGAGTAGTGGATGATGTCAGCCACGAGGCACTATGATACTGTTCACGGTCCATCCAATTTTGTCAGATGAGAAGAAGGTTGCAATCCATCCATCAGGTCATGGGAATTCTCACATGCAGATTCAGGAATATAGGTATAGTCCCTTGCTGAGGGTTCACCCTACTTTTGGCACTCGATGCAGCATCCCTGGTCCTGGAACCACAGCACCCAGCAGGGAAAAAAGAAATTTCAGGTGATGTGGGGAAGAACTGTACAGTGGCGCCAGCATCCTCCCCCACCCTCTCACCCCCATACATTATAAAATGTGGGGATAATATGAAGGGGCTTCACATTTTTGTGGAAAGATACTATTATCTTTTAATTTTCTTTCTTCCTTGGTACCAAACTCACAAGAGATTATGAGGATTCAGGTAGAAAATGTACATAAAATACTTAAACAGCAGAATACCAGTTTTCTACTTGTTTGTATATGGATACTTGATTGATGCCTAGCCTCCCTATTCATTTCAGGCTCAGTGAAGGTAAGGAGAATATCTGTATTTCCTGATTTGTCTAGCCCTACCATTTAGCACTAGGCCTACAGTAATAATTTAGCCCTTTTTGCACTAAATGAATGAGTGAATAAATGAAAGACTGTTTCTCCCCCCACAAATAATTTTTATTGAATTCAATGGATTCCTACTGTTATCATTAACATTGTTATTATTGTCTTACATTTTGCATCAAGTAATGGTTAGTGCTGGCTGGTTTGTTGTAAATGCAGAATTTTTATTCAAGGTCCCACTGCTCCATTAACCCTCCAGTCTTATTAATTCATAATTTAGCCTCTCAAGGATTCTAATTACCAAAATACTTTAATTCCCAAAGGAGTGATTGAAATCTGGTCTAAAAAAAGGATCTATGATACATAATGCAGTCAACAAAGCTTGTCCTTAAATTATACTCACCAAGGCTAACTGGAGAGTATTACTTAAGTCTGTGATATTCTAGAGGTAGGTAAGTTTTTTGGTGAGTGATTGGCTCACCTATCACATTTTAAGATTAATTAAAGTTTTTGTGCACACACTTTTGCTTGGCTACAAGCACTCAAGGGACTGGTGGTGGGGGATGTTTTTGGACAGGAGAAGTAGAGTGAGTGCTTATGGAAACCAGAATGTACATCTCAATTTCTTCAAAGTCAAATCTCTCCAAGCTGGTCTACATTGTGCATGGATTGATCATGGGGCAAGTAATTTCCTAATTGCCCTCTCTAAAGTAAAGAGCTACTTCTTTTTCCTTAACAGAGGAGGGGGAACCCTTCCCCCCAAAACCTATGGAAGCTTATGATGAACAGTTGCTATAAATTAATTCAGAGTGATGTTAAAGTTATGATTTATGCAAATTTATTTTTTCTGTATTGTTTTGTCATCCAAATAATTTAGCATGATGCCAAAGGCAGAGGTCATCCAGAGTAGCTCTGAGGGAGACTAATTCCTTGCAGATGAAGAACAGACTATTTAAAATCAGATCCGCAATATAATTGTAAGGGTGGCAGAAATATATAGAAGGCAGAAATATATAGAAATATATAAAATAACTCTTTATTTTATAAAAACAATTTACTCACATATAAAGGCATACATAGTTTAAGTGTAAAAAGCTGGAAAAACATACATCATGTAAAGTTTTAGAGCATAAAGCTAGTGTATCTGTAATAATATCAGATAATGCTAACTTAAAAACCAAAGGTATTACCAGAGAGAGACATTTTATAGTGCTAAACGTCAAATCATCATAGCATATAGCAATTCTCAATGCTTATACACCTAATAACAGAACTTCAAAATACACTTGGAGATTTCAACATCTCTCTGGAATTAATTAATACAAGTAGATATATCATAATGAAACTGCAAAAATCAAAAATGAAGAAAGACTTAGAGCAGATCTGAAAAACTGAAATGTTACTTACACAGACAACCAACAAGTCTAAACACTGGTTTCTTGGTAGAAACCATACAGGCAAGAAGGAAATGGGATGGCATATGTAAAATGATGAAAGAATAAAGTTTCCAACCCCAAATTACAAACTTAGAAAAACTGTCCCTCAAATATGGTGACAAAGCTAGGACATTTCCAGATAAACATAAATAAAAGGGATTTTAAAATCTAGATCAACTTTACTTGAAAAACTTCAGGGAGTCCTTTGACTAGAGCAGTGATAACGTTAGACAGCACCTTGAGATTAAGACATATGACAGCAGCGCCATAAAGCAACCCGGGGAAAAAGTACCCCAAACAAAGTGAGCTTATGAGACTGAATTTAGAGAACAAGAGGCACCAGCTGAAAACAGCTACAACTACAAATCACAAAGAGAGAATCAATGGCATAATTCTAGAACAGACTATTTTAAACTTAAGAAGATAAAAACAAATGACCGAATAATCACAAAGAAAGTGAATAATCTTTCTAACCAAAAGAAGAATGAAGCTAATCATAAGAACTTCTTGAGATTGGACACCGTTTTGCAGAAGGGCTGCGGGGAGGAGATTGGCCAGTCAGGGTGCAGTGTAGCAATGATGAAACATACAATTTTCCTCTAGTTCTTAAATGCCTCCTCCCCCACTATCATGATCCCAATTCTACCTTACAAATCTGGCTAGACCAGAGGATGTACACTGGTACAGACAGGAA
>NW_022105611.1:22429765-22432373 GCF_000313985.2 Echinops telfairi
ATCCAAGCAAGACAAAATCCTTGAAAACTTCATCCTTTTTTCCATTTATCACAATGCTACCCATTGATCCAATTGTGAGGACTTTTGTTTTCTTTACAGTGAGTCTATATTGAAGGTTGCAACCCTTATTCTTCATCTTAAGTGCTTTATTTCCTCCTCATTTTCAGCAAGAAATGCTGTTTCATCTGTTAATAAGCCTTCCTCCAATTCTTATGCCACATTCTTCTTCGTATTATCCAGATTGAGTAAATTTGGCGAGAGGATACAAACCTAATGTACAACTTTCTTGATTTTAAAACATGCAACATGAGGGAGTACCCAAAAAAGAATAGATTCTTTTTCAAAGCTATGCATTAAAAAAAAATTTTTTTTACAAAACAATCTTATCACCTTCAAAGCACTCTCCATTACACTACATTAAGTAATACATTTGTCAAATCTATGATTGCATTCTTGGAAACATTTTTCAAACTTATCTGTTTGGATGGCTGACAGCACCTCCCTCATTTTTTTCATCTACATCATCAAATCGCCATCCTTTCATGTCCCTCTTCATTCACAGAAACAAAAAGAAGTCGCAGAGAGTGAGGTCAGGTGAGTAAGGTGTGTGGGGCAAGAGAGGCATATTGTTTTTTGCCCCAAACTGGTACACTGAGATGGCTGCGTGAGCAGGTGCATTGTCCTGGTGTCAAAACCAGTCCCCCATTTGCCACAAATAAGGCTTTTTTTGTTGCACAGTATTATAGTCTTTTCAGAACCTTTAAATAGAAAGCTCGATGAACATTCTGATCTGGTGGAACAAACTCCAAATGAATTATCCCATTCACATCAAAACAAAAAGAAAAAGGAATGAACATTGTCTTGATCTTTGAATTCACTTGACAAACATTTTTTTTGGGGGGGGGTTTGGCTAGGTGATGCTGGCATCTTCCACTGGATTGATTGATGTTTCCTTTCAGGGGGGTAAGAATAGCACCACGTCTGGTCACCAGTAATGACCTTGGACAAAATTCGGTGTCATTTTGGAGCTGTTCTTTCAGAGCACAGCATGTTTCTACTCCACGCTCTTTTTCCAGGTCAGTCAGAATTCAAGGCACAAATTTCGCAGCTACCCTTCTCATTCCCAAATCAGCCATTAAAATTTGCTGAACTGATCTCCAAGATAGCCCAGATAACTTCCCCATCTTTTCAATGATCCATTGTTGTCAGTCTTTAAGCAGAAGTGTATGCATTTTGTCCACATTTTCGTCTGTTGGGGAAGTTGACAGATGTCCAGTATGAGATTTGTCATCAATCAACATATCAACTTTTTTAAAATGAGAAAACCACTCACACACTTGAGTTTTTCCCATATTGCTGTCCTTTAAGCTGTGTTCAATATCACAACAGTTTCTGCAGCATTTTTCCTGAGCAGGAACCAAAATGTCAAAGCTGCACACTGCTCTTTTAAATCAGCCATCACAAAAATGAGGCTTGAGCAAAAAAGTGCTTTTACAGAAACATTCACTGTGACCAGAGAGAACCTTTCCAGGCAATGTCACTGCATGCACCAATTCAGCGCGAGTTGCATGAGAAAGCTCCACCCAGTAGAGCTTTTTTTCAGTTTCTTTTCTTTTTTTAGTACCCACTCAGATTCCCTTGTTCTGATTGCATAACTGCCTCTTGATCTCTGTACAGGTTTTGTATTAGCAAAATGAATTTTTCTGGAATTTCCATTCTTCTTAAGGCTGTGCATAGTTTGTTATGATCCACACAGTACACTGTCTTTGCACAGCCAATAAAACACAAGAAAATATATTTTTGATGTTCTCTGGTTTCAGTTAAGATTCATCTGGTCTCAATTTCTGTCAGCTCCTTGCAAACATTTTTGGATGATCTTCAGCAAAATTTTACTTGCGTGTGATCTTAATGTTTTTGGTTTATAATTTGAGCATTCTTTTGGATCACTTTCCTCCAGAATGGGGACAAATGTGGATCTTTTCCAGTTAGTTAGGCAAGTAGCTGTTTTCCAAGTCTCTTGGCATAAATGAGGGAGTGCTTCCAGTGCTTCATCATTTTAATTGGTATTCCATCTATTCCTGGAGGCCTTTTTAGGGGGGGTGGGCGGCTAATGCCTCAGTGCAGTTTGGATTTCTTCCTTCAGTTTCCTTGGCTCTTGATCATATAGTTCCCCTTGAAAAAGTTGAATGTTGATGAGTGCCCTTTCTTGTGATGCTTTTCATGCATTATTCAATATTTTCCACATAGAATCTTTCAAGAATGCAATTTGAGTCTTGAATTTTTTTTTTTTAATATATGCTGAGCATGTTCTTCCTTTTTGGTTGTCTAACTCTCAGTCTTTTCACACTTCATTATAATATTTTACTTTGTCTTCTTAAATTGCCCCTTGAAATTTTCTATTCAACTCTGACTTAATCATTTCTTCCATTTGCCTTAGTTACTCTATCCTTAAGAAAAAGTTTCAGAATCTCTTCTGAAATTCACTTGGATCTTTTCTTCTTTCCTGTCTTTAAATTACCTTTTCCAACAGGCTAGACTAGAAAACACAAGCTTTTCTTTCTTGGTATATTTTAATTTGTTCTTTGTCAGTGGCTTGATGTTGTTGCTG
>NW_022105611.1:22432473-22433429 GCF_000313985.2 Echinops telfairi
GCGAGAGCAGGGGGAAACTTTATTGCTACCCAAGGCTTATAGCTACTTAGGTGGGGGGCCGTGATTACAGGTAACCACACATCACAGGAAGGGGCAGTACAATAGGCATACACATCATAGGAAGGGGATGTATAATAGGCATAAGCGTGACAGGATGGGGATGAGCTAGGGGTGTGCACGTAGGAAGGGGAGGGACTAGAGGTATACATGTGCCAAGATGGGCAGACAATAGATTCATGATGGCAGCCTAACCTTGGTCACCCTTTGATGGGCTTGACCTCCCTGGGCACTCCTTCAGGGAAACAATTTACTACTATCCTTATCAGAAGGGAGTGGGCCCTACTTGTTGTGGAATAAACAGTGGTGTCTGCTTGCTCTAGAAGGCTGATAATCCTTGGGGAGAATAACCCCTGACCTACTTCTGTTGACCTCCAAGTGTATAGTCATTGGCCACGTATAGCAAGCAGATAAATTTGGCGTATATTTTGGGGAAACAACTTGGGAGAAATCTTTCTGTTTCCCATACATGTGAAACTTAGATGAAATAATGACTAGGTTCTTCTGTTGTTTCTGCTAGCTGCCAAGGAGCCAGTCTCCAACGCGTCATCATTGCCCATCCTCATGAATGGCTTTGGATTGGAACCATTGTGATCTATAGTGTTTGTGCTAACTGATTTTCAGAAGTAAATCATAAGGTCTTTTTCTTAGTAAAGGCCTTTACTTTTTTTAAAAAAATCAAAATATATGATTCTAGTAAATCATATTCTAGGAGCTACACTGAAACCTGGTCAGCATCATAGCAAATCAGCAGCTGCGACTGGTGGTGGTTATGCACGAAGGGCATTGGCTGGGAATCAAACCCATGCATTTCTCATAAAAGGAAGGAATTCTACGGTCCACCACTGCTCTTCCAGTGATTTTAGTCTTTTCCATTCCCATGAAATGTTTTCATTGAT
>NW_022105611.1:22434969-22436814 GCF_000313985.2 Echinops telfairi
TTCTCTTTAAAGGTTCATGACCCCTTTAACCAATTACACACATAATTACGAAGGATTGTTGAATTATTTTGACATAAATAAAAATTTCCAGAAGGGTAATTGGGTAAATCAAAAGAAAATTATATATAGCTTTGGTGAGATAATCACAAAATTGTTCACGAAGGGGAGGCATTGAACTCACCTCCAACTTAGAATAATCAGCCATTTAAGATGAAAGGGCAGTACTTACTGAGGGCAAAGTTCAGAAGGTTAGGAAGAGAGGAAGAATGGAAATGAAAAACAAAGGGAGAGAAGAGATAAGCGATGGTACCCTGTGGGCACTGCAATGGATGGGCTGAATCAGAATGTGCATGAATTGTTGGCTGTAAAACAATTATCTGCTCTGTAAGTCTTCACCTAATTCACAATAAAAAGCTTTTTTAAATTATTGCTAACAAACATACTGAAATTATTTTATGTTTTCATTAAAGATTGTTTTATAGCAGTTGCTCATGTAAACAGTTAAGTTAGACTATGTTAATTCTATATGGTCAAAGTCTCTTAAACTTATGAGATCCTGTTGTTGTTGTTTGCTCTTAGATTCTGACTCAGTTGCCCTGTGTACAACAGAACAAGACATGCCAGTCCAACACCATGCTTGTTATATTTGAGTCCACTGTTGCAGCCACAGTGTCAATGCATCTCATCCAGGAGCTTCCTCTTTTTCTGACCTTCTACTTTAGCCAACCGTGATGTTCTTTACCAGTGACGTATTTCTCCTGGTTACTTGAGACCAGCATTCTGAGGTCTAAGAAGCACCTTGGCTATACTTCTTCCAGGACAGGTTTGTTGGTTCCTCTGGCAGCCCATGGTTCCTTCGATCTTCTTCACCAGCAACATAATTCAAATGCATCTATTCCACTTGGTATTTCCTTATTCATTGTCCAGCTCTCACATGTATATCAGGAGTTATCATGGTGTTGTCTATTGGTCAACTTGTGAGAGGTTTTGATTTGCTTTACGTTGAATTGTAATCTGTGCCAGCTATTACAGTAGTGTGTATTCAAAATTATTCCCATGGTTAACTCAAAAATAAGAGCACAGATGGTTGGATGTATCATCTCTGCACTAAACTCCAAATCTTGCTAAGAATTTTCTAATTTTTTTTCAATAAGAAAATAGTTTTATGATTTCAGAGAACTGGAGTCTCTGTCCCAATGCACTGGGAACCCACCAGAGATCTCTGACTGGGATGCAGGATTACATTCTTCTCTGTGACCCAGTATTTTATTTACAAGACCCCTGCAAAGAGGAAAGTCTAATGATTCATTTAAAATGCAACTCTTCTCACTAGAGAGATGAGAGATTAAAATGTGCTACCTAGGTTGATTTTGACACTATATTTTAAAACCACCCTAAGCAGAGTGAAATGTATGAGGAGTACCCAATAAAAACTAGAATTGTGCTGGGCAGAGCAAAGCTTTCATAGGACACGTTTTCCCGACTACGCAAGCATCCAGCAACTAGCTCTGAGTTAGTGCCCCCGAGTGGTGTCACCTGGGAAGGTTCTCTCTGGTCACAGTGAATTTTTTCGCAAAAGCAGTTTCGCTTGAACTTCATTTTTGGTGATGACCGATTTAAGAGAATAGTGTACGGTTGTGAAATTTTGTTTCCTGCTGGGGAAAATGCTGCAGAAACTATTGTGATGTTGAACACAGCTTACAAGGACAGAGCTGTGGGAAAGACTCAAGGTGAGATGTCAATCGATGTGAGACAGAAAAAGGCCTGATTTGTGGCAGACAGGGGACTGGTTTTGCCACCACGACAAGGCACCTGCTCTTGCAGCCATCTCAATGCACCAGTTTT
>NW_022105612.1:0-1162 GCF_000313985.2 Echinops telfairi
TTTTATCTGGTGGGGCTCCAAAGGGTCGTCTGTTTTGAGCGGGCGCTACCTCGTGGCATTAGTATCGTTTCAAGCAGACTGGCAGCCGCACCCGTGTCCCGGTAAGAACAAACCCCCGGACCCCCGGCCGCCTTACCTCCTGGCAGACCCGGTACTGATCGATGGCCCACACGGTGGGCACGTGGGTGGCCAGCAGCTGGTACTGGGTGAGCGTGGTATTGCACGCTCGGGCGCAGATCAGGCGAGTCTTCCCCACGGCGTTGTCGCCCACCACCACACACTTGATGGTCTCCACGTTGGGCCGTTCGTAGTCCATGTCAGTGTCCATTTATAAAACCCTGCCGAGAGAGCGGACGTGGCGTTAGAGACCCCCGAGCTGCCCAGGGCAATGGAAGACCCGCCGGGCCGCGGCCTAGGAATGTCTGAAGGGCTAACTTATTAACCACCTTTGTGATAAAGAAGCAGAAGACAGTGAAGGCAGGGTAGGGACCTGGTTTCTTTCACTGTCACCACAAGAATCAAATTAATTATCTTTTTAAAAGGGTTCCCAATACATTTCCAAGTTTAGGGAATATATTCCACATGCTGCAACGGTCATGTCCATCCACTTCCCAATGCCTTGTAATTCACACCAACGATAGTAAAAATAGCAGTTATAAAAACACAGGTTTGCAAACCAGACTGAACACCAGAAAAGATCATTTGATTTTTCTCCTTCATAAATGATACCAAGCTAAAAAGAAAAGTCCTAAGGAAATGAAACAGCTCTCTCACAACAAGGAAATGCAGGGCTTAGGGCCCAGTGCCTAGTCAAAGAAACGCCCACGATTGTTAGGCTATCCACAAAATGTAACTCTGGTGCATTATCAGTGTACTATGACATAGCTTATGTTTCAAAAAGATCCTGGAGTCTGAGACAGACAGCTCTGGGTTTGTTCTTTACCAGGGGTGGGGTCTGGAGGCTGTGAAGAATCAGAAAATAGAGAGGAAATACAAGGTACAAACATACACACAAAGTAAGGCACAAGGTAAACTGGACCAGAAACATGGAGTGTTTCCCCAAACCCCCTTTGCTGCTCAGAGACATAACCCTGACTTGGGAAGCTTTTCCTGTTTTCCTCAAAGGGGTAACAGCTGAGAGCTGACTGAGCTAGATACTGCC
>NW_022105612.1:2070-3142 GCF_000313985.2 Echinops telfairi
ATTGTCTCCTGGGACACACTCAAGGAGGTGTTCAACCAAGGCTGTAGAACTTTTGGCAGGAAAGGGTGGAGTCATTCAAGGAAGAGATGTGTGGGGAGATTGGGATTTGATTTGTGGTTCCTGAAGAGTGAAGAGATAAAAAATCTACAGGCACCCGTCCCTGACTTGGCAAATGCTGATTCTGAAGCTCTTGGGTGGGGAAAGAGACCCTTTAAGAACCCTAAGCCTTGGTATACACCCCAAGAAATAAAGAACAACACAGGAACAACACTCATGCTTATTGTAGTGCTAGGTCCAGTACCCAAAAGATGGAAACAACCAAAATGTCTGTAAGGAATGGATAAATACAGGTTCATACAGATGTACAATGGAACATGACGCATCCCTAAAGAACAATGATCAAGCTGGCAAAAACCTCATGGCATGGAATGATTGTAGGCTCAGCAAATCCCATACAAATACTGAATAAGACCACCACTACAAAAGAAAAACAAAACAAGAATGGTTTTCATACTAACATCTTGGAAGTACTTCTTCTGAAGAGCCACAAACATGGACTCCTGAATTCTGATTCACCCTTAATATTCTAGGGTTTTATTATTTGTTTCCCACTTAATAGTACAGTGTGGCAAAACATGCCTTTGGCTTTCGATCAGTGGTTCTCAAATAGCACCCCCAAGGAACATTTGACAATACCTGGAGACATTTTCTTGGGTTGCTGACGCCACGGGAGGGTGGATGCAACTGGCATTTAATCAGTAGAGGCTAGGAAGGTGGCTAAACTTTGTATAGGCCCCAGGCAGCACCTGTCTGCCAAACAAAGAATGTTCTGGTGCAAAATGTCATAGTTCTGAGCCTGAGAAACTCTGCTTTAGATGGATCTCAGCTTGAATCTCAGTTCCTCCAAAACCTAGTATGGTGACGTTGGGCAAGTTATGTGCCCTTTCTGGGCCTAAGCTGCCTCAGTCTGTTCAGCGTGAATAAAATACCACCTTCAGGAAGTTGTTGGGAGAAGCCAGTAGAGTGAAGCTCACTGTGCTTGCCCAGTGCAGTGCCTAGGCACTCTCATCAC
>NW_022105612.1:3326-4341 GCF_000313985.2 Echinops telfairi
AGACAGTTTTTTATAGGCTGGAAATTATTACGGTGCCTTGCTGACTTAGAAAACACGAGTCCCCGCTGAAAGGCCTACGTGACATTCAAGGAGAGTAAATTAAATCTGACTTTTTTTTTTTAATATACCGACCAAACTCAAAATGAGGGAGGGAGGAATCAAAAAGATATTCTGAACCCCAGGACTGATGAACCTATAGAGATGCAAGTAGGGATCCCAGGGCTTCAGGAAGGGGTTCAAGAAGAAAGAGAAGGTTTGGAAACGGATTGTGGTAGCAATTGTACAATACTGCTTGATGTGACTGAACTGTGGATGATATGTGTAGTAGCTCCCAATAAAAATGGTTTTGGGAAAAAAAGATATTTTCAAGAGGGCTCATGTGACTTAAAGCAATAACTTTCCATTTCCTTAAATTTTTTTTTCTTCCTGAATGTATTTTCATAAAAAAAATCCGGAGCGTACCATGACTTCACCAGGGAGAGGAACTACTTTGGATTCTTCCTGGAACCATTCAGAAACGCCTAAAGAGCCTTGCTGATGGGGGCCAAGAGGAAGAGGGGCGGTTGCCACAGCTTCCCTTCCCAAGGACAGGAACCTCCCAAACTTCCTTGGCAGCTGGTGGGAAGTGGGGCTAGAGGAGGTTGGGGTGGCAATGGATTGTAATGACCCTTTTGGTGACAATGATTGTCATGATTTTAATGGCTAAAGTTAAAAAAATATTTATAGTAGGGCCTAACACACAGTTGGGACTCACTAAGCATTCATTTCAAGTGGCTTGAGAAAAAGAAGCATTTGGATAAGCGAGATTAGGGTGAAGATGGAGAGAGATGAGGAAGACTGTTAGAAGAAAATGCTATCACAGGATGATCTCTGACAGGGACAAAGGGTGTGGCATTGTCTCCTGGGACACACTCAAGGAGGTGTTCAACCAAGGCTGTAGAACTTTTGGCAGGAAAGGGTGGAGTCATTCAAGGAAGAGATGTGTGGGGAGATTGGGATTTGATTTGTGGTTCCT
>NW_022105613.1:0-1717 GCF_000313985.2 Echinops telfairi
TCAATAATTTGTAATCCATTCTGAAAGCTGTAGTCTTTGATCTTCCTTAGTAAGAGTTTCAGGCTCTCCTCCAGTTTCAGCAATCATGGTTGTCATCTGC
Organism: Echinops telfairi; assembly: GCF_000313985.2. Classification (NCBI taxonomy): domain Eukaryota; kingdom Metazoa; phylum Chordata; class Mammalia; order Afrosoricida; family Tenrecidae; genus Echinops; species Echinops telfairi. The sequence continues at coordinate 101 of NW_022105613.1, forward strand.
ACACTACACGTTGTTAGTGAGCCTTCCGGTAATCCTGATGCTGTACTCTTCTTCTTGTAATCCAGTTTCTCAGATAATTTGTATGCTTAGCATATGAATTGAATAAGTAGATTAAACAGATACAATGCTGACACACAATTTTCCTGAATTTAAAACATGCAATACCCCCTTGCTCTGTTCTAATGATTTTTTCTTTGTCTATAAACAGGTTCCACTTAAGCATTGTTAAGTGCTCTGCATTTCCCATTCTTCATAATATTATCAATAGTTATGAATGTCTGCATAATCAATAAAGCATAAATAATAAGTAAGCATTGGTGTTCTGCTGGGTTTCCTGGAGAAGGAACTGTAATCATGGGTAGTTCAAGTTGGTGGGTCATATCTTAAACTGGAGGCTTTTCGTGATTTATGTAGCTGCAGAGGCTAATCAATTTGGAAAAGAAAACCAATCAGGTTGCAGAAAAACCACAGGCTGGTGGAGGCAGAGGTGATTGACTTTAAGATCAGGAAGTCAGGCTATGGTTGCAGAGTAGAATGAATCCAGGGTTAGGAGGCAATATGGCCAGTGCTGATAGCTCTCAGGTCTGGTAAGCAATATGATAGACCACTGGCTCAAGTTCAGAGAACTGGAGGTCAAAAAGACAGATGCAGGATTCAGACCAGCAAATAAAGCCAATCCCTCCCCAAAACAACACACACTCAAGGAAATCTCCTTTCAATTGGGTCAGGGCATTGACCTGGGTAAGAGGCTCCAATCCTCCCTAATCCTCTCAGTACTTCTTTGTTGTCCATGACAGAACACATCATGAAGTTCATTATACTGGTAGGTCACCTCATGTGGGATTATCAGGTCCTAAGTGTCAAATCACTGAGAATCCTGGCCCAACCACATTGACACAAAACTAAACTATCATAGCATCTTTCTTGTATTTTCTGCTTTCTGTCATGACCAATACGCTGTCATCAATGGAAATTTGTGTTCCATTCTCTTCTGAATCCAGCTTGAATTTCTGGCACCTCTCTGTCAATGTACTGCTGCAACTGTTTTTAAATTAGTTTTAGAAAAAATACTTGCATTTGAGTATATTATAAATAAATTGTTCAACAATTCCCACATTCTGTTGGGTCACTTTTGCTTGCAATGGGCACAAATGCAGTCAGTTGCTGGTTTGCTGTTTTCTAAATGAATTTCCAAGAATGAGTGCTTGAGGTGCTATTCAGCCTGTTGACATATTTCAACTGGCATTCTATTGATTTCTGGATTCGTATACTTGACTGATGCTTCCACTATAATTTTAATTCTTCCTTCATGTGTTAATCCAGGTAGACTAAAGGAACAAATCCATAGAAACTCATATGGTATAGAGAGAGTTTTATATAAAGGGTAATTGTACATTAAGAAAGCATCCCAACCCAGTCCAGTCCAAGCCCATACGTCCGATATTAGTCCATAAGTCTGATACCAATCTATAAAGTTCTCTTCAGACTCATAGAACACATGCAACGACACTGATTGCAGGATGATCACAGACCAGTAGGTAGAACGTCTTTGGATCCAGTGGTGTTGTAAGCATCTCAGCACTGGCTGGGGTCATTACGTGGATTCTCTGGCTCCAG
>NW_022105613.1:2985-4340 GCF_000313985.2 Echinops telfairi
GGTTACATTAGAATATCAACAGGGAGCTGTGACACATTCGTGCTGGATTCAGAAGAAGTCATGGCATGAGGAATATTATTTCTAACTTCACAAAGATTTTGGCTGAAAGCAGAGGATATCTGTTGAATTGTGTTTTATTGACTACACAAAGACATTTGACCTTATGGATAATTATAAGGTATGGATAACATTGAGGAAAACAAGGAAATTTCAGAATACTTCACTGCGCTAATGTGGAACCTGTAAATGGACCAAGATGGAGTCACTGGAACAGAACAAGGGATTCTCGGACTCAACACACAAGTTTATCATTACTTCCTTAGGGGTGGGTATATGCATTTTTATTATAGATGTATTAACTAGAATTCCTTTAAGTAGAGAGATATCATCCTATCACAGGCAGTGTTGTTCTTCAAGACAGATTTTGAAATTTTCTTTTTGACAATGAATGGGATGCCTTTCCTCTTGAATTTGTCATTCTCAGCATAGTAAATCATAGAATTTTCTGATTCAACATGGTTAATACCAATCCATATCAGCTCCTTAATGCCTAGGATATCAATTTATGAGTTTCAAGTCATTTTGGAAAACATCCATTTTCCTAGATTCATAGTTCTTACATACCACATTCCACATCTGAATGCATGTTTGCAACTATTTCTTCTCATTTTGAATCATATCCCATTAGTAAATTCAGGTCCCCTTAGCTTTACTCCATGTAGGTCATTATGGTGGACTGTACTCTGAGAAGGCAGTGCTTCTTCAGTTGTATTTTGAGTAACTTCCAAATTGAGGGGCTCATCTTCTAGCACCAGGAATAATATTTTTAGTGGTTAACCCCATGGACCTGTGAAGTCTTGGTTCTATATCTGATAATGTTCCACTGCTACTCATTATGATATTTAATGGCTAGTTCCAAAGATGTGGACAGCCTATTCCTTCTTAGTAGGTTTTGTTGTTTTTTTTCCTTTGTTAGTTTGAAATCTCCACTTGAACCTGTTCACTATGAGGACTGTTCCTGGTTTTTAAAATCCTGGTGATGTAGCTCCCAGAATGAAAGCCATACTAAAGCTACAACAATGTGACAAGCTGGCAGACAAGTGGTGCTTTCCCAAGCTAATCCCTCAGAAATAGGCTGTCTAGCCTTTCTTTGCAGTCTGCCTTTGGTCTGGAAGTTCCCCTAGAATTTCTTCAGCATGGGTTACCCTGCTTACATTTGAAATTTCAGTGACATGATGATAATATAATGCTTGGTTTCATCATCTGGAGATTCATATTTATAATCAGTTATTTCACATCTTCCTTTCATTTATATGTATAGTTTGTTGGGGTTTTTTCCTGAATAAATTCTGTTA
>NW_022105614.1:0-1336 GCF_000313985.2 Echinops telfairi
TAGACACTGGATCCATAAGACTTCCAACCCACTGGCCTGTGATCCTCCTGCATTCGGCATCATTGCATGTGTTGTGTGAGTCAGAAGAGGACTTCATAGATTGGTATGAAACATATGGGCTAATATCGGACTTATGGATTTGATCTGGACTGGGATGGGATGTTTTTCTCAATATTTAACTGCTCTTGTATATAAACCTCTTTCTTATTCACATGAGTCTATGAATTTGTTTCTCTAGTCTGGACTAACACACAGGGCTTTAGTCTTTGGCCCCATCCACACGGTCCCCCGGCCTCCTCTGCCTCACTGTCTCAGGGTGACTTCTCTGCTTGGTGTCACGGTCTCAATGTGGCGGGCACGCTGGGGCCTCCGCCACTTCGGGCAATTCTTCTGAATTGATGGTCCGGAATTCTCTCTCATCCTGCCTCTGAAATGGCGCCCTTATACCCAGAACAATGGAAAAACCGACCAATCCCCGAGTTAGAGTCCTCTACACCTTATTTGCTTGGATTATGGGTGGAAGGAGGAGCCCTGGTGGCATAGTGGTTATGCGGTGGGCTGTTTACCCAGCGCAATGTCCTTCTCCAGGGACTGGTCTCTTCTGACCTGTCCAAAGTATCAAGCCTCACCATCCTTGCTCCTAAGGAGCATTCTGGATGTCCTTCTTCCAAGACAGATGGGTTTGTTCTTCTGGCCGTCGGTGGGACTTTCAATATTCTCCACCAGCACCATCCTTCGAATGCACAGATCCTTCTTCGGGCTTCTTGACCTAAGGTCCGACTTTCTCATGCATACCAGGCGCTTGAAAATACCGTGGCTGAGTCAGGTGCACCTGAGACAGGTCCTCAAAGAAGCATCCTTGTTTTTCAGCACTTTAAAGAGGTCTCGTGCAGCGGATTCACCCAATGTCATTTGATCCATCTCAGAGCAACCCCAGAGAAAAGCGGTTCTCAATCTGTGGGTCGCGACCTCTTTGAAGGTACAACGACCCTTTCACAGGGGTCGCCCGATGCATCACAGTAGCAAAATGACAGTGATGAAGTAGCAACAAAAATAATTTTATGGTTGAGGGGTCACCCCCACATGAGGAACTGTATGAAAGGGTTGCGGCGTGAGGAAGCTTGAGAACCACTGCTAAAGAAGAAGGTAGAACTGTGATTTTCCGACTCTGAAACCTTTGGAACATCTTGTCTTTGTGGAGCGGCTGATGATTTCAAAGTGCTGACCTTGTACCCACCCCCCCACCAGGGCTCCTACCCATTCTCTGTTGTATGTTTTAAAGTTTTGATGTAGGGCTAACCTTGGAGAAAATGGTGTGAGGGCTGCATCGTCCTGC
>NW_022105614.1:2044-4339 GCF_000313985.2 Echinops telfairi
TATGGACGTGGGTCCTCTCAGGGTCTGTAGGCCAGCAGGGGACCCAGGCCAGAAGAGGAGCCTACCAGCGTGCCCTGAGACAGAGGTGTGGACAGCAGTGGCCGCAGGCTCCCCAGCCAGCCGCCCACTCCTTGTCAAGTGGAGCCCGCGACCTGCTCATACTGCTGAGACTGTTTTTGTCAACTGCTATCACGCTGATAAAGTCAGCTGTCAGGCCAATGTCATTCCTGGGCGAGGAGAGGCTTAACAGGACTGGGGCCCTTTCCTGCCTGCACCCTCGTGGCCCGGTCCCTCCCTCCAGGCCGGACTCGGGCGATAATTTGGGGTCTTGGTATCCTGGCAGGGGGACCATAGGGGTTACGGCTGGAGGCCGGGCCTGGCACGAGCCCCCCATGCTTCACAATGTGATAGCGTTGCCTCCCGGCCCAGGATTCCTGGGACTGTCTGCTGGAGCCAAGGCCTGTTCTCCTTCCTCCTGACAGGCCAGCCAGACTAGGTCATCCGTTTCTTCTGCGCCATTCGGGTTTTTTTCAGCCTGAACCCTGGGTCTATCAAATTGGTTTGAGCAGAGTGGCCGATGGGCTAAGCCTCCTTAAACTGCTCTGACACTCCCAGGTCCTGATTTTCATTCCCGTATGATCCCTGTCACCAGCAAGGCTGCCTCTCCCAGTCCACCCTGGGCTCGGCCAGTCCAGTGCCCCACAGCTGCAAGCCTGGGTGTTTACTAAAACCCCCACTCTTGGCCCCACCACCTAAGGGCCATTGTACTCCGTTTTGTTTGATTCTTGCCGAAAAGAGTGCGAATCTTTTTAAAATTTTTAAGTTTTATTGGCATATACTTCACATATCATACAATTTAATCGTTCAATCATATTAAGAAGATTTGTGGAATCATCACTACAATCAATGTCAGAATATGTTCTTCTCACCCTTGTGTTTAGTTTCCCATCTCCCCCACCCCCATCCTCCCCTACCACGGCCCTAGACCAAGGTCAATCCAGTTACAGTCTCTATAGATCTTTCTGTGCCTGATTTCATATGCAGAAAGTCACACAAAACACAAACAGGAAGCAAACAGACAAAAATCGACAACAATGACTAGGCAAACAGAAAAACCTCAATCAAAACGAAAGTATTAAACAGTGAAACAACTTTCAAAGGGCTCAAAGGGGAGATCAAATAATCAGGTGTTACATTTTAACCTAATGACATCTGCCATAACTCACTTTGCAATGTTCTTTGTCTGATCGCAAGACTATTCCCTTCCCTCCACCGGAGGCTTAATCCACTTGCGGATCCTGCAAATAGATTTTGGTGCTTCCACGGTCGTCCGGGGCATTCTGCAAACCAAATGCTCACAATTTAAGCTCTGATACCATTCCCTCCTTCTGTCTGGATTTTATTATCTTCAATTCTTGGCTCACACAGGCTGGCTTGCTTCTTCCACATAGACCAGGTTGACAGCTCACTTAGATGGCTGTTTGTTTAAAACAGGCCTTTAAGATTCCAGACACTATTCTTTCTGATAGCTGGGCACCATCTGGCTTCCTCACTATACCTTGCTATAGCACCCATATCTTCAGTGATCTCTTCATGAGGGCAAGTATCGAGTAGGGCTATCTCGTAAGAATGGATTGTATTTAGATTGGGACTAGAATTAAGAGGGCACAAATCTTCAATGCGCAGCACAAAGCACCTCTGCAGAGGCCTGCACCCCTTTGATCGCCATTTATAATCACCACAACATGTTCCCATGTGCCTCTTCCTGGCCACCTCCACCCTGGAGAGGGAGCCACTACCTGTCCTCTATTCCTAGAGATGCCGTTAGCCTGTTCTTGAGTCATCCAGTGTGTTCGCTCATGTGCCTGTAAGAGTAAAAGAGTTAAGGACCATCGCAGGGAGCAGTCATCCAAGAGTCCAGTACAACCACTGGACTCTCCCCATCCAGAACAATGATGAAAATCGAAAGACCTGTGGGCAGGAACATTTAGTCCAATGGACGAAGGGATCACAAAAACATCTGCTTCTGTGACCCTGAGAACAGAAGAACTAGGTGGTGCCCGGCCACTACCACCCACTAGTCCAAAAAACGATCACAATAGAAGGTCCTGGATAGAGGGGGAGAAAATTGTGGACCAAATCCTCAAATCATTAGAGACCTAGTTTCCCGTTTGGGTAGAGACTGGTGGGTCCCTGACAGTGGCCCTTCGTCACCCTTCAGGTCTGTAATGGAACTCAACTCCAAGGTCCAAGAATCAACCTTTAGGCTCAAAAGGGCAGCAATGATCCAAGGTC
>NW_022105615.1:0-987 GCF_000313985.2 Echinops telfairi
CCAGGTTTTTTCCAGACATTAAAAAGAAGACTTTTCTGCCTGTATCCATAAAGATGTAAGGAGAGTTTCGTTTTTAGTTTGGGTTTTTGCTATTTTTTCTTTTTTTATGTATAATGGCCATACTTCCATTTCTAAACTGATTTTGGAATCATCATAAGAGATGAAATTTAGAGAATGAATTATTTGCACAATGCTCACTCATCAATCTTAAAAAATATCACTTCAATTAAAATAAAATGATGTCAACATAAACAAGAATGAGATCAACTGATAAGATTTGAAGTGTATTAAACCTGTTTCTGGTTTCTGTTTCTGTCCTGTTGAATTATAGCAATTTTGAGGAGGGTAATTTCTTTGTAGACATTCTAATTGATCTCTCGCACACTAGAAGAAAAGGAAAATAATATGCTAGAGGAACTGAAAATAAAAGATGACATATATATACACACACACAATATATATATATACACACACACACTATGTATATACACACACCACACACACACACTATGTACACACACACACACACACACACACACACCCCAGAACCAAATTCATTGTCATTGAGCAATGCTGACACATAGTGACCCCTTTGAGTTCTGAAACTGTAACTGTGAGAGTAGAGAGATCCTGGGGAGCAGCTCTTGGTTGTAGAACTATTGATGATGAAGGTCACAGCTTAACTACTACCCCACCAGGGCTCTCTCTCTCTCTCTCTCTCTACATACACATTCCATGATAAAAATGAATGAAATCCTGACATGCTACAACATTGCTGAACCTTGAAAATATGTCATTGAGCAATGCTGACACATAGTGACCCCTTTGAGTTCTGAGACTGTAACTGTGAGAGTAGAGAGATCCTGGGGAGCAGCTCTTGGTTGTAGAACTATTGACGATGAAGGTCACAGCTTAACTACTACCCCACCAGGGCTTGCTCGCTCTCTCTCTCTCTCTCTCTCTCTCTATATATATATATATATATAT
>NW_022105615.1:3373-4339 GCF_000313985.2 Echinops telfairi
TTTGGGAGACACACTAACTCGTGATCTTTGTGGGAATAAGGGATCCCTTGAGTCACCAAAGGCACTAACACAGTTTGATAACTGATGTGGATACATTTTATGCGTTCTTCTGAAAGAGATTTCGACTAACTTGGGGTGGGGGTGGCTGATTGAGAGCGACCATATTTTGAGATGAAAACAAAAAGGGCTAGAAGAACTCAGTGCATTGAAAACAGATTAGAAAAAGATGATGCAGTTTTTTTAAAATGAAAAACAGGATGTCTTGACAACTAAGAAGAAAGAAAAGAAGACCCTCGCTTGGCTTGTTCAAACTCTCCCGCCAGCGGTTTAGCATCCTTCTGCCTCACCTGCTGAAATGTTCATAAATGGGTGTTTCATTTGGAGAATGAGCAAAGATCATCCTTTCTCCTAAAGAGTCCCGGCAGCTTTATGAATGTAATTCTAGAAACAGGAGCCTGAAGTTAAGCATCTGCACATGTGCTCTGTTTTTTCCTCCAGAAGAAAACAATCGTTGGGTAAGATTACACACTAATGGAAGTTATTTTCACTAAATAGGTACATTTAGTCAGTTGTAATTTGGTAGATCATAAAAAAGAAAAAGAAAAAAATGATTTCAAGTGAGAAGGACAGGTTAAAAAGGTTCTGAGTCATGAATTACATGAAAAGGCATCATTATAGACCCCAAATCTTAAAGAGTTTTTAAAAGAAAATTTAAGTTAATGGAGCCTATATAATAGATGTATTGGTTTGAAGAATTGTTAGGACCCTGCCTTCTTGCCCCATTAATTTTTTTTGGGGGGGTGGGGAGAAGAGAGTCTAAGGAAGTCTTTTAGTTCATGCTGTACAGGAAAAATTGAACTATAAGAAATTTGAGAACGAGAAGAAATTTGAGAACTATCTCTCAGGAGACTGGCTATCTGATTGGCCTTAGATAATGTTGTTAACACTCAATGTACAAATGGATTC
>NW_022105616.1:0-1629 GCF_000313985.2 Echinops telfairi
CAAAGGCAGAAATTGAACCACTGTTTTATCACATAGGGATAGTGATTGTTAAACAAATTATGCATATAAATGTGCCTCCACTGAACTCTATTAATTAGAATTCTACTTTTTGCCAGGGGTCTCTTTGTTTATTCAGTGATAAATACAATTTCCGCTTATTCCAAAATTATTTGAATTCTTTTGAGTGACCCTAGGTACACTGCACTTATAGAGTTAATCAGATTAGAATGATTCAATTAGAAATTTCATCCAGTTGAAATTATTTTATTCAATGATAGCTTTTATCAAAATCTGTTTACTGAATCCAAAGCTAAATGCATGTTCTGAATGGTCTCTATTCTATTCAAAACCATGCATTACATGAGTTGGCAAAGATTAGATGCCTAGCACAATACCTGACAAATAGATAGTAGGCCAACATTTGTTCACATCCTTCTTAATGAGAAGGATCAAATTCAGAGAACAATTTGAGGGAGCTGAGTGCTACCTGCAAAGATAAGGCCATGGCTTTACAAGACACATTGGAATCAATATGCTTTTATAAATTTTATTTTAAAAAATCATTTTATTGGGGGCTCTTACAACACTTATAACATTCCATACATTAATTGTATCAAGCATATTTGTACATATGTTGCCATCATTATTTTCTAAACATTTACTTGCTATTTGAGCCCGTGGTATCAGCTCACCTTTTTTTCCCTCCCTTACCCCCTCATGACCCCTTGATAAATTATAAATTATTATTATTTTCATATATTATACCGACCGCTGTCCCCTGTCCCCCGTGGTTTCTGTTGTTTGTCCTTATACCACTACTCCCATTCCTGCTCCTAGATTCCATTTGTTGTGAGCTCTTATCTCTTACCTGTACCTGTGTACATGTTCCAGTCTAGCCTCTAGTGAAAGGCAGGACTGGAGCCATGATTGTTGGGGGTTAGGTAGCCTCAAAGAACCAGAGGAATATTATGTGCTTTATCGGTGTTATACTGTTCCCTGGTTGACTTATTCCTTTCTTGTGACCCCTTTGTAAGGAGATGCCAGATTGTCTACAAATAGGCTTGGGGTCTCTGCTTAGACCACCCCCTCATTCTCAACAATATGTGTGTGTATGTGTGTATGTGTGTATTTGTTTGTTTGGGGCCTTCTTATGCCTAATACTGTATCTCGTCAACACCTCATGATCACAGGGGCTGGTGTGCATCCTCCATTGTGGGCTTGTTGCTTCCCATAAATATGTCTTTTTAAAGAAAATAAACCTACAAGGTCCTGTGTACAAATTCCAACTCTGAAGTCGGGACAGTTCTCTTATTTCCAAACCGATTCCCCAAGTCCTCTTTACTTGGTCATTCACTATGCTGGTCACTGCTTCCTATCATTCTACGACTTAGTGACCCAGCCTTGGGCCAAATCTACAGAAATTAAGTCCTGCAAGTTGACTCTACACAACTGCTTCTACTTTCCGATGTCTACTTAAGACTCACAATTCATTTCTGTCGCAATATTCTAAAGTGCAGGAACGCAGACTCTTCTAAATGGCTCTAATACTGGAAAGCACCGCTTGCTTTATAAGATCAACCCGAAAGGAATCATTTCATTGTTGAGCCCCTTAGAAGGATCAGTAGTTGG
>NW_022105616.1:2801-4334 GCF_000313985.2 Echinops telfairi
TCCTTCTGCTACCTTAATACTAAACCTATAAATATAGGCACATAGATCTATTTCCACATCCTCATATAGAAGCTGGAGGTTTCATAATAGAATTTTATGAGACCATGGCTTGCTCATTGCAAATATCTCTTATCAACCACGTAAATGATGACTATGCACATGGACCTTCCCAGATGTAATAAACAGGAAACAAATAAACTCTAAACAGACTCAATCTCAAAAGAAAATCCCCACAACAAGTTATAGTCAAGCTTGCTAATAAAAGATGAAACAGAGTAGATATTTTATAGTTAGAGAAGATAATGAGTCATTCTCAAAAAGACAACAAGCTGTTTTGAATTTGGAGAGAAAAATCTCAAAAACAAATGATCCTCCAAGAAAAAGTTAGAAACTCAACAAAAGGAGGAAAATCATATAATCATGTTAACCAGTAAGATTAAAAAAAGAAGGAACTGACAATAGAATTTATTAAAAAGGGATGCAGCAAAAAAATTATCATGAACAATGAAACCAGTATTACCGTAAAGGAACATATAACAAAATGACACTAATAAAAATGTACTTATCAATCACAACATTGAATGTAAATGGATTGAATTCACGAGTTAAGAAACAGACTAACAGAATGGAAGAGAAAACACAAAATTTTAGTATGCTGCTTACAAGAAACACACCTTAAATATAAAGATAAACATAGACTGAAAGTCAAAGAATGGGGGAAAATATATCAAGCTAACAGCTGTAAGAGGACGCAAAAGTCACAATATTAATCTTTGACAAAATGGTCATATGTGTGTGTGTATAGATATAAAATGAAAGACCTTCAAAACACATTCATCAAATTCTTATAGAAATGAAGAAACAAGTACAGGACAACTAGGAAACTTCAATAAATCACTCTTGAGTAAACTACAAAGAAAATCAACAATGACACAGAAGAGCTAAATGACACAATTAATCAACTTGATCTCTTAGAAATATACAGAACACTTCACCCAATAAAAACATAGTATACATTTTTTCCCAGTGCACATGGGATCTACTCCAGAATAGATCACATTGTGGGAGGGAGGGTATGGTGGGGGGAAGGGATGGAAAGTAGAGAGAGAGGGAGGGTAGTCAAAGAAGAAGAGAATAAAAGAACCACATGTATGGGGCGGGCTGGGGGGGCTGGTATGTAAAGGGCTACTGTTACTGATTTAATTTTAGGAAATGGATTGTGCAACTATATAGAATATATTTTTCTTTGTACATACTATATTCTACCAAAAAAGAGGGAAAGCATTTAAATACGTATAAATTAATTAAAACAAACAAAAATAAAGTTAAATTTTTTGAAAAAGAGAGAGAGAAGGGCCACAGCCTTATAAATCCTCCAGATTCCTCACCCATCAGACCTGAAAACTGGTCTGAGATGGGTACCAAAGGAGACAAGATGAAGCTAAAATTTACTTGAGTTAATTTTCAACATAAAATTTGATTTCAAACAACAGAAAAAGACAGGAAAGAAAGAAGAGACAAAAATAGATTTCA
>NW_022105617.1:0-1323 GCF_000313985.2 Echinops telfairi
GTTTCCCTGTGAAAAAAGAGAGATGATAACAGTCTCTAGCTGATAGAGTTGGGAGAACTCAAGGATCTAATGATTATGAAAATGCCTAGACTAGATCCTAGCAGACGGCGAGCAATGTCTCTGTTCTCCGTGGGTTCTTTGCATTTTTGCCTATCATGCAACAGAGGCACTGGGTGAGGCCGGGCTGTCTAAAGAGACAAAACCAATGGCACTCTGTGGCACTTACATCTCCTGTCAACTTGAGCGAAGAGGTGGAGTCTAGCCTGCCATTCAGGTCATAGCCAGTGAGGATCTGTGTGGGTATGGCTTCCTGAGGATTCTGGGAACTCCTGTGTTCCTCCCTGGAGGTGGGACACACACTCTCCCTGCTTGACATTCCTGTAACAAGCCACATGGAGCTACGCTGATGGCTTCAAAGCCCTGGAGCTGGAGGAGTCATGTGGAGACCCAGGCTGGCACTGAGATGCTTCCACTGCTTGTGGATGCACAAGACTTTCCACCCACTGGCCCGTGATCTTCCTGCATTCAATGTCATTGCATGTGTTGCGTGAGTCTGAAGCGGAATTTATAGAATGGTATCAGACATATTGGCTAATATCGGACTTAGGGATTTGATCTGGAGTGGGCTAGAATGTGTTCTTAATATGCAATTACTCTTCCTAAACAGCTCTTTCTTATACACATATGAGTGACTCTGGATTAGTTTCTCTCATCAACGCAGACTAACACACACTCATATATGTGTAAGCAGGACCTTTATATCAAGTAGTATCAGGAAAGCATCCCATCCCAGTCCAACCCAACCCCATGGGTCCAATACTGGCCAGAACCCTCTCCAGTCTCATGAAGCCAAAGGTGGATGAGACAGAAGTGTGAAGCCGGATGCAGGGAGACCACAGGCTGCCAAGTGCAGAGTCACATGGATCTAAGGTCGGTGGATTTATGGCCCGATGCAGACATCTCGGAGGTTGGCACCCAGGTCAGCAGCCCACATAGGGCCGCTCCTGGAGACAGACATGGGGTTCTGAATGGATGAAGGTGAAGGGCAAGAGAGAGGGAGTAGGGGGATGGGGAGGACCCCAGTGTCTTGCTTACAAAGAGGCCACAACCCCCAGGAGGCATCATCAGGCTGCGCCCTGATGGACGGGTGGGACTCCACCCAACCCAAGTGCAAGCTGTCATAAAATCTAACCACCACATGTCCTAACTGCCCTTTTATTACTTTGAAAAGATGTGTGTCAACGGGCTTGAGAGTCTCTCAGGAGGGAAATGCAAGCATGCCGGATCCAGTCGATTCTGACTCATGGTGACCGTGTGTGCGCG
>NW_022105617.1:3234-4277 GCF_000313985.2 Echinops telfairi
TGGGGAAAGAGCTACTTTTCCATTTGTATTTCCTGTCTGCATTAGCTGTCACTTCGCTCTGCAGTGTGCCTGCCTGCTGTCTGGTTGTACTCATCACCACCCATGCAATGGCCTGCAGGTTAAAGAGAATAGGCTTTGTTCCTCTGAAGAGTCCTTTTGGAAGCGTCGTAGCCTTAACACATTTGTCAAGGTAGAGACGATGTGATGGAGGTGAAGTGGGCGCAGGCACTCCCCAGGAAAGGGTACTGATTAGTTGGTGGAGATTGTGCTCCCAAAAAAAGGAGCTGGAGGGGGGTAGTTCCAGCAGAGGGACCTGAGGGGGATTACATGCTAGTTGGCACCAGAACTGAGAGTAGAACCTAGGTCCCCCCGCTGGAACCCCAGTACTTTTCCACTGTAAATTATTTCCAGGAGGGAGAAACAGTTTTATTGGTTGCATGCCCACATCTATGGTGGCTGCGTTTCTGGAAAGCCTGCTCAGCCAGGCACATAACATTTCGTTCTGCATGAGGGTACATCCAAATGGTCCGGCTCTGTGGGTCCCAGTTCTTACATGCCTGCGTTGATTCCAGACCGAAGCTGGTGGCATCTGCCTCGGCAATCAGTCCTATCCTTGCCTCCGTTCCATGAGGCTGCCTCCAAAGCCAAGGTCTGTTCAAGACAGGCTTCCAAGGGGATCTGCAGAGCCAGTCAAATCCAAGGCAGAGAGGTCAGCGCAGGAAGCGATGGCGACTATCCTATGGAATTCCAAGCGGGGGCTTTGGATGGATTTTCTTGAAGGACACAGGACACTCACAGGGGCTTATGATGACGAAGTGTTGAGAAAATGGAGGATTGCATTGGGGAGACGAAGACCAGGAAAGTCGCACCGAGGATTTTTCGTTTTTCTCCTTCGTGACAACGCACGTGCTTATGCTTCGAAGGTAGTGCGGATTGTCTGATGGGAATTTTGTTGGGAAACCTTACCCCATGCACTCCTGCGGCTCTGACCTAGCTCCTTCGCACTTCCTTTGGTTCCCAAAACGCAAAAGAACAAAGGAAGA
>NW_022105618.1:0-1136 GCF_000313985.2 Echinops telfairi
CTTTCTGTAACACAGACAATCTGGCTGAAGAATAGAACATAGCATTCTAATAGTGAACCAGGTATTTCTTTATTACTGTCAGCAAAATCTGAACTACCGTTCAGCAGTCTATCTAAACTCATTAGATGATTATCTTTACTTAAAATAATGTGTACTTGCATCTCTGAAAGTCTTCATTACCATATAAAGGACCATTACATTGGTAGCAATTAAAAAACCTACTCAGTAAATATTCTCAATGATCTGTGGCAGCTAATCTGTGCATATTAAGGAGCATAATCAACACAAAATCAAGAATAATAAATACACATTGTAGACTATCAAAACCTAAATATAATTCCCTTGACATCTGTATTGAAGATTAAGATATATTTATAAGACAGCATAAAATTCCAACACATTTAGTGGATTTTACAAAATGTATCTTTTTCTGTTTATATAAATTGATAATTATTAGTAGGAGTCCAAAATCTTATATAAATTAAAAACTTCTTCTAGGAATGTTTTATGGTCATGATCTTGAGTAATTTGCTGAGAGATGTTCTTTTAATCTGTTTTCCCTCTTAAATTCCGACATGATTTTCCAACATTTTCTACTAGGTCATTTGTTGGAAATTAATCTTGTATGAAGATTATTCCGTTTAGTAAGCTGTTATACACACACATATATGTATATACTTGAAAAGTTTATGATATTTTCCAGTAATTTTCAAATCCATTTTTTCACAAACCTTTTGAAACTTCTTATATATGAAGCACGGATTTATTTAATCATATTATTATACCCAAGATACATAAAAGAGAAAGAATAGCCACTGTTTGATTAAGTCAACCTTGAATTAGAATGAACTTAAATATATACCTTTATAAATTCTCAAATGCCCTTGATGGGTGGTGGTATTGGGCCATGGTTTCAATCAGTCCCAGAAAGCTGAATTCTAATTCTACTTGTGCTCCTACATGACAATGTGACCTTTCCCTAAACTGAGCGCTGGCTTTCTCTTGGCGAAGCATAGCTTTGACAAAACGAACTCAGAAGCCAGTCTGCTGGATTTGAATTCCAGCTTCATTGCTTTTTGGTTGTACCACTTTATATCCTGGACCTAACCATACACCTTTATTTTTCCATCTGTAAA
>NW_022105618.1:2449-4336 GCF_000313985.2 Echinops telfairi
TTACCATCTCGTGAGTGGGGTTTCTTGCCTGTTTGGTAGTGTTATTGTGTGTACAAGTATGTTTCCTCGAGGACTTAGGACATGTGGGAGGTGGAGGAGGAGAGCACCAGAGAACAAAGTAGGGAAGAAGGAAGAAGGAGGAAAATGGCAAACAGGGAAGCTTGGGTATTGATTAGGTCTGCACCAAGCTGCCCATGCAATCTGCTGTCCACGGGAACCCTCTGTGGTTAACGAGGTGAGACGTCTGGCCGGCTGGGTTGTCTACGGGGCTGGGAAAAATTGGCTGTGCCAGGGCGGAGTGCGGCTCACAGGAGCAGCTGCTGCAGCTGGTTCATCATCGAGGGGAGTCTGTCAGAGGAGCTGCTTCTCACCCACATTAAGAAACTTGGGTCCACTTAGCTTGTGAGTTGAATTTATCACTGCCAGGCAGTGCGGGATATCCCGCCTAGCAGAACCTCTCCAGTATTCGCAGAGGAGACCTTCCTGTGTGTTTGTCAAATCCCAACCTTCAAGTTCTTCTTTGTATATGGGGTGAAATATGGGTCCTGTTTCAGTCTCTTGCAGGTAAAGATCCAATTTTTCCAGCATCATTTGTTGAATAGATAGTTTTAGCCTTTTATATAAAAAAAAGATGTCTGTAGATACTTGGATTTAGTTCTGGGTTCTCAATGATCTATTCTGATCCATTGGTCTGTATATGTATTGCTATACCAATACCAAGTTGGTCTCCCTTCTGGTTTGATAGCTTTCTAAGATATCAAGGTCAAGGTCCTATGAAGATCAAAATAGTTGGTATCAAACTATAGTGTTCTAGGGGTTTAAAATACATCAAAGATCAAAACAAATTTCTCACACTTTGGAGTATTTAATGCAATAGCACTGCTGCCTGGCCCTGCGGCACCCTCACAACTGTTGCTGGGCCTGAGCCCATTGCAGCAGCCACTGTGTCCCTCCAGCTCCTTGGGGGCCTTCCTTGCTTTTGCTGCCCTGCTATTTTCCAAGCATAATGTCCCTCTCCAGGGACTGGTGTCTCCTGATAACATGTCTAAAGTATGTAAGATGAAATCTGGCCATCCTTGCCTCTATTTCCCTACATTTTCCAAGACAGATTTGTTTGTCTTGATAGCAGTGCACAGTACATTCATATTCTTCTCCAGCGCCACAATGCAAATGCCTCAATTCTCCTTTGGTCATCCTTCTTTAATTTCCAACTTTCACATGTATATAAGATAGCTGAAAATATCATGACTTGGGTCAAATGCAGCCCGGTTTTTCAGT
Organism: Echinops telfairi; assembly: GCF_000313985.2. Classification (NCBI taxonomy): domain Eukaryota; kingdom Metazoa; phylum Chordata; class Mammalia; order Afrosoricida; family Tenrecidae; genus Echinops; species Echinops telfairi. The sequence goes on from NW_022105618.1 coordinate 3,728, forward strand.
ACTCTTGAGTCTTGTGCAGCAGATTTACCTAATGCAACCCGCACCTTGATTGTTGCCTCCGTGAGCTTTGATTGTGTGAAGAAGACACAGAATGTGAACGATTACAGGCAAATAACAGATAGCTCTAAGGAATGCTGGTTGGAGAATAGATTGGGGTTCGAGATACGGTGGTCAAAATAAGAGTTACTGAAAAGGTATTATTCAGAACACAACTTCAAAGAAGTACGAACAATAAATTATTATGGATTTAATCCTGTCCCACACCCACCCAAATATGTTTGGACTTCTAACCCCTATACCTGTCTGGAGACAAGGTTTGCTTTGTTATGTTAATGAAGCATTATCAATGTTGGTGTCTACTGAACATAATCTATTCTGAACTATAGATATTAGGGCTTCATTCAAACTGGCCTGGTGCTTCTGTTACTTCTGCCACTTCAGGTAGAGATGTCACCTGTGCTTCACTGATGCTCTTCTTTCTTTAGGGTCATGGGATTCCTTCTCCTGCTTCTGAGTGGGCTTTCATACCCAGAGGAATGGCAAAAATAACCATCCTCTCTATTACTGTTCCACACACTCTATTTGCATGGTCCTATTCAGTCATCTGAT
>NW_022105619.1:0-1411 GCF_000313985.2 Echinops telfairi
TCATGTGTATCTCATTTGTTATGTTTATGACTGATGAGAAATATGAATGATAAACCCCCGAAGTTCAAATATTTAAATTTTCTGCATGTTCATCTCTACACATTCTTCCTCACAGAAATGCCATAAATAAATATTTATTGAGTTAATTTTATCTTGTCTTACCTTTTGTGTTTTGGGATTGCCATAGATAATTAATAAATGATTTGATTTAATTTTAGATGGAAATTTATTTCTGAATAATTCTGACTGTTGCATTATTTCAAAACCAGCTTCGATAAGATGACCCAAACCATATTCCTTTAATAGATGTCATGTTTACTGAATGCAAAAAGCCCTGGTGGTATAGCGGTTCGAGGTGGACTGTGACCCTCAGGAGGCTCAGATGGAAAACACCAGCTGCTCCACGGGAGCAAGACGGAGCTTCCTCCTCCCAGGAACGCTTGTAATCAAGGAACCCCACACAGCCGGTGGCCTTGAGTCATCATTGATTCAATGACAGTGAGTTTATGTTTACAACGTGCAACAATGTGCTATACATCTTGTGTAAATGATGTGAACTAATTTTTGAAGATGTAAATGTTATTACCCCAGGGTTACAAATCAGGAAAATGAGAATTAGAAATACATGTCACAGAGAAACCAGAAAGTAGAAGATTATAGATAGATAGATAGATAGATAGATAGATAGATAGATAGATAGATAGAATCTGCATTACTTGGATTTGAAAAATATGAGTATGGGATAAGACCAAAATAATGAAAGGATTGGTATTCGTTTTGTTATTTACATTTCAATCTAAATATTTTTTAATGACTGACACACGATGCTCAACCTAATACCATATAGACCTAACCATAAAAATATACTTACTTTTTTGGTCTGAATCCAATTGAGGTAGAGAAATCACCCAGTTATTCGAACAGAACATGTTCAATGAAAGAATAATTAACTGTAACATAGGATTCCACTAACAAACGTCTGGTAAGAAGTAAGGCAGAATTAGCGTTTAGGAAGATGAGTTGAATAGAGGATAGTGCCGTGCAATGCAGTATAATCAAGTATCACATAGAGTAGTCACTACTGGGGGCCTGAGATAGAACACTCCAGGAGGAGCCTCCTTAGACTGACGTCCAGACTTTATTGGAGAAGACACAGACTTGAATCACTGCATGATGTAAACATCTCTGTTGTGTCATGCTCATGGAATTTGTTCAAAATTTACCAAAGCAATTACATTGCAGGCTCCTAGGTTTAAGGAAGTTTCTCATGGGACAGGAGACTGTCAATAGAGAACAGGAATCAGGAATCAAAAGCCCTGTCTTCAGCAATAATTCTTCCACACCCTTTTTTGACCAAACTCAATTATATCTAATTACTGACTGAAATTAGAACTTGACAGAAATTGGTCCT
>NW_022105619.1:3445-4336 GCF_000313985.2 Echinops telfairi
GGTGTAGTGGTTACACAAGGTCCACAGTTCAAAACCACCAGCTGCTCTGTGGCAGAAAGTTGGAGCATTAACTCCTGTAAACAATCACAGTCTCAGAAACTCACAGGGGGCCGTCTACCCCGTCCTATAGGCTCACTATGGATTGGCATTGACTTGATGTCAGTGATTCTTTTTTTTTTAGTGAGTTATATTATCAATGTCCTTTGTATTTATTCCTATAAATCCTAGTCATTGCAGCCACAGTTCCAACTATTAATCTTACTCATGTGGTTATCTAATTGGTTCCCCCATCTCACCAACCTCCAATCTGTTTTAAACACTGACCCAGAAATCTTTTCACTGTTATCCAGTCAATTCTGACTCATAGCGACATTATAGAGCAGAGAAGAACTGGAATTTGGGGTTTCTGAAACTTCAAATCTTTATGGAGGGAGACAGACAGACAGCTTCGTCTTTCTCTCTTGGAGTGGCTAGTTCGAACTGCTGATGTGGCTAGCAATTCAGAGCATGCTCCACCAGGGATGGTGAATATTATCCTATCACTCCCTTGTCTGGAATTTTTTAAATTTGAGGAGGTAACCCCCAAAAAACTGGAGGAAAAAGCTCCTCTGAGCAGAGCTTCCATAGTAGCATTTTTCCCTCAAGATGAGCATCAAGCAACTTGCTCTGAGTTAGTGCACCCAGTGGCATCACATGGGAAGGTTCTCTCTCCTCACAGTGATTTTTTTTTTAATTTTATAAAAGACTCGAACCTAGTTTTTTGTGATAGCCGATTTAAGAGAACAGCACACGACTGTGAAATTTTGTTTCCTTCTGGAAAAAAATGCCTCAGAAACCTTTGTGATGTTGAACACAGTTTACAAGGATGACAGACACTCTGGGGAAGTGTAT
>NW_022105620.1:0-1120 GCF_000313985.2 Echinops telfairi
CCTCATTCACATTGATATGATTTTTTGTTCTTTGATGCCTGATACCTGATACCTTTAACACCTCGTGATCACACAGACTGGTGTACTTCTCCATGTGGGCTTTGTTGCTTTTCAGCTAGATGGCCACTTGTGTATCTTCAAGCCTTTACGAACCCCAGATGGCTATATCTTTTGATAGCCGGGCACCATCAGCTTTCTTCACCACATTTGCTTATGCACCCTCTTTGTCTTTAGCGATCATGTCAGGAAGGATCTCACATGTTATTAAAGAGGCTGCCTTGTGACAAGATCATTGTAATCAGTTGGAGTAGGTGTAATAGCAGGGACAAAAAAAGTGCCACTTGGAGCATAGAAAGGGTATCAGACCAATCAGGGAGCTTTAATTTAGGGATGATGCTCAAGGTGAGCCTCACAGGTTGAATTAGAAAGAAAAATTAAAAAGGGTTGTCTTCTCATCAAACCCACTCCAGACCTAGCCGCTAATGGAGTTGAGGTTGCAGTGGTCAATATTGACTAGGCATCTGAATGGAATTAAGCTGGGAGGAGAAAGGGAATGTTGAGTGTCTCAGGGAAGTGACTTAAAAGATGGGGTGAAATTTACCCTAGGTAGCCACAGAGAAGGAGTTCGTGGGTGTTGTAAACAGTTAAATGTGCAGCTTCTAATTACAAAAGAGTCCAGGTGGTGCTATGGGTTGGGTGTTGGACTGCTAACCAAAAGGTTGGTGGTTCAAACTCAGCTGTTCTGCGGAGGAAGGATGAGATGGTGCACTTTTGAAGAGATTCACAGTCTTGGAAACTCACTCTCTATAACGTCTCTATGAGTCAGAATTAACTTGATGGCAGTAAATTTGGTTTGGGTACTAATTAGGAGATGTCTTGGAAGAAGAGCCTGGAGATCTTTTGGCAGGGTGCAGCCATAAAACCCCTATGGCACTGTTCCGGTCTGTACATATGACATTGCTACGACTTGGAATTGAATTACTCATGACAACTCATCTGTTTGCTTTGGTTTTATTTTTTAGTCTTAAGAGAACTAGGTCTCAGATCTCTTACGTTTTCTCTTCATTTCTCCACTTTGTAAGCAGCACTCATAGAGATGAGGGGAGAGCTTTGGAAAAGG
>NW_022105620.1:2803-4290 GCF_000313985.2 Echinops telfairi
TTTTGCTTTCTTCATTTATGATGGACCTCATGTCATCCCAAAGATCATTAACTCTTCTATCACTTCTATTCAATGTGTTCTTGAGATGCTTCAAAATCCAGGTGAGATATACTTACGGTCCTATTTTGGCTCTCATGGACTTGTTTTAACTTTCTTCAACTTTATTGTAAACTTACATATAAGCAATTGATGGTGTGTTCCACAGTCAGTCGCTGGCCTGATTTCAGCTGTTAAAAGTTGGTCTAGCTTTTCCATCATTTCTTCCCACAGATGGAGTCAGTTTGGATTTTGTGTGTTTCATCTAGACAAGACCGCATTAATAGTGCCTTTTTGTTGTTGAAAAAAAGGTCTTTTCGGTGAACAAGTTTTTAGTTTTGCAAAAGTCTATTATGTGATTCCCAGTGTTGTTTCTATCACTCTCCAAAGCCATATTTTCCAACCGATCCTTCCTCTTCATTTCCAATTTTTGCATTCCAATCACAAGTTATCATTAGATCTTGATTGCATGTTCGATCAATTTCAGAGAGAATATGTTGGGAAAAGTATTCAATTTTGTCATCACTAACGAGTGGTTGGGGTATAAATTTGAATAATATCGATATTGATTGGCTTTCATCATATAAAGATAGGTATGAGGATAAATATTATCCTGTCACTGACCCATTGTATGCTCTCTTGGCAGCATTGTATGTCAAGATAGATCTTGAAATATCTTTATTGAAGATTAATGAGAAGCGATTCCTCTTGAATCAGTCATTTCTGATATAGGAAAACCACATGATTTTCTCATTCAAAGTGGCCAATACCCATCCATTTCAGCTCACTAATGCTTAGGATCTCAATTTCTCTATTTTCTAATTCATTTTTGACACCCTTCAATTTCTCTAGATTCCATGTTCTGATTATTAATAGATGTTTGCTGCTGTTTTTTCTTATTTTGCATCAGGCCCCATCAACAGAGGAAGGACTCAAAGGTCCCCATCCGCATCTTTATGGTCGACTCTCTTTTGAGAAGGCAGCTCTTCCTCAGACGTATTTTGAGAGCATTACCACCGGAAGGAGTCATTTTCTGGCACTATCTGGCACATGACAATGTTCTGCTGCTATCTATAAGGTTTTTTTGGCTAATTCCTCTGAAATTGACATACTTTCCCTTCTTTGTAGCCTGCTCATGGTTTGGGAACTCTGCTGAAACCTGTTTACTTTGGGTGAACCTGGTGGTATTTGAAAATACCAGTGACAAAGCTTCCAGCATTACATCAACACACAAGCCACCACAGTATGACAAACTGACAGACTTATTCTTCATAATTAAAGAACAGGCTTGTGCACTGCTCTGGAACATTGATGGAAATCTTTGGAAAAGTTGTTTTAGGAAACAAGGCTTTCCAACAATAGCAGGAGCAGCAGCCAGCACTGATTACCTCCATTAGTACTAGCAATTTAGGCAGTCCTTGTGTTACAATGGTTAAAGAACTTCACTGATA
>NW_022105621.1:0-1097 GCF_000313985.2 Echinops telfairi
TAACTTGTCAAGGGTTCATGATGGAGGGCAGGCAGGGGAGGGAAGGGGAAAAGTGAGGAGCTGATATCAAGGGCTCAAGTAGAAAGAAAATGCTTTGAAAACGATGATGCCAACATACATGCAAACGTGCTTGACACAATGGATGAAGGTCAGGATTTTGATAAGAGATGTAAGAGCCCCCACTAAAAGTATTAAATAACAAAAAAGAAAAATAGTCCCTGTTGAACTTAAAAAAAGAAGCAGCAGCAACTCAACAAGCCTTGCGCAACTCTACCCTAATCCAATCGTTTACTCAGAGGTACTCTTCAGATTAGCCGCATAAGCCTCACCTGGGAACCTCTCAGAAACGCAGTGCATGCACCACAGAACTCCCGAATCAGACACCTTCCAGGAGGGGCCCAAAGCTTTTTGTCTTCTGAAGTCCTCCAAGTAATTGTGATACACGCTGAAGATTGAGAACCTCGGCCTTCGTCACACACACACACACACACACACCACTCATAAAAAGCCTTGGCTGCACATTAAAATCATCTTGGGAGCTTTGAAAAAATTTCACTGCATTCTACGTCTCCAAACAATTAACTCTTAGTTAGCTGCTTGATGATTCTAATGTGTAAGGCTGAGGACCGGTGTTTCCTACGGCAAGAAGAAATGCAGATTGTTGGTAATGACGCTTCTGTGCGAAATGGAAATAGAGGCCACTGAAGAAGACATTAATAGAGATGATAAACCCAAGACCCAAATCCTCTCCCGTCAAGTTGAAGGTAGGGACCCTCTATAGGATTTCCAAGACTGTAAATCCTTTTAGGAGCAGTTAGCCTCATCTTTGTCCCTGAGAGTTGCTGGTGGATTTGAACCTGGGTAGCAGCAAGGTACCTAACCCACATTGCCACCAGGACCCCTTGGTAGAGACAGTAGGAAGGAACAATGGAGAATAAACTGAAGAACAAGCTGTCAGGATTTGGGCTGTGCTAAATAAATACAGGAGCCGTAACTTGGAGACCAAGTAAAAGGCAAACCAAGACGAGACAGCTTATTTAAATGTCTCTGAACCTTACGTTGGGTGTTTGGGGGAGCACCCCTGGAAATAGGAAAGG
>NW_022105621.1:2441-4275 GCF_000313985.2 Echinops telfairi
GCATATCCCAAGGAGCCCAGGATGATGAGGAATGTCTGCCCCTTTCCAAGTGACATTCAGAGACCAGCGGAGGGGTAAGGGAGGAGGACACAGAGTGGGAAAGTACTGGACCTCAGGAGAGAGTCTCCGGTGTTGTCTGTGCTTCCATTAAGTGAGCATGACAGTGCAGTGGGTCGGACTGCTGTCCCTTCGTGCAGCGCCCTTGAGGAACGTACAATCAGTATGCCTGAGAAAGGTGGGAGCACAAGTAAACAAGCAAACAACTCGATAAACCGAAAGGAGACATTCCTGTCCTTCCAGGAGAGTGGAAACAGATGCATCAATACATACAAAAATTACTTTTTTGTTTTCCAGGTTTTGGAATTAGCGAAAACTATGGATGGTGGTAACAATCTACGCAGACACTGAACAAGCACGTCGAACCAGGCTTTTCGACCCTGACACTGACATTTGAGGCCAACCGTCCGTGCCCTGGAGTCAGGTTCGAAGCACAGTAACGCATAGAGTTTCCCAGGTTGGGAACCTTTCTGGGAGACAGCCTCGGTGTCCTCCTCAGACTGTCCGTAGTTCTAGGCTTTGTTGTGAGAACACAGAGCAGCGAGCAGCATCTCTGACATCAACCATTGGCACTGCTCTCTCCACCTCTGGCTACCAAAGTGTCTCCAAACGAAAAACTCACTGCCCCCGAGCTTATGCTGACTCCTCGGGAGCCCAGGAGACAGAGTAGAACTGCTCCTGTGAGTTTCTGAGATTGGCGGCTTTGAACTGCTGACCTTATGGTTAGCAGCCCAACGTGTGCCCCCTACACCAGCAGGGCTCCCCTAAAACATCTCCAGACATTGCCAAATGTCTCTTGGGAGGCAAACTCTCCCCAGTTGAGGACCTAGAGTTGAAAGAAGATGTCAGCATTGTTTACCAAATCCAGAGATTCATAAGTATTTACCTAAATTACTATGTAATAGGATCCACTCTAATTTTACGATTTCATTCTTGACACTGTTAACCAGAGTGGGGAGAGGGGTGGGTTCACATCTATTTTGGAATAGTGTAAAGGTTCCCGGACACCAAGGAAAGCAGCCCTGATGGCATGTAGATTACTTGAATTAGAACAAGAGAAAACAGAGCAAAGGCTACTTGCCAACTGGTATAAAGCATCATGAGCAGACAGTTAAAGCAGGGTGACAGGAAATGGAGTGCACCTAGTGGAGTAGATAAATGAAATAAAATTCCTTGTTAAAAGCCAAAAAGCGACAGATAAGGGCCAAAATCCCAAATTTGATGGGAGGCAGGAGAGCAGGGCAGGATTGAATTAATTAAAAAACAAAACAAAACACCCCTCACTTGCATTGTACCCCTTTGGACTCCACACTCCATAGGACAGGGTAGAACTTCCCCCGGGTGCCTGAGACGGACAGCACATCAGCCACATATTGTATCACCCAGTGGTCCAGTGAGACTGTAGCTCTCTACAGGGGCAGAACACTTCTTTGTCTCCCTCAGAGCAAAGGGTGGTTTCAAACTGCCGACCATGCCGCCAGCAACCCAAGCTGTAACCCACTGCGTCACCAGGTTCAACCCTCCAGGAAAGAGGAACGGTGTCTTTTCAGGTAGAGTCGAGGGACTTAAGATAGCAACATCGTTCGATGGAGACTTAGGTCAGTTCCATCGTGTCGTGAGCCGCCATGCGGTCCTCACTGACTCATGGTCCCCCATGGACAGGGGCCCAAACAGCTCCGAGTCACCCTCATAACTGCCAGCATCGTTCAGTCCATCTTGGGGACCACCTTACCAATCCATCCCACAACTAGTCTCGTATGCCCTCGTTGCCCCTCTG
>NW_022105622.1:0-1318 GCF_000313985.2 Echinops telfairi
GTTTGGGCTGTATTTCAGAGAATTTGTTACATGGCATATTAAGCAAAACATGCCTCAAGAAGAGGAAGTAGTATATTGAAAGGCAAAGCACTTGCCTTTACATCAATTGCAACTGACAAAAACCCCATGTGTGTCATATCAGAATTGTGCTCCAAGGCAATTTTATGGATTCTATTTCTCATGTAGATCTGTAGCCCTTTCTTCTGATGATTCTGTGTGCCCTCCAGGCTCCAGGCTTCCAGTAAGCAGCCAAACATGTTTACCATTCGTACCACTCTATGGCAAAGCATGAATATCAAGTCAATGTGTGACATCTGAGAAATACATCAATGTACATGTCAGCCCCTGTCTTAGTCGTATATAATACCATTAAAATGAAACACATTATTTATCTGTACAAGGAGTTTAGATGATACACTTGATCCTAACCCTTTAAGATAGAGATATGCAAATATAAGGACTGAAGTCCCATATATCTCTCCACATCTTGGATTTTTCTTTGTACAAGATAGCAAGGTAGCTAGATTCTCTGTCAGTTTCCATCCATCTGTCACATATCTGTGTGGATGATGGTTCTGAAAAAATGTCTTGAGACTTTCAGTTACTCACAATTTCCACAGCTGTAGAGTCTAAACTAAGGAATTGGGGCAGGGGGGGGGGGGGACTCTGTCTCATAATGGCAATGTCTAAGAGGCTGTGCATCAATTGTGGTCTGGATAGCATAAAAGAACAAATATACTGAAACAAGCGTGCAGAGTAGTTTGAAATATATGTGTCTCTCGATAGAGCTGCTGTTCACCATCTGCTATTCCTGAGACTGGAGAAGTTGTGAATTCTATGCAGTCAGAGCTGCAGGTAACTTTCCATTAATTGCTTGGCACACAGGCCCCTCCGCAAATCCCCTTGAAGCAGCATATGGGCAGGGAACAATCAAAAGAAGCTGACCACATACCAATATATATGTATAAACTTAGGAGGCCTCCTGGGCACTCACAGTAAAATTTTCCAATACATATTTTTGCTAGTGGTGCTTTTACAAAAGGTCTTTACTTCTATAGCTGTAGCTCTATCACAAACTTTCATCAAAGTTTAAGATAATTCATACAGATACCCACCCCCATGAGGACAATAAGAAGCTACCAAAAAATGCTCGATGACATTTATTACTTAGTACCAGACTCCCTAGCCAGATTGAAAATATATTGTGCAGTTATCTATTCAAAACTGATATTTTTCCAATGCATTATTTTTCATTTCATGGTGACTCAATATTCAACATTATGTCCCAAACCAAGTCTTTCTTCTGTTTCACCTAGTA
>NW_022105622.1:2586-4331 GCF_000313985.2 Echinops telfairi
GTTCCCCTGACTTAAAACAAAGTAATGCAGAGGTTCTCTTTCAAATCAGCGGTCATTTCCATTGAGAGAGTCAAAGAAACAGTTGTGTGTCTGTGGTCAGGGCCAATGACTACAAATGCCAGTTGACTTGGTCTAGCTAAGACTGGCGAAGCAGGTATAACATACTTACATCTAGTCTACATGTGTGTGCATACCTCCTTTTGGAATTTGGAATATTATTTCTGAATTGGATGCAGTAATTCTGTTTCAAAATGGAGCCCATAAGTATGATGAGTATTATAGATATAGATACATACAAGGGATTAAAGATACAGAAATAAGACTAGTTTCTATGACCAAGTTCCTGAAAAACAATGCTCATGAGTGTTCTTCCCACAAAATAGAGGATGTTAGATTTTATCAGCCCTCCTTATTTCAATTCCAGGTACTAACCAAGAATATTGTCGGCGCCAAGGCAGCTAGTTCTCCTCTCTTTCAGTTTTTGGCTCTTCCAAAAGAAATACCAAGGAAAACACCCAATGGGGGTTGGACACACTAAAAAACTTGTAGCCCATTGAACACTGAAGTCGCAGAGTATGAAAGAGAACTAATTCACTTTGTACAGAAGTGATCAGAATCAATTAGTGGCAGCATCTCCTGTGGTTAAGCAAGCGAAGAGGCAGAGTACCACATTTTAAAGTGTTGTACCTCACACCCATATATGTAGTTACCCAAGAATTAAGGATAGAAGACCACCCCTGGGGTAAAGTGGACCCCACTTATTCTAAGCTCGATAAAGATGGTGTTGTGCTATTATTGTAAGGGAGTAGACGGATGACTTTAACTCCCCAATACCTTGGAGATTTGGGATAGTCAGAGTGGCTGAGGAAAACTGATGTCAGTGTTTACACTGTTAAAGCCTCAGGGATGGGTATAATCATCAGAGATGGCAGCAGGCCCATACTTCTGTACAAAGTATGAAGGCATAATTCACCAGGGAGACACCAGGGAAAGATCTTAAATATGATCGCCAGTGTTCCTAAAGAGAGAATTGATTTCTGGATCTATGGAAAGATGAAAATGGAACTATTTCATTTTCTCTGAAGCTCACAAAACTAAAATCATAAAACTGTGGAGAATCAAACAACCTCAAAGCAGCACCTTAAGAAACCCAGAGTTCAGAATTATAAAAAAGATCAGATGTTTTGGCCTGATCTGGTGGACGCTGGTGGAACCTTTGAGGCCATGATCCTTAGACACCGTTCAAACTTGATACTGAACCTGCCCCCTGGTACCAACTCTGTCAAGCAGCAGAACTACAGAGGGAATAATAACACTAGGGAGGAAAGTACTCCCACCTCAATCAACCATATGACACAAAAGGGCAGTATTTGCCCCAAAATAAGTCTCAGATACAGAGACTACTTAAAAATGCAAAAGTGGCGCTCAGGGAGGACGTGGGAAGAGTGCTGTTACCTTGAAGGGACTGTAACAATGTCCGGAAATAAAATATGAATTGTATGAACTGTTAAGTGGAAAACGAATTTGCTCTGTTAACTGTCACCCAAACTACAACATAAATTAATTATTTTTTAAAGTATTGCATTCTTACCTACTAGCATAAGGAGAAAATATTGAGATTGTAAACTATTTTCATTTTACATTGATTCAAAAAAATCAATATCAATGAAAGTAGCCTAAATCAAATAACATACTGCATTGACCAAATATGTTGCTTTAATGTCTTATAAAGCAAAAAATGTCAT
>NW_022105623.1:0-1399 GCF_000313985.2 Echinops telfairi
CAGTCTGGGATGTAACTCACCTCTGTGGCTCAAATTTCAGATCTCTTTTGATGACATGCACAAAGGACACGAGACAAAATCTGTACGGTGCATTCTGGCCGTCGTTCTTCAAAGAGATTTGTTTCCTGGTTCTTTGGGCAGTCAATGGCACTTTCAGTATTCTTTGCCAGCCTCATGGTTCAAATGTGTGGCTGCTGCCTCAGTCTTCCTTATTCAGGTCCACCTTTCACATGCATTTGAGACCACTGATAGTATCACAGCTTGTGTGAGGTAGTCCTCAAAGTATTATCTTTGCTTTTGGACACTTCAAACAATCATTCTATAAGGGGCACAATAACATTTTTGAGATGCACATACCTTAAATAGGTAATCACCTATTTGAGAAGAAAAGAGCAGCATTTACCCAAGGACAGAAAGAAGGACCAGTGGAAACCGGGCCACAGGTTCTTGGGATAAGAGATGCTACATTGGGGGATTGCAACAAGCGCATATGGGCCGTTGCTGAACGGAAAATGTGATCTGATCTAAACTGTTACTCTATCCCTCAAAGAAACAGAAAATTTAATTAGTTAATACACGATGGGGCAACATAGAGAGTACTATATAAAAAGCTTGCTATTAATATTAACATCATCAGCATCATTAGTATGTCGAACTCTTATGCTAGTACTATTTTATCTCATTTTCACAAGGTAAACCTGACCACCCCAACACTCTCATTCCCGGGGAGGTAGGACCTTTTGAGGAGTAAAAAAAAGAGGAGTGGAGCTTCCCCCTCCACCACCAGATAGCTAATGCAGTCTCAGGTTTCCACAGCCTGTAGGGGTTAACTTAAAGGGAACTTTCTCGACAAGCACCATGCAGGTGCCTCAGGCTGTGGGGACAGAGCCTGACAGTGCTGAGGATCCAGACTGGTACGTGGGATCCAGCCATGCCCTGAACGAACGTTCTCAGCTGACTGGAAATGATTGAGAAGCACGCTTCTGTTGAGTGGAGATGCTAAATCCAGGACTGGGAGCATATGGATCGTTCCATATTTGTTTTCTGCATATCTGATGTTAGCAATTTAGAACATCACTGGGATGCTCCCTGGAGAATTTCAGTTCTGTAAATGAAACAATTATTTTGGCAGTTTGGGGGAGATATATTCATAACTTTCATGGTATTTAAAGGGGAAATACACCTTCCCCAATCCCCTTTTCTCTTGCCAGAGATGAAGAATGGAGCTAGAGTCCCGAGGGAATAGAGGGCACACCGAACAGTCCGCACTCAGTGTGCTGCATTCACACGTGGGTTTCTAGGATTGGCAGTGAGACGGGAGTGAGAGCTTCTCCAAACGTGGGCACCGAGAAGTTGTCAAGCGTGGGCTGGGGCTAGCCTGGCATCGGTTCTATCCCCT
>NW_022105623.1:2427-4308 GCF_000313985.2 Echinops telfairi
ATCAGAAAATCCCTGTTAGACGTCTGTCACCAGCCAAGTAGGGGGTGGGGGTGGGGGAGAAAACAAGCAATTATTGAGAAAGTGTCATAAAGACAGAAACATTATGCATAACATGATAAATATCTGCATCACACTCTTCTACCAGTGCTCATAGCGAACACTCTCAGGATGCAGCTCCAGGGTGGAGCATGTTCATGTGCTATTGCACCGCCCCCTCTGCCTGCCCGCTGACCTGCAGAGGTAAGGGCCAGCCCTCCAGGTTGGGCCCATAGTAGCGTTCAGAGAGCTACCCGCCCATGGATCAGTATGTGTCAATGGAGATTTTGCTCAGCAGGTCTAGGGTAACCTGTGGGGGCTTTCTGCTCCAATAAATAGTTACAATCTCGGAAACCCAATAGCGATGAGTTATTAATGTATTTTGTCTTCACAACCACGCCATCAGGTCGAGTACTGGCTACATTCCATTTGTGGAAACTGAGGCATAGAGAGCTTAGGTGTTCTGCCTGAGGCACACCTAGGTAGCCTGACTCCAGCTTTCATACCCTTACGAATGGATTTGACTGCCCCTTTAAATAAACTACACAGACGGAAACAAATGTATAAAACCAAAATGAGCAAGCTGAGTAGCTTTTATTTAAACGAAGTGAGAAGCATCTCCCCCCAACCCCCCACCCCTTCTTTCCTACTTTCTCAATTCTCCTCCCTTTCTTATTGCATGCAGCATCTCCCGGAGGACACAGTTGGGAAACTATCCAGTGAGTACAACCCATTCATTTGAAGCATGGGACCCACCTCCCTGGAGGTGAAATGGTGACCCAGTTCACCTGGGCCCCAGCTTCTGGATGGAAGCACTGGTGGTACTTGCATCTGCTCTCTCCCGAGAAGGCATGTGAGGGATGAGTCCGTAAGCTTTGTCCAGAGTCTGCACCTGCGTGAAGCCGCCTGTTCTTCTGTGTGGTTTTGTTTTATCTTGTTGATAAACACACACTGAGAAAGTGTGGGTCTCCTTCATTTCTCTGTTTTTCATCCTGGTTGAGCTTTACAAGAGTGAGCTCTCAATTCTCCCCTGAAGCTCTATTACTTGGTCTCGCCACATTTGGAATCTGAGATTCATTCAGGTGGCTAAATTTTGAAGAAGACAGGGCATTTAGTAAGAGAGACCAATGTACACTGGTCATTGATTGTGACATGCTGAAATGACTGGTACTCTGAATGTGGATTGTTTGATCTGGATGCTGAGCAAATAATCCCCAAATCAGGAATCCAGACGTAGAACACCGCATCAAGATTGGAGGACAATTCATTAACAACCTGTAATATGCAAATGGTACCATCTTGCTTACTGGAAGCAAAGAGGGCTTGAAGCACTTCCCGATGAAGATCGAAGACTGCAGCCTTCAGTATGGAGCTCACCTCACGAGGACGAAGGGCAAAATCCGCCCCACTCAACCACTGCACAATATCATGATAATTGCCGAAAACAACGATGTTATCAAGGATTTCACTTTACTGAGACCCATAATCAATGCCCATGGGAGCAGCGGTCAAGACATCCAGTCATGCGTGACCAGGGGCCAATCTGCAGAAGGCCTTTCTTACACCTTAAAAGCCAAGATGTCACTTTGATGACTACATCGATGACCACCTGACCTAAACCTTAGTCTTTTTAGTCACCTCCTTTGCGTGAGAAAACTGGACAACGAAAAGGAAGGATTGAAAAGGCCTTGATGCATCTGAGTTATGGTGTCACAGACTGAATGTACCGGAAGAACGTAGAAGAAGAAGAACAAATCTGTCCTGAAGAAATACCGCCCGAATATTTCTTAGAAGTGAAGATGGCAAGGCTTTGTCTCACTGACTCTGGGCCTGTTATCGTGGGAG
>NW_022105624.1:0-947 GCF_000313985.2 Echinops telfairi
AGTGCCGGAATATGGATCCCTCATGTTGGAAGGCATTACAAATAGGACTGAGCAAGGGTTATCTCTAAGGTGTATTTACAAAACGGATTAATTTGTCCTTTTAGTAGTCTATGGTACTTTCAATAGACTTTAGCGCCACAATTTAAATGCATCAATTCTTCTTTGGTCTTCTGTATTCTATGTCAAACTTTCACATACATATGAAGCAATTGAAAATACCATCCCTTGGCTCAGGGCACCTTAATTCTCAAAGTAACAACTTTACTCTTCAACACTATGAAGAGCTATTGTGCAGCAGATTTATCTAAGGCAACTCATCTCTTGATTGCTTGACTGCTGCTTCCATGAGCTTGTTCATAAAAAATACTTGCTCATAGTTAATAATTTTTTCCAACCACACAAACAGTGACTATACACATGGACATTTCCAGATGGAATACAGAGAAATCAAATTGACTACATCTGTGGGAGGAGACCGTAGGGAAGCTCAATATCAGTGTTGAAAAGGAGGCCGGAGATGACTATGGAAAGAACCTTCAATTGCTAACATGTAAGTTAAGTTTTAAGCTGAAGAAACTTCAAACAAGCTTTCAAGATCGAAGATATGACTTTGAGTATATCCTAGCTGAATTTTAAGACCACCTCAAGGAAAAATGTGACCCACTGTACCGCTAATGATAGGTTACCCTAAGAGCTGTGGGCTGGCGTGGAGAATATCAAACATGAAGAGAGCCAAGTGTCATTAAAAAGCCAGAGAAAG
This sequence comes from Echinops telfairi, assembly GCF_000313985.2. Taxonomy (NCBI): domain Eukaryota; kingdom Metazoa; phylum Chordata; class Mammalia; order Afrosoricida; family Tenrecidae; genus Echinops; species Echinops telfairi. The sequence continues at coordinate 761 of NW_022105624.1, forward strand.
GAAAGCATTAAAGTGCATGTCAAAAGAGACTCTGATTAGTTGCTCTTAATCATAGAGTAGCTATGGCAAATGGGAAGAAATGAAGTGAAAAAACTGAACAGAAAATTCCAAAAGGCAGCTCAAGAAGATAAAGTAAACTATTATAATGAAATGAGCAAAGAATTAGATAAAAAGAACAAACTCGCAT
>NW_022105624.1:3041-4333 GCF_000313985.2 Echinops telfairi
TGATACATGCTATAAAAGGAATAAATCATGAAGTTGTAAGCCGAGTGAAATAAGTCAGTCCCCAAAGGTCAAATATTATATAATTTCACTTATATGTAATGACAAGAAAGAGTAAATAAACATTTAGAGACTAATGCATTTTATTATTTACCCAAGATGGGAATGAGATGGAAAAGAAAGTATCATTCTCTGGGAAGGAGTTAATTTTTGTTCATATCGACAGGAAACTAAGAGTAAGATAGGAGCCCTGCTGAGGTAGTGGATTACACATTTGGCTGCTAATCACAAGGTTAGCAGTTTGAATCCACAGACTACTCAAAGATGAAGCTTCTATTTCTATAAAGAGTTACAGTCCCAGAAACCCACAGGGAAAGTTATACTCTGTTCTAGAGATTGATGTGAGTTGGATTCTGCTTAATGACATTAAGTATGAGTTTTTTGAAGGGTAAGGTATAAATTCTGGTGGTGCATAACTGATGAAGAACTTTGCTGCTAAACAATACATTAATGGTTTGAGCTTACCAGTGACTTGGCAATAAACCCTCACAAAATCTAATTACCTGCCTCCATCATGATTACAGCCACCAAAACCCTATTGTGCCATTTTGCTCTTTCATATGGGGTCAATGTGAGTTAAAGTCAATCTGATAGCACTCAATCATAACGACAATGGTAATAGTTATATCATTTGACTAAAGTAACTGATATCCCTAAGTTGTATATCAGGTAAAAGTTGAAAGGCAAATGCAATGTGACACATCATTTTAAAACAACTACAGTGACCACAAAATAATATAGGTTGAAAGTGTTGATTCCACTTAGTTACAACTTAACACCTCATGTGACTGCTGTTCTTGGCTCAAAACTCTAAGGTCCTAGTGTCATGACTCTGATCAGGCAATTGGCCTGATATTAATATTAGAAGTTTACTTCTAGGTGGAGTGTGTGGAGTCTTAAAAGTTTGCAAAGGACCATCTAACATAAATCAACTGAACTCTATTTGAATGGATCAATATAATTGAAGGAAATTCAGAAATTGCAAAGAAAATAGACCTCAGGTCTAAATACCTCCAAGAATTAATATCTCTCTTGCCACGTGAGATAGTTAACGTTTATCATGCCAACATGACCAATGAACACATGTGAGATTAATTGAAGGGCGGAGAGATAAATGGCTCGGCGAGGCTCGCTTCTCTTGTCTCTTGCTCTTTGATCATCGGACCAGTGTGCGGCTACCTTGCTTGTTCTGTGCCTCCATTTGCAAGCTACACGACCTGTGGGACACCTAACCT
>NW_022105625.1:0-1193 GCF_000313985.2 Echinops telfairi
CCTTGTACCAGCGATCTTGGATCCATGTGACTCTGCACCCACCACTCTTTGATCTCCCTTCTTCCCACTTCACCTTTCTCATCATTGGTTTGCAACTACGTGAGTCTGAAGGGGGCCCAGACAAGCATTAGACTTGTCTAATTGACTTGAGTTGCACTGCATTAGGATGCCTTCTCAATATAAAATTACTTCTTAATATAATGCATATATATATAGTGTTATAGACTGTGTAGACTAGGGAAACACATTCATAGACACTCATATGGGTATAAGAAAGAACTTTATGTGCAAGAAAAAAATGAATATTGATAAAACATCCCAGCCCAGTCCAGATCAAATCCATAAGCCTGACATTAGTCCATATGTCTAATACCAATCTCTAAATTACTTTTCATACTCATGAAACTCATGCAATGACACTGAATGCAGGAAGATCACAGGCCATTTGGTGGAAGGTCTTGTGGATCCAGTAGTGATATAAGCTTCTCAGTGCTGGCAAGGGTCTCCACATGGCTCTTTCACCTCCAGGGCTCTGGCGTGAATGTGTCTTGTCAGCAAGCATGTCTAGCAGGGAGTGAACGTGTTTCCTGCCTCCAGCAAGCTATTTAACTCCTTAGTGCCTCCAAATAAGGTTATCAAGCTGAGACCTGATTGACAGGCTAAACTCCACCCCTTCACTCTGAAGTCTCAAATTGACAACAGATTATGTAACTACTTTGTGTGTGTGTGTGTGTGTGTGTATGTGACTTGTTCATTTCTCTAGACAACCCGGACTAACATAACACAATAAGTGAATTTAAAGGTGTATGCATTAGAAATGTGAGACTGTAGCCTGGAGATGAAAGCAGAAGTAGGGTGAAAACACCAGCAATAAGTTTAAGATCCAGATTAGGCAGTAGGTGCAGAAAAGAGAAGAGAGGAAATATTTTAGAACTATCAATTTGGACACATACTAGGATTTTTTATTTTTAATCTCACTAGATGTTGAAAGAGAAGAGAAAAGCTCTTTAAATGCTTTCCAGGCTTTGCTTGGATCACAGGGGTACAGAGTAAAATGGCAGGGCAGCTATTCAAATTCATCTCTTCAGATTTATAACCCTACACACTTTCTATTGAAAAAGGCTATTGTCCATATCTGAAAACAAAAGTAAGTCATGCAATTGATTCTTTCAAACAGCTTTTTTTTTTTTTTT
>NW_022105625.1:3189-4320 GCF_000313985.2 Echinops telfairi
AGTGAAATGATGACAGAGGGAGCAGGGCATTAATCAACCCTGGGGGGAGTACTGGTCTTGTCTCCACTGAAGCTGGAGGGGCATGCAGACCCTACCATGATGCACCAAACCATGGGGACAGCGTGGCCACATGGAAGAATGCATCAAAAGAGAGAGCTACAGGGCTGTCCTGAACCAGAACCAAACTGACCCCTTCCCTGGAGTGAGTGTGGTGGAGAGCAGCACTGAACCTATAGGTTGGGGAGAGGGGCCAGCATGCCACACCCACATGGAGGCAGGCCTGGAGGGAGGAAGAGGAAGAGAGAGCTGGACTGCACCCCACGCTGGCATGCCCGGTTCAGAGGATGATGTCCCTGCTGGGAGCTAATGGGACACAGAGGGGACTGGGCAACCGACAACAGCACTTGTCACGCTGTCCCCTGATTGGAGCAGACAGTGACAGAGGACATTTCTGGGATCACATGGTGGGGAGGCAGTACGATCTGAACACCCCCAAAATGGAGTGAATCAAGAAGGGAGCATACCAGACCAGCAGCTGGAGCAAGGCAGAGCTACCAAGTCCCTGAGAAGTTCCCCAAGGAGGTGCTCCAGGCTGGGAGGGGCAGCTCCGGGACAGTCTTGAAAGCCAGCTAACAGACTTGGGATTTTTGTATAATTCTTCTCTCTCTATTTAAAAAAAAAAAAAAAGCTTTTTCTTATTTATTGACTATTTTCATTTTTTAAAATCAGTTTGGGCTATGTCATAGTCAGTGTTCCCACCTATATAGGACAGGCATGGGAGGCGTGCCCAAGGAGAGAGCAGCAGGACCAATGGTCCTGGGGAGACCTGGGAGGTGAGGGTGGTGGGGGAAGAGGGCAGTGAGCAGGCTGCGCCATGGACAGGGAAACAACTGAGGTGTTGGAGTCAATAACAAGAACCGAGATAGGGATCAAGGTGTGTGTGTGTGTGTGTGTGTGTGTGTGTGTGAGAGAGAGAGAGAGAGAGAGAGAGAGAAATAGAGAGAAAGAAACAGCAAACTAGCTAAGAGAGGCACCAAGAGGTGGAAATAAACAGTAATAATTATCCGATTGCAAGATGGAGAAGTACCTTTGACCTCCATTTGATCACCCTGGTCTATCTAAGTCTGATTC
>NW_022105626.1:0-1153 GCF_000313985.2 Echinops telfairi
CTAGAAAGGTGAGGCTTCACCACCCATTTATCCCTCCGCCTTTCAACCAGCACCACATGTGATTATCGGCCAGGCTGGTACAATTAACTAACTCACTCACAGACATTTATTTTTCTGGCAGTCCACAATACTTTTCAATATTCTTCACCAACACTATAATTCAAATTCACCAATTCTCCTTTGCTCTTCTTTATTCATTATCCAGTCTAACAAGGCATGTCATTGTTATTGTTGCTGGGTGCTCTCAAGTCAGTACAAAAGAAAGAAATATTGGCTAGACCTACACTGCATTTCATGGTTGTCCATTGTTACAGTCTTTGTGTCCATCTATCTAGCTAAAGGTCTTCCTCTTTTTCACTGATCCTCTATGATACGAGCCATGATGTTCTTTTTGAGACACTGGTTTCTCCTGGTAACTTGACCCAACGTACTTGACACAAAGTCTAAATATCCTTCCTTCTAAGGAACATTCCTGCTCTACTTTTTCAAGGACATATTTGTTGGTTCTTCTTGCAGTCCACAGAACTTCCAATATTTTTCACTAGTACCATAATTCAAATGCATCAGTTCTTCTCTGGTCTTCCTTATTCAATGTTTCCTCATGGGAGGTTGCTCCTCCCAATTTACCTACCAACAAAGGTGATTGTCTTACTCAAGACATACATGCTTCCCCCACCTTGACTTGAATTTCCCATAAGATTTGCTTATCACTCTTGTAGGAGTGTGTGTTAATTTGGGGTTTCCTTACCACAATGTTTTATGGCAGTCACTGATTGGATTTCTCCCTCTCCCCACATCTTGAAAAACTCACCTCAGCTGAGGTCCTCTGTCAAAGTGCTTTTTAAGATGTACATGTAGAGGTGGTGATATATGGTCCATGGATGATAGGCAGGCTCCCTAACTCATTGCTTGGTACATGGGATTAGAAGATTATATGACCTTAGAACAGAAGCTTTCCTTCTTCTTGGTGTTTATTCTAATAGTGGTGGACTCATATACTATTTGTGCTTTTGTGATTGGCTAACTTCACTCAGCATAATGGGTTCCAGGTCCATCTATGTCATGAGGTTTTTCGTGGTTTCAATGTCTGCTTTTTAAGGATGCGTAATATTCCAATGTGTCTCTGTACCAGTGTCTCTTTATCTATTCTTCT
>NW_022105626.1:2775-4314 GCF_000313985.2 Echinops telfairi
TGTATGTATCATTATCATTTGTTTTGATCTTAATTTCATCCCTTATTTGATCTATAACTTAATATTTTAAGTAGTATTTCTTTTTCAGTCTCGATTTGCTTGTCTTTATGTCCCTGTACTTTCAACTATTTATTTTCCATTTTATAGCATTGCGATCTGAGAAAGTGAATAGTAAGATCTCAATATTTTTAAATTTGTTGTGATGTGCCTTGTGGCCTAATGTATGATCGATCGTAGACTATGTACCATGTGTGCGGGAGAAGAGTGTATACCGTAATGTTGTTGTGTGGGGTGCTCTGTATATGTCTAGGAGGTCAAGCTGGTTGATCTTGTTGTTTAGCTCTTCTGTTTCTTTGGTGAGTTTGTTTCCTGGTGGTCTATTTTCTTGAGAGTGGTGTGTCTCCTTTTTGATAATTAAATTCTGTTTTTAACTCTGATAGAATGTGATATATTTTCAGGATCTTTCATGGGGTGCATATGGGTTTATTAAGGTTATATATTCCTGGTGTATTGTTTCTTTAATCATTACATAGTGTCCATTTTTGTCTATCTTTATGTTATTCAACATGCAAATCTAGTTAATCAGAGATTAATATGGCTACTCCTGCCTTTTAATGGTTGCCTTCGCTTGGTGGATTTTTTGCAATACTTTGATTTTTTTTAGTCTATTTTTGTTTTTGAGTTTATGGTGTGTCTATTGTAGGCAGCATATAAAAAGTCTTGTTTTCTAATCCATTCTGCTACTCTCTCTATTTTGGTTGGTACATTTAATCCATCAACATTCTGTTGTTTTGTTTTGTTTTGTTTATAGATATATAAAGATTTGTTTTCTGATATTATGTTGTTTGTGTTTGGTTTCTTACTCCTTAATTTTTGTGGTTTTATTGGTGTCTTTGTTCTGCCTCTATTTCTGTATTATTCTGAGTGCTGCTTTCATCATATTGGTTTCTGGGTGGTGTTGCCTTGAGATGTTCTCGTTTGTCTGCTGTTGTTGATTTTCTGTCCACAATGACCTAGTTAATGTTTTTTTATAATGTTCTTATTTTTTTTAATTTCTTTAGCTCTCCCTTGTCTGGAAGTACCTTTATTTCTCCCATGTTTTTGAGGGATTTTTTTTCTGGATACATGAGTCTTGATTGGCAGATATTTTTTGCTTTTAGGATTTTATATATATCATTCCATTTTCTTCTTGCATGCATAGTTTCTACTGAAAAGTTCAAGTTTATCCTTATTGGTTTTCCTTTGTGAATGACTGTTCTTTATCTCTAGCTACACTCAGGAGTCTCTCATTTTCCTTGAAATTTGAGTTTGACTATGATATGTCATGCTGTTTTTCTTTTGTGAACTATCCTATTCAGGGTTCTTATAACTTCTTGGATACTTATTTTCTTGTTGTCTGTGATGACGGGAAATGTTCTTCCATGATTTCTTGTACTATTTTCTCTGTATATTTTTTGTTTCTTCTTCTTTGGGGATCCTGATGAGAAATAGGTTGTTTCTCTTGATAGTGTCCAGCATTATTATCAGGCTTCCTTTTGA
>NW_022105627.1:0-1718 GCF_000313985.2 Echinops telfairi
GCAGTTCTACCGTGTCCTATGTAGTCCCTAAGGGTCATTACGTACAACACTTCGCTTGCGGCAAGTAAGGTTAAATCATAGAATATTGCTGTCACCCCTTGGGCTATTTCTTTCAGTTATTGATATATAATTATATAAAGTCTTTCTTTGGAGTTAAATACTAACAATAAGTCTAAGATCAAGAGTAATAAATGGATTTTAAGGGGAAAATATGAGTAACTCAACATGAAATTCCAAGTGTTTTTATGTGAACACTTCATTATTTATGCTTGTGATGCTGCGCAACCATCACAAAGTCAATTTCTAAATGTTTTCATCACCTTAGAAGAAACTCGTTACACCTTAAGCAATAATTGTTCATTTCTCCTTCTAACCTGTCCTTGTTAACCACTAAAAACCTTTGTTTTCTAAATATTTTGCTGTACTACTTATGTATAAAATGTATCATACAATACATGTCCTTTTGTGAGTGGCTTAATTTACTCAACATAATGTTTTAAACAATCATCCATCCCATGGTATCTCTCGGTATTTTATTTCTTTTTATGGTTGAATCATAGCCCCGCGTAAGTACATACCACGTTTTATACATCCATCCATTTGTTAATGAACACTCAGCTGGCACTTCTGGCCAGTACGTCTTTCAAAGATGCTGGATCTATAGAAAAATGTGGGACATCTGAGTAATGTGTAGCATTACTTTGGGAAACATCTATGCTGTCTCCCACAGCAGTCACACCATTTTATAATTTCCTAAAAATTTTGAATGTATATCAAAGGATCTTCCGATCAATATAATCATGGTTTTACATTAAGGTTAACATCTTAAAACTTAAAATATCAAGTTTAAAAAGTGGCACCACTCTTGACTACTATCTGATTCTGCTGTTTAAAGTCAGATATTAATCCTTTTTTCTTTGAAATGACTTTAAACACAATCAGGGTTATTTTAGGATTTCTTTATTTCTGTTTAAAAATCTATGATAATTTTCTGGTTTTGTCTATTTTTCGTTTGGTCATTCAGTGTGCTCTACAAAATTAAATATATGTTCATCTCTAACTATTAAAACAAGTTCTTTAACATAGTTTCTTCCCAATATTTTTTGTTTAAGCTTCTAGAAAATTCTACTAATTTAGTCTTTTGAAATCTAGCCATGATTCTGTGTCTCTCTTATCAAGCGGCTATACTTCTTAATAAATTTTAAAAATTGTATTCTTTGTTTCTTTTTTTGTTTTATGTATGTTTATCTAATGTATACTCATGTTACATATATGTATATGTATGTGATTCTTGTATAATGTTAATGCCACAAAATTACGGAAATCTCCAGATGCTCCATGGAAGAAAGATGAGAATTTCTACCCCCTAAAGATCTATAGGTCCTTCTTGGAGATCCACTGGGGCAGTTCTCCGCTGGCGTGCAGACACGGTATGAATTGTAATACAACTTGATGTATCAGTTGTTTCTTGAGCCGCTGTCCTCAGCGAAACGTGTGCTCTTTGATTCATACTATGTCCAAAACGGCCCTTTGAGCGTGCTTGATGGACTCAACTCCTACACCTTTTCAATTTTATTTGAGTTCGGGTGACAAAAGAAATCAGAAGGAGCAAAATTGGCACAGTAGAGTGGATGGGCAAGAATTTCCAACAAAATTTTTGTAGAACAGATTGGAAGTGCATTGTGGTGATGGAAAAAATAAGTTGTGTGTGTTGGGGG
>NW_022105627.1:3322-4333 GCF_000313985.2 Echinops telfairi
GCCACATGTAGACCTTATCTTCTGTTCCCCCTTTCTCCCAGTGCACCTCCTCGAGTCCAGCCGGATATGTAAGGTAGAATTGGGATCATGGTAGTGGGGTGGAGGAAGCATTTAAGAATCAGAGGAAAATTGCACATTTCATTGTTGGAGGTGGGAGATTCTCGGCTCACACCCTGGAAGACATTGCAGTTGACAAGACACATGGACCCACCCTGATGCAGCTCTGGAAGCTGGAGAAGCCATGCAGAGACCTCTGCCAGCGTTGAGAGGTTTCCAATGCCACTGGATCCAAAGACTTTCTACCTACCGGCCTGTGATCTTCTACATTCGGCGTCATTGCATGTGTTTTGCGAGTCTGAAGAGGACTTTATAGACTGGCATCAGACATATGGGCTAATATCGGATTTATGGACTTGATCTGGACTGGGTTGGGATGTTCTCTCAATGTTCAATTGCTCTTGTATAGAAATCTTTCTTATACACATATGTGTGTCAATGGATTTATTTCTCTAGTCCACCCAGACTAACAGAGAGAGATTAGCTTCTTAATCTGTGAAAATAAGGTTATTTCCGTAGAGGAAGGAGATGGAAAGAAATGTGTCTTTGATGAGTTAATTCTGCAATCACCAGATGCTGAATGGTCTCAGCACCTTGCGGCGGGTCATCGTTGCTGGGACTAGGAAAATTGGGTGTTCACTTTGTTTGCAGAGAATCTTGTGATTTTTTTTCTTCCTGTATTTCTTCTCCCTCTTTTTCCAATTTAATATTTCTAACAAATTCTGTTTTTCCAAATGTCTTTTTCTTTTTTTTGGATCGTTCTCATGTTGTTTTGACTTTATTCTCTGTTGTTGTTGTTTTTGTTGTTCTAGTTGCTAGTTGTCACGCAGCTGACCTTAATCCATGGCCACCCATGTGTGCCAAGTAGACATGCTCCTTAGGCTGTGAGGCCTGGAATCAGATCACTACATTAATGTCCTGCAGCACCTCTGGCTGGGTTGGAACTGCCAAGTT
>NW_022105628.1:0-1429 GCF_000313985.2 Echinops telfairi
GCATGAACCGCCCCAAGGGAGAACAACCCAGCTGAGTCCAGTCAACCCACAGAACTAAGCAAGAGACGAACAAATTGTTCTTTGACGGCTCTGAGTTTTAGGTGTTTGTCATACAGCCCACAAAGGCACTAAGGCAGTAAATTGGGATATAAGAGTCCCAGCTGTCTCTCCCTATAGGACTGGTAGACAGGGCCTGGGACATGGAATTCTCTGTGTTTTTCCTTTTTGTCTCCACTGCTCTACAAGAAGCACTTACACTCTCTGCTCCTGTCCTTCAAGAGATACTGCTAGGAAGGTCATTTCCCTGGAATGGGGAGGTGAAAGCTCAGAACGCTCCAGTGGGTAAATTTAATTTGCGTTGGAATGGAAGAACAAGAAGCCAAATTTGGTTCTGGTCCAAACCCATGGTTTTCAATCAGACTTAATACTCATTCTTAAAGTTATTTCAGTGTTGACTCCTGGGTCTATTTTAAAAATTAGTTTTAAAAAATCAGGGCAATAGGTATACAGTTAATTTTATACTTTTACTCCTCAAACCCCAAGAAGCACCACCATTTTTTTCTATTTCATAGGCTAGTAATCAAGACTGGGTTTTAATTTCACTCTAAATCAAGTCCATCATCTGGGCTTGCTCCTTTTTTTTTTTTTTTTAAAGTTTTTCAGATTGCATCTTCCTTTTATCTGCCCTGTTCATTCCCTGGCTGCCACATAAATTAGCCTCCCTGTCTTGAGCTCTCCACTCTCCCATCTGTGTTGAAACAGAGTAAGGTTCTCAAGCACTACAGTTATCAAGCTACTCCCCTTGCTGGGCTCAATCCAAAGTCCCGCAGAATGAAGTACATTATACCACAGAGCCAGCCCTTCAAGCTTATCTTCCAAATGGCAGACTCACTGCTGAGTCGTTTCAAACTCACAGAGACCCTGTAGGACAGCGTAGAACTGCTCCCGTGGGATGCTGCTATCAATCGTGATGGGAGTAGAGAGCCTCAGGTTCGAATGCCTGCCTGACCTTCGGGGAGTAGCCCAACACAAAACTCACTATGCTACCACAGTTCCTCTTCCAAATTCAGGCACCTCCTATGGAGAATTATTCCTGTGGTTGCTGCTTCTGGCCCAGAGGACTGGAAATACAGGACTCTTTGCAACGGGAGTGCTACTGGGTAGGCAATGGGCTGCTGACTGCAAAGTCAGTGTTCAAACACATCAGCTGCTCCTCCAGAGAAAGATGAGACCATCGCTTTCCATAAGCTTTACAGCCCCAGACCCCCTGTCTAGGCTCAGTACAAGTCGAGTCGACTCAAGGACAGTGCGGTTGGTGTGGATTTGGTTTTCAAAAAGTCAGGTTTTCTGAGATCTCAAGTGAGTAAGAGAGTAGTTACTGAGTTACCATGTATCTTGCTGTGGAAGAGGAGCCACCATCTCCCCTGGT
>NW_022105628.1:2538-4274 GCF_000313985.2 Echinops telfairi
GAAAGCCCTATTTTTCTCCCAAGGAGTGATTGGCGGGTTCAAACTGCTGACCTCATGGTTAGCAGCCTAATGCATAACCCATTATGCTGCCAGAGATCCTCAGGAAGAGGAAAGGTGAGGTTAAAGAATCTGTGCTGGTAATGTTGATCCTGGGCTTAGATGCAGATATGCAGTACAGAGTCTTTGTTCTTTTAAAGAAGGCTGCTTTAGAGGGCAGGGTTTGAAAAAATTATCTAGATAAAACTGAGAATGAGCTGAATGAATGGTCTGGAGTTGAAAAAACAGCTGGCAGGAATCTTTAAAACCAAGGACAGGAAAAACAGACTGCGAGAAAGGTGGGCTTCTTGTGGTTCGGTCTGGTTGGGGAAAGGCGGAGGGAACAGCTCTGAGCTGAAGAGGGAGTTGGCTTCGTTCGACGGTCCCCAAACAGAAAAGACCTTGTTCTTCTAAGAGGCCAAAAGGGGGCTAAAGGCAAACGTAGTTGTGGACTGGAGGCTAGAAAGTAAGGGTGAAATTAAGAGGAACCCTAGTTCTACAACAGGCCTGTCTTGGGCCAGAAAGAGGCGTGGAACAGAGAACATCTGGAAGGTTTAGGCTGCAGGCCTGTGCCAAACGGCCTGAGTCATACGACACTCTGTAATTGACCCAACAAGATGTGTGTGTGCTGGGCCAGGGTGGGAGAATTTCTGGAAGTCTGTGCAGAAAGGCAGGCGTCTGGTGTCTTTCTTCTCCACCTGAACTCTTTTCATCAGCGGCCCTTGAGTGGGTTCCAAATCATGGCGACCCCAGATGGGTCAGAGGAGACCTGGGCTCCACAGCCTTAGAACTAAATCACTGGTCATCTTCTAAGCTGCCTCTGTGGTGACTCAACTCAAATCTCCAACCTTTTGGTGAACAGCCTAGTCTGTTAACCACTGGCATCACCGAGAGACTCCTGACCTGGTTCAGAATGGTAGACTAGCTTAATAGTGAGCTGCTTTGAGTCCAAAGGTGGGGTGCAGGGCTGGGGAAGATCTCTTTTATGGGAATGGCTGAATTTCAGGATGTTCTCCAGAGAAAACCAGGTGCTGTAAAGCAGAGAAAAGTCTATCTGTCCCCTAAGTTCAATCTGTAGCCTCTTGCTAACAGACCTAAGCTGGGCTGGGGTGAAGGGGCCTCTTGCGGAATTCTGTTTTCGGCCAGAAATCCCTGCCTTAGAGCTCAGAAGGTCCAAGGGAGGCTTAGCAAACCTGGCGGCTGCTCTTTGGTTTGGCACACTCCAGATTTTTCCAGCGCCTTGTGTTCAGTAAAACCGAAAATGTGTTTGGCTAGAAATCCTTCTCTAATTTTTAAACCCCTGTGCATTTTTTACATAAATCTGATCCACATGTTCTTGATTTATTTATATTGAACTCATCAAATCAAATTAGGAGCTACAATGATGAATGGGAACAATGCTGATTTCCAAGAAGATTTTAGACCCTTTTTTCTTAGAATGAAATTACATCCCATCCTGCGCCACCCCCCACCCCCCAAACAGTCAGACAGAGCCTGGTTTGAAAGTAGGACTCCAATGTGAACTAATGATCCGAGCTTGGCAAAGGAACAGGCAGAGCGGGGAATGTTCTTAGGAAGTCACAGTCACAAAGCCAGGGTAGGTGTGTGGGGGGTGTGGGAATGAAGACCGGAGGGAGTAATTCTTCATCAGAGGGTTTAAATAAATGAGCTTGGCTTTCTGGGTTACTAACAGACACCCC
>NW_022105629.1:0-1207 GCF_000313985.2 Echinops telfairi
TCTGATAAATTTATATTTCTCTATCAAAACCAGACTGATTAGAAGGTAATGGATTGATGTATTCAAATTTTTTAGAAGAAAATGACCATCAACCAATAATCCTATATCCAGCAAAATTATCTCTCATATATTAGGAAGAAATAAAATCATTTTCAGATAGGAAAACTAAAGGGATTTGTAAAAATAAAACCACCTTTACAAAAAAAACATTAAAAGGAATTCTTTGGACAGAAAATCTAAAACAACAACCTAAAATTATCAGTCAGAAATTATTATGGAGAAACATACTGTTTAAAAAATATTCAAAGTGAAATTGCACTAAATTAATCCAAAAAAAGAGCCACACTCATCAGTGAAAGTATGTAAAAAATAAAACCAGAGGGAACATGGTAGACAATAAATAGTTGAAGGGAGAAGATATCGAACTCTTCGCAAAAAGTAAACTGTTTAGAATTTTTTTAAAAAAGCAAATAAGCCTCAAAGAAAAAGTTAAAACTTCAACAGCAAAAAGAAAATCATATAAGCAAGTCAAGCAATGAGATAAAAACCAAAAACAGCAAAAGAGAATATTCACAAGACAACCATTTGAAAACAAAAGGATTATAACATAAAAAAATTATCAAAAATTGAAACTAGTCTCACTATAAAAAAGTAATAAAATGACTACAACAAAACCATATTTACCAATAACAACATTGAAGGTTAATGGATTGAATTCACCAATTAAGAGACAAAGACTAACAGAATGGTTAAGAAAACATCAACCTGTTACAAGAAAAACACCTTATCCATAAAGACAAACATAGACTAAAATTCAAAGGATGGAAAAAAATATATCAAACTAATGGGAGTCACAAGAAAGCAGAAGTAGCAAAATAGGTATCAGAGTAAAAGACATAATGAGAGACAAGGAAGGTCACCACATAATCCTGAAAGGTTTAATTGGACAAGAAATATCACAATTAATATATATACCAAATGAAAGACTTCACAATATATTAATTATTACAGAAATTAAAACTCAAATAGACCATAATACAATACTAGAAGCTTTCAATACATAACTTTCAACCAAAGATCAGTCAACTAGAAAGAAAATGAACAAAGATACAGAAGAATTAAACAACACAATCAATGCTAAACATTTATACAACATATATGTTAGACATATAGAGAACACTTCACCGAACAAAAACTTATTTCACGT
>NW_022105629.1:3019-4281 GCF_000313985.2 Echinops telfairi
ATTGAGGGAGTACTTGAGTGGAGGCCCAATGTCCTTCTGCTACCTTAATACTAAACCTATAAATATATGCACATAGATCTATTTTCCCATCCTCATATACAGATTTGCATAAGCACATGTCTTTATCTAGACCTCTATATATGTCCTTTGCCTCCCAGCTCTTTCCTCTATTCCCCTTGACTTTCCTCGGTCCATGTTTTAAGGCAAAAAAACTAATTTATCCTTTGTCTAAGAATTAAGCAAGCATGGACAGAAGCAGAAAACAAAATTAATGTTACTATCTTTAGGGCTAGGGAGCATTACAGGGTACAACAATGATTATAACATTCTAGTAACTTCAAGAGGAGCAAGTATGCATTACAAAGTATATTCCTTATCATAAAAGAAACAATACCAAAATTGACTATAACATTCTGGTTACCATAACAAGATTAACTACACCATCCAGATTACAATGTTAAAAGGTACAATATGAAAACAAATGATATATTGAAGAATAGTCTAAACTAATTGTAGTGTTCTGAACCTGGGAACATGAGAGAACATTCCAAAATCAATCACAAGTGGGACTTTCTGAGATGGTAGGGGGAAGAGGGCAGATCATTCAGCAGCTAAAAAATGGAGCTTCTTTTACTAGTCTGCCTCACTGACAAATCTAACAAAGAAAAAGAACAAGAAAAAAACTATTTTTATGAATGAGAAATGAAGTGGGTGAAATTAAAACAGAAACAAATGAGATTTTAAAAATCTCACACAGTATTATGAAAAATTATATTCCAAAAATTTTGAAAATCTAGAAGAAATGGGTAAATTTCTGGAAATGCCTTATTTACCTAAATTACCTCAGACTGATGTAGAAAATCTCAACAAGCCTATAAAATGAGAAGAAACAGATATATTCATTAAAAAAAAACACCTCCCAACATCAAAAAATCTGGGACCAGACAGTTTCACTGGGGAATTCTATCAAACACTGAGAGAAGGAACAATTTCACAATATACAAGTGGAGAATATACTACCAAACTCATTTCATGAAACATCTGTAACTTTATTACCTAAGCCAGGCAAAGAAATCACCAGAACTGAAAAGTATAAACTAATATCGCTGATAAATATAGACACAAAGATATTCAATAAAACCCTAGCCAACAGACTTCAACAAAGCATTAAAAAAAATCAAGTGGGATTCATGCCAAAGATGCAAGATTGGTTTAATGTTAGAAAAACAATGTAATTTACCACATAAAATAAAGCAGAAGAA
>NW_022105630.1:0-1545 GCF_000313985.2 Echinops telfairi
AAAAAAATCTGAACCATTTTCTCAAGGAGAACAGGTGGTAGCAACATCCGACATCCATCTTTCCACCAGCCGCATGCTCACATTCCCTTTCTCCTGGTCTGAAGACAGGAAGGTCATCACAATGGGAAGATCTCCATCATACGTAGATTCTCATCTGGTGATTTTATAGAACAGTGGGTATAACTAACTCAATCAATTAATTCAGCTACTCTTGTATTACTTTCATAATTTTCTCATAGCTATATATTATCTGATTCATTATTTACTGCAGACTTTTCTTGAAATCTTTATTTTTCAAATTGACTTTGTGCTTATTAATGTCTCTGCATCACTATCTAGATAAGATGGGCAGGATAAACAATTTGGAGACGAAAGCAATGGGAACGATGGTTCACTGGGGACACAGGAGAAGGGGAGGTGGGAGAAAGGAAAGGGGGTGTCAACCAGCCCAGGGATAAGGAAACAAGTGAACTAACTCAGTGGAGAGAAGGGCTTAGGATGCCTAGTGGAGCTTAATCAAGGGCAACGTAGCATTGAGGAATTACTAAACCCGAATGAAGGCTGAGCATGATGCTGGGACAACAGGAAAGTAAAAGGAAAGAACTGGGAAGCAAAGGGCATTTATAGAGGTCTAAATACAGGTATATACATATGTAAATATATTTATATACAAGAGTAATAGATCTATGTACTTATATCTATATGTTAAGAATTAAGGTAGCAGACAGACATTGGGTCTGGACTCAAGTACTCCCTCAACACAAGAACACTTTGTTCTAATAATCTGGCATTCTGTGATGCTCACTTTCTGGATGCAATCACTGAAGACAAAATGGGTGCATAAGCAAATGTGGTGAAAAAGCTGATGGTGCCTGGCTATCAAAAGATATAGCATCTGGGGTCTTAAAGGCTTGAAGATAAACAAGTGGCTATCTAGCTGAGAAGCAACAAAGCCCACATGGAAGTAGCACACCAGCCTGTGTGCTCATGAGGTGCCGATGGGATCAGGTATCAGATATCTAAGACCCAGAACAAAATCATACCAATGTGAATGGGAGCGGGGGTGCAGTGTGGAGTGAAGACCCAAAGCCCATCTGTAGACAATTGGACATTCCCCCTACAGAAGGATCACAAGGAAGAGAAGAGCCAGTCAGCGTGCAGTATAGCACTGATGAAACATACAACTTTCCTCTGGTTCTTTAATGCTTCTCACCACCACACCACTATCATGAACTCAATTCTACCTTACAAATCAGATGAGACCAGAACACTTACACTGCTACAGATAGGAGCCCACAACACTGGGAATCCAAAATAGATAAACCCTTCAGGGCCAACAATGAGAATAGGCATAACAGGAAGATAAGGTGAAGATACCAGGAAGGAGGGAGAAAGGGGGAATCAACCACAAGAATCAACATATAAACCCCCTCCCAGGGGGATGAGCAACAGAAAAGAGGGTGAAGGGTGATAGAAGCCAATGTAAGATATGAAAATAATAATCTATAACTTATGAAGGGTTCCTGAGGGAGGGTGGGGCGGGGA
>NW_022105630.1:3444-4330 GCF_000313985.2 Echinops telfairi
TGTAAGACATGACAAAATAATAATAATTTATAAATTATCAAGGGTTCATGAGGTAGTGGGGAGTGGGGAGGGAGGGGACAAATAAGGATGCTCAATTAGAAAGCAAATGTTTTGAGAATGATGATGGCAACAAACTTATAAATGTGCTGGACACAATGGATGTATGTATGGATTGTGATAAGAGTTGTATGAGCTCCCAATACAATGATTAAAAAAAAGAAAGAAAGAAAGGTGCAATGAGTGCAACAACTGGTGACCTATATACAAGAGAATGAAATGTTGGCTGGTCGTGCACCACCTGCATGATTCATGGTGTGAGTCTATTGTTGTGGTTATTGTACCCATTCCAAAGAAAAGTGACCCCAAGGAATTCCAAATTACAGAACAATAACATGAAAATCACCCACAAGTAATATTGTTCTGAAAGTCATCCAACAACGGTTGCAGCGGTACATTGACAGCCATAGAACCTTTCTTGCTGAAAGCAGTGAGGACTTGAGGCACTGGCTGATGCAGATCAAGGATTGTAGCCTTCAGTAGCTAACTCAGTGTATGGGAAACCAAAATCCTCACGACTGACCAATAGGTAACATCATGATAATAGAGAAAAGATGAAAGTTTTCAAATAGTTAGTCTTTTTGGATCCACAATCATGGGTAATGGAAGCAGCAGTGAAGAGATCAGAGGATGCATCGTATCATGTTAAGTCTGTTACTCAAGATACCTTTAAAGTATTGAAAGGCAAGAATACTATCCTGAGGACTAAGGTGCACCTGACACAAGCCATGGTACTTTCAATGACTTCATATGCATGTGAAAGTTGGATATTGAATTAAAAAATAAAAGAATTGATATATTTGAATTATGGTTCTGATGAAGAAAAAAA
>NW_022105631.1:0-814 GCF_000313985.2 Echinops telfairi
GCAAGCAGGAATCATGCCAGTTGGGGAGGGCACTCTGAACTGAAATGGCTGCTGAGTGTTTAAGCCCAAACCACACAGGTTAAAAGCCATCAGGGCTGAATGTCAAGAGTTAATGATTTGCAAGCTGCCTTTTGTAATCCCCACTGAGCAAAATCAGTGTCAACACTAGGGCAGATTGGAGTACATCTGAGAGCTGAAAAGCAGTCGTAAATACATTAGGAGATAGAGATGATGCATATTATGTAGTGCACCCCCATCCCAAGAGATCCCTAGGCTTTCTACTGCTGGCCGTGGTGGTGATTGGTGGGAACATCCGATTAAGAAATGAATGTGCTTATTTCAGATTCCTTTCTCCTTTGGTCTCTTCAGTGGGTTGCAGGGAAAGCAGAGAATGATCTAGCACGGTCATCTTTGAACCACAGCTATCACTACAAAAATGCCAAACAGCACGCCCCCGGGATGCACAAGGACACACACCGAGATGGGCAGAGGCAAGCGGCTCCAGAGGAGGTCAAGGGCACGGCACGTTGCAGTGCCACTCCTGAAAGGGAAAGCAGGCTGAATCGGTGCCACCCAGGCTATGTTCACGATTACTCTGGTGTCCGAAATATCAGTTCCAAATGTGAACAGAGAAATTTATTGGAAAATAAGCAACTTTGGGGACCAAATCCTAACATTCAATTTGATATTCTGTTTCATTAATCACCACTACACATCCAATGTTTCTGCCCTTGGGCCAAAACTAGTTCATAATATTCTGTCATGAATTCAAATATAGGTGGCAAAAGCTATCATTAACTTAATCTCAACTTTT
>NW_022105631.1:2442-4329 GCF_000313985.2 Echinops telfairi
CATAAAGCTTAACTGGCAAGGTTTCTCTCACCTTTGAGCCCTAAGTCCTGCCCTAACTTCATTCCCTAAGGAACTGGGTAGAAGCCAAAGGCCTGCCACAGGTGCAGGATGGGTTGGGCAGAGCAAAGAGGTGACAGCGACCATCAGGGGTACAAACAGAATCAGAGCGGTTTGCCCAGAGAACCCCAGGAACCAGCTCCCAGAGGGGCGCTCTTGCTGAATGCCAGAGTCACTGTCCCAAATGACTGGTCCCTTGGGTGGGGCCTGTGGCCCAGTTCTAAGAACACAGAGGGCCTGCCCACTCGGGCTGAAAACTCAGTGTGGACCCCTGGACCGAAGGCATGCTCCCTTCATGACCCAACTCACCTGTCCCCCTCCCTAGTGTACCACCGTCACATCCTCCGTCCTTCCTCGGCAAGGTTACAGAGCAATTCCACGTTGTGCAGTCATTCATTCACTACTCAGCTAGCCCAATGTAGCTGGGACTGGAACCCATCATCTCTGCCCAGCCTCATTTCCAGTCAAGGTGATTGCCTATAGACTCAACTCACAGAAGTCTCTAACTGGGGCCAGGCGTGTTTGTGAACAAAGGCCTTGGGCACCACGTCGCCCAGGTAAACATCGAGACCAAGCTAAGTCATCGAGACCCCAGTCAGTAATCTACAGATAGGGCGGGACCTCAGCCTCCCTCCCTTCCTCTGTTGCTCAGCTGACTGAAAGGAGGGCCGAGGGACAGAAGACTTGGGCTTCTACAATTCGGATATGTGGCTCAAACCTAGCTGGTGACTACTGACTCCCCAAAGAATCGTGCTTCGTGGGTCTGGACACAGGCACACGCTCGAGGAATGCAAGCTACCCTTCACCATGAAAACAAACCTTCCCTCTGGCGAAAACACACGTTCCAACGGTGTTTAACCACGGGCGTCCAGAAACCGTGCTCTTCCCGCTCCCCATAGATTTCGGTTTCAAGAGTTCTATGCCTTTGGTCAGGTAGAAGGAAAAAACCCAAGTTAAAGAGGGTGCTGTGGGCCTGCCAGCCGTTAGAAATGGAAGCTTTAAAGGGGGCAACGGTGTCTGTGGGCCATTCCACTTCGTGCTGAAAACAGGTGGAAGAAATCAGTGGTCCCCACACCTCCCAGGATGGTCGGCCACAGGGCCCCCAGGTCTTCACAGAAAACGGGTTCTGATAGCTCAAGGCTCTTCTGGGATGGAAGTCACAACAAACGTTTTCACCTGCCTCTTTGCTGGCCCAAACCACCTGGGGCTGGAGGACCACACCTGGAGCTGTGACTCCCCTCGGCTTCTTCCTAATTCCAGCGTTTGGAGACTCTTCAGTCCCAGCGAGCGAGCGTGGGGGATAAACTCAGACCTCGGGTTAGGAGGACACTCAGCTGAGAAGGCCTGTTAAAAGTACTCCTACAGCCCAGCCTGTGGGAAAAGACACCCAAGTGGGCTTGATGTTCTGTCAGCAAGTCCAGGGAGAACCTGCGAGATTTCCGAGGGCTGAAAGAGCGGTTCCAAGCAGTGATGGGCAAACAGAAGGATTCAGCAAAAGTGGGGCGCAGAGAAAAATCCCAGGACCTGTTTGATGGCTCCCCTGGCTTCCTTCTCCCTCCCATTTCCTGCTGTGGTCACTCCTCGCTGTCCAGCCCCTCCAGGAAAGCAGTAAGTAGTCTCTTAGGTCACTCAACTCCATGTCTTAGAACCAGAATCTTCCAGGCTGAAAGGTAGCCTTGCACAGAAACGGAGATCCAGTCTTAACATCTAGAACTGCAAACGTTAGGCTCTGGGTTTTACCTGATTTTCCCAAAGAGGGAAATGGTTCATAGAAAACAGAAACTTCACATCTTTTCTGTAACCCGTCAGCTGTACAAGAATATGTAAAGC
>NW_022105632.1:0-1044 GCF_000313985.2 Echinops telfairi
CCATTTATTTCTCCACCCTTCAATTAATCCCACTTGTGTTCATTGGCCATGTTGGCACAATAAACTTACACAATTTCTATACATACAAAGATTAAAGAAATATTTCCAGATACACTAAAACATCTTGAACTTAATGATACAGTAATAATAACATTTTGATACATTTTGCAAAGTAGTGCCTTTTTGTTATTATGAACCATATTTAGATTGGATTTTTAATGTAATCGGCTTTATGTGATTTGAGAGCATGGCTATATGAGGGGCTTAAAAACATCATGTAAAAGTTGTGTTATCTTTTCATTCAATTTTTCCATGAACTTTTGAAGCACTCTCATGTATGTTGTCTGACATTTTCCAAATGGACATTATGCAGTACATGGTTTTTGCCCTTCTCTTCTATGCCTCTTTATACTTTCCCCTTTTTCTTTTGTTTGTGTTTTCATTCTTCTTTTGTATTCTCCCCTTCTATCTTTTCTAGTTCTCTGTTTTTTTGTTTTTTTCTCTTTTATTCTTTAATTCTACTTTTTCTTCCATCCATTCACACACATACATTTTCTTCTTCTGGTCTGATTATTTGCTTACACTTGTCTCCTGTTCCACTCATTGTCATTTTCTCTCTTTCCTTTTCATCAGGAAATATATTTCCACAATACCTCTTAATTATTATCCTTCTTGAAATTTGATTTCCCATTAGTTTTGGAAACCTAGGTTCATAGAGATGACCCTTTGTTGTTTTTCTTACTTTTATCCACTCTCTTCCCTGCTTCCCACAACTTTCTCACTTATGCCTTCTTCCATTTCCTCACTGTGTTAGGTTGGGTTCTCTAGAGAAGTACAACCAGTGATGCTGATATGTGTTTGCATATATTGAGTAATGTCTTACACAATTGTAGAAGTAGGCAAGTCCAATGTGATTCAAGTCAGGCTTCTCCTTATCCATGTAGCTGTGGAAGCTGATGAACCTAAACAGGCTTATGAAGTAGCGGTGCCTCCCAGACTGTTGGATGCAGAGATAAATGAATCTGAGGTTGGCTGAATGAACCC
>NW_022105632.1:3204-4274 GCF_000313985.2 Echinops telfairi
GTGTGTGTGTGTGTGTGTGTGTGTGTGTGTGGTGGGGGGCAATAACCTTTTTCACTTTAGTAGGGATAGCTTCACATCCTCCCATACCACTGACCCCTAGAAATTTCACCGAAGTAGACGGCTTCTGCATTTTTGTTCGGTTAATTTTTCACCCTCCAATCACACATTCTACCACAAGGTCTAAAGTCATTTATGTTTCATCTTTTCTAGGTTCAATCAGTATAAAACTATCAATGTAATGGACTTGTGTGACCTTCTGTGGGAGGGAAAAGCAATCAAAGCGCCTGCAAACTAACTGTGGCATAGTCTATGAGAACTGACATAATCCTGGGGGAGTGTTGTAAAAGAGTCTTGTCTCCCTTACCAGCTGAAGGAAAACTGCTTGTGGTGATCCTTTGAAACTAGAAGTGAGAAAAGGGTTTTGGCCAGATCAATAGCTGCGTACCAGGTACCAAGGGAGGTATTAATTTTCTCAAGCAAACCACCTGCATCTGGAACAGCAGCTGCAATTGGAGTCACCACCTGCTTAAGTTTATGATAATCTGTCATTCATCAAGAGCCATCTGTTTTTTTGTGCAGATCACAAAGGCGAGTTTAATTGGCCCGTGGTGGGAATCACCACCCCTGTAGCCTTTAAGTCTTTGAAGGTGGCACTAATTCCTGCAGTCTCTCCAGTAATGCTATATTGCTTTTAGGTTGCTACTTTCCTAGGCAGAGGCAGTTCTACTGTCTTCCACTGGGCTTTTCTTAGCATAGTAGCCCCTATTTTACATTTCAGGGATCCAACATGAGGTTCTACCAATTGATCAATATATCTATTCCAATAACCAATTCTGGAATTGGAAAATTACCAATAAATGGGTTCAAGGATCTACTGGACCCACTGTGAAATTAACTTGAACTAAGTCTCCATTAATAATTTGAGACCTCCTACACTGGTATAGATGGAAACTGGAAATACAGGGAATCCGGGACGGATGAGCCCTATAGGACCAGTGGTGTGAGTGGTGAAACAGGGAGGGTAAAGGGAGAATGGGTAGGAAGGAGGGAACCGATTACATGGAACTGTG
>NW_022105633.1:0-1006 GCF_000313985.2 Echinops telfairi
TTTCTTCACCACATTTCCTTATGCACCCATTTTTGTCTTCAGCAATTGTGCCAGGAAGGTATCAAAGAGTGCCAGATTTTTAGAACAATGTGTTCTTGAGTTTAGGGAGGCCCAAAGTCCATCTGCTATCTTAATACTTAACATATAGATACATTGACCTCTATCCCTTTCATTATAAATTAATATATTTACATATACATGCCTATAGTTATACCTCTACGAAAAGCTTTCACTTCCTACTTCTTTCCTCTACTTCCTTTAACTTTCCTCCTCCCATTATCATGCTCACCCTCCATTCGGCTCTCAGTATTTCCTCTCAGATACATCGCACTTGATTAAACCCCAACAGGAATTACTCCTCACCATCAGTTTTAGATTGCTTGTTATTCCCTTATCCATGTATTTGTTGGCTCCCATTCCCTGTCCCTGCCCCCTCCTCTCCCATGTCCCCCATTGGTTCTGTTGTTTTCTCCTTGGGTTTGTTTGTCCTGCCTATCTTATATAGATATAGAGTGAAAGAAAAGTAAACAAATTAATTTTTTTTTTTAAAGGGAAAGATAGTTTAACATATGTCTGCTGACCCTTATGAGCATTTTCCAATCAGGTCTTAAGAGTGCCAAGCCCTTTGCCCCCAGTCAGAACTCTATTTTTAGGACTCTTCAGGGACTTTGTTACTTTGCTCCCCTTACTATTCTGTTGCACTCCCTTCCCATTTTACCCCGCTATTCATGAGGCAGACTGGGCACACTTTCCGCACAGTGTGTCCACTGCTGTCCCCCATAGCTCTATGGGTTAGTGAGGGAATGTCCTGTCTTGTGGTGGGGCTGGCCCTACTGTCCTCTCTGTGCATTGGCTGCTCTGAGGAGGGATGTGGTTGCTGGAACTTGGTGGGCCATGATGAGGTCCACTCTCTATTTCCCTCTTAGTTTGTACCCCTGTAGTTTGGACAGACCCTCCAGCTCCCCGGGTTATATCTTCAGTGCTCGCCTCTGTATTACATTCTTCT
>NW_022105633.1:3216-4324 GCF_000313985.2 Echinops telfairi
ATTTTATTATTATGTTTTTATTGATTCAGATGTAAGGATTTTTGTTTTCTCTACATTGATGTATAATCCATACAGAATGTTGTATTCTTTGACCTTCATCAATAAATTTTTCAAGTGTTCTTACCTTTCAGAAAACAAAACTGTATCATTTGTGTATCACAGGTTGTCAATGAGTTTTCCTCTTATCCTAATGCTGTGTTCTTCTTCGTGTATTTTATTTTAGTGAATTATTTGCTCAGTATAGAAATTGAATAAGTATAATAAAATGTGGATCCAGTGGCAGTGGAAGCATCTCAATGCTGGCAAGGATCTCCACAGGCCTTCCCCAGCTCTCTGAGTATCTCAACAGCAGGAAAGGGAAGGCAGAGAGTGTGTGTCTTCCAAAGAGGATGACAGGATTTTCCAGAATCCTCAAGAAAGGCCATGCCACATAGAGTCATCATATGCCATGACCTGATTGACAAGCAAGGCTCCACCCTTCATCCAAGTTTACAGGAGATTATGTAACTGCCACATTCACTAATACTATAATCCAGATATGCCACTTCTGTGGTCTTCCTTTTTCAAAAATGGCTATTACTGTAACATACACAGGGGGTTGCCAGCACTTCAAGACATATTCAGAAGAGGAAGTGGAATGAAGGATCTCATTGTTGGTACTATATGAATGTTAAATGAAAGCAGAACATACATGAGAAATATTTTCCTGTGTGTTACTGAATTAAACTGTATGGATCACAACAAATTATGAATGATATTGTGAAGAATAAAAATTCCAGACCACTTTATAATGTTCACATAGAACCTGTACATAGAACAGAAGGCACCCATTCAAACAAAAGGAGACGTTGTGTGGGTTTAAATTGGAAAGATTTTGTGCCAAGATTGTATCATTTTATTATACTTATTCAATTTCTATACCGAGCAAATAATTCACTAAAATAAAATACACGAAGAAGAACACAGCATTAAATGAAATCCTTGACAACTTTAACATATTTTTCTATTTTATTATTGACAACCTGTGATACACAAATGATACAGTTTTGTTTTCTGAAAGGTAAGAACACTTGAAAAATTTATTGATGAAGGTCAAAGAATACAACAT
>NW_022105634.1:0-1557 GCF_000313985.2 Echinops telfairi
GAGTGATTGGGTTGGCAACTCTGGTTTCTCCTCAACCCTCTGAGAGAGCGCAACATGCCATGGCCCGAGGATAACTCCGGCCAGCAGGGCTTCTCAGAGAGCGTGCAAGAGCAGACTCGGCCACGTCTTTCGGTGGAAACGGATGAGGCAGGTGAGTCGGGTAAAAGCTCAGGTGATACTTGTATGGCCCCCACGTTGGGGGAGGAGGCCCGAGGAGGGCAAGCCCTCTTCCGGGGGAGTCATCTGCCCTAGCAGAAGATTCTTGTAGCAGGGCAGTAAACAAACCTGGGGAAGTCATTGCAGCAGCTAAAGAGACGGAAGGAGTTGGCTTCATTCAGCACTGCGGAATAGGCTCTCTACAGGTAGTCTCGTGGGTGCCACGCTGGGCTGCTCACTGCCAGATGCACAGTTCGGACCCACCAGCTGTTCCGAGGGGAGAAGATGAAGTGGTCTGCTCCCATCATGATGTACAGCCGCGGGAGCCGAGGGAGCAGCTCTGCTCTGCCCCGTTGGTCTCTGTGAGCCAGAATCACCTCAGAGGCAGAGATTTTGAAGGGCTGGGGTTGTTTTTGTGTTGTTGTTTTTTTAAAGGTATTTGAACATAGTGGATTATAATGTGACCAGCCCCTAAAATGTTTGTCCTGCAAATATGGGCATTCATTTCATATTTCCATAAATCCTTCTGAGAAATTGTTAGGTGAATTGAAATATTAGATCATCAAATGAAACATTACATGTCTCAGAGAATCCATGCTCTGTTTAAGAAATTTTTGTAGTAATTACTTTAAAGTATATCTTTATCAATACCTAATTTATATGCCATATATATAATATGTAATGTCAGTTTATATATGAACGAAGTGGTTAAAATTTGGGGGACATTTTATTTTCACTATGTTTTCCACACCTTTTGAAGTATCCATATAGCTCTGTGTGTGTGTGCATACACAGACATACACATACTCAAACGTATACACATATGTTCTATGTAATGTAAACTTTATAATCACTAATGTAATTATAGATAATATAGAGATCTAGTAATATTAATATTCCCTAAGTTACCTTATTTAAAATAGCATAGAATATGAATTAGGTATTGCTAAAGAGACTTTTTAAAGTAATTGATGCAAACGTGTCTAAAACAACACGAAAGCAGTAATTAGAGTGAAAAAAATAAATTTTACTAGCTTAGTGTCATGAACTTTTCTTCATCAAAAGATATCATTAAGAGAATGAAAAAACGGGGAGGTGAGGAGCAAATCGGAGTGCAGTGTAGTAATGATGAAATATGCAGTTTTCCTCTGATTCTTAAATGCTTCCTCCACCCGACAACCATGATCCCAATTCTACCTTACATATCCGGCTGTACCGGAGGAGGTGCACCGGCACAGAGAGGAACTGGAAATACAGTGAACCCAGGACAGATGAACCCCCCAGGACCAGTGGAGAGAGTGGCGATGGCGGGAGGGTGGAGGGAAGGAGAGGGAAAAAGGGGGAACAGAGGACAAGGTCTACATGTGGCCTCCTCCCTGGGGGACGGACAGCGGAGAAGTG
>NW_022105634.1:2830-4324 GCF_000313985.2 Echinops telfairi
AACCACCACATAAATGGTTGCACCTCTACATATATACATACATGTAAAAAACGAGCCATTTGTGACCCATAAGGGACCTTGTGCAGCCACCACCACATCGATCTTAGAGCACCCCCCCAACCCACCCACCCCCATGGTTAAATTGCCTTTAAAATGAGCTGTGCCATCACCATCCATTCTAGTGCTTGACCTTTGCACAGAAATGGTTTTTTGCTGACTCTTGTTCTGGATCTAAAATGGAAACAAGCCAAATGTTCATCAATAATGGATTCGACCGAGGAATAGGGCAGAGCGAGTGGGGAAGCTGCCTCTGGCCCGGAGGGGCGTGGCTGAACGCCTGAGTGGCAGACATGGAGGGGGGAGAAAAAAGAAAAACACGGACAAAGGAGGAGAAAAGGAAATGTCAGGATCCCAAGATGATGTAAACACTTGAGCAGCAGCTGCCGCAGAGGCCTCAGGAGGAGGAAGCAGCTCTGCAGACAAAGGACAGACAGTGGCCTTACACCCTGAGCAAGACCCTGCTGGACCCCGTATTGGGCAATGCTCAGTCACCTGTGCCTCGCACCTACCTGGCTGGCCAGACAGCGCCTGCACCAGCTTCTATGTGGATGAGAGCATGATGGTTGACAAAGAGGACCAAGATGCCCAGTCCGTGGAGAAGGGGCAGGCATGCATATAGCTGGCCTGCACACTGCAGAGCCTGAAGTGCCCACGGTGCCTGAGCAAGGACTTCATCCCCAAGCACAAGAACCTACACTTGGCAGGGCTGCTGAAGCCCTTGGGTAGCGCTCATCTGCAACCAGATGAGGAGCCCCGGTTCTAAGGGGCATTGCACTAGATCCACCCACCCGGCCAGGCCATGGCTCCTTGGTGCAGCACGAAGGAGGAGGTGACGGAACATGGAGCCTGGACTTCGAATGACCGTGCGACTGTACCAGAAGTAGTTCCCAGGAAGCAAGACCTGTGGGGAATCATGCAGTTACAGGACCCTCTTACCAAAGCTAGTCTCTGTGGCCTCCCTGCCCCCCTGGCCTCTTGCCTCAGGGCTGTGTTACTCAGGCCCTCTTCAGGGACGAGTCTGACCTAACCAAGCCATTAGGACGTCAGAGCGAGGCTCAGATGTGACCTTCAAGAAGCTCCCAGCACAACATCACGGTCTCTGGGAGGCCTCCGGGAACTAGAAGCCAGAGTGTATGCTGACCCCCATCTTGAGGGGGCTAAGCCCAGTGTCTGGTGCAGGGTAACCGCACTGTCTACACCAAGGAGGCGCTCCTCATCGCCCTGAATGCCTCGCAGCGCAGCCGCAGCCAGACAGAGGCTCTGTCAGAACGGCAGAGAAGCCACAGGAAAGCCAACCTACATGCGGTCTTCTGGGACAGATGCGGCCAAGACTCTTCACCTGAATCAACCACGTTTAGTACAATCATCCCCAAAAGCCCACAGCCTCGTGGGCTGCTGCCCTCAGATCTGCCAGCAGCGAGGGCCTTGAGGCTG
>NW_022105635.1:0-1219 GCF_000313985.2 Echinops telfairi
GTGTGAGATCGTTCTGCTGGGACACGTGTGGGATTGTTCTTCTGGGACACGTGTGGGATCGTTCTGCTCAGACGCATGTGTGAGATCGTTCTGCTGGGACACGTGTGGGGTTGTTCTGCTCAGACACATGTGTGAGATCATTCTGCTGGGACACGTGTGGGATTGTTCTGCTGGGACACATGTGGGATTGTTCTGCTGGGACATGTGGGCTCGTTCTGCTCGGACACGCATGGGCTCGTTCTGCTCGGACACACGTGGGATCGCCATGAGTCTGAATGAATTTGATGGTTTGTTTTTTTTCAGGGTGTGTGTGGGGGGAGGCTCTGCTGCCTGAGGCTCCCACCTGCCATCTGGGGGGAGCTGTCGTTAGCCTGTGATGTGTCACCCAGGAAGCCACTCGATGAGCACACATGCCTACTCCACTCCAGGTTGTGGAGAGGGGACAGGCCTGGTGCAGAAGCACGGCCCCTCCTGCCCGGCCCGAGCTGGCCCAGCCCTGGCTCCCGCTCTGTCTCCACTTCCACCTCCCATGTGGTCAGAGAAGCGAAGGGCCCCTAGTCCCCGACTGGCTCTTTGCTGGGGCGACAGCCCCTTTCTGGGTTGGGGGTGGCTGTGAACTGCTCTTTGTTTCCATCCGGCTCTTGGCAGTCTGGCTGTGTGGACTGTTCCGGACAACCTGGGACTTTTCACCAGGAAGCCCAGGCGCCTTCTCCCTCCAAGTCCGGCTCCCGCAGAAGGAGCGTGCAGGTGAACTGCTGACATGCTGTAGAACTTGTTGGGGCGCTGCCGGCTCAGCCCCATCTGCTCCCCGGAAGCGTTAAAACGTCTCGCCCACGGGGCAGCTCTCCTCTGTCCTGCAGGGGTTCTGCCAGTGGCCACCAACTCGATGGCAGCGAGTTTGAGTAGTTGGCCTGCTCACTAGAAGGTCCGCGGTTCAAGTCCACCTAAGAAAGAAGCTCAGAGAAGAAAACCACCATCCCCGTCTAGCCGATCCAACTCCCATCGACCCTCAAGAGGCTTCCAGGGGCGCCTCCTCCCTGGAGCCGGACAAAGCCTGGAACCCAGCCCCATATTCCTATGCGCTGGCACCGGCTGGATAGCGAGGGTTGTGCCCCCAGACACTTGCTCTAGAGGCCATCGTGCGTGGTCATGCGGAGGGTCAGCGAGAAGAGGAGGATCCAGCGAGATGGACGGACGTGGTCACTGCCCCAGTGGCCCC
>NW_022105635.1:3316-4267 GCF_000313985.2 Echinops telfairi
ACACACACACACAGAAAAAGAGAAAGAAAAAAAAAAAAGCAAGCTACAAGCAAGAAAGGAAAAACCCATACAAACAAAGCAATACAACATTGTCAATCGCCCCCCCCCCTTCCAGGGTATGAGTAGATTGCACTATGATCATCATCATCAATTTCCCAGGGACCCAGCACTCCAGACACGTGGTATGAGGAGTCTACTAGAGTACTCAAGTCCATTTCGCCTTGAGCTGCAGCCCCTGGGCTTTTGCCCTGCACAGTGCCATCCCCCATTGGACTGGGCTCTGTGGACCCTCAGCCTGGGCACCCCTGTCATCTGTATGAAGGCAGATCATCTGGTTTTTCTTCTGCTGCCAACTGTCAGGCACGCTGTCAACCTCAAGTCAATCGCTAACTACGTGCACCGCCTCAATTGGAGGCTCTAGAACACCCCGTCCTAACCACTAGACCACTCTGCCCTGGCAGACACTGGCTGCCAAGGACCCTGGGGGCTGAGACTCCTCCAGCCTTGGAGTGGCAGTCACCTTTCCCCCCTAGGGTCCTGGTCCCCGGAGCCAGGGCTGGCACAGCAGGGAAGATTCCAACTGTCTTCCCTTTGGCTCTGTGGCGCAGAGGTGGACCAGTCTCCCAGGGTCTCCACCAGCCCAGCACTCACTAGTGGGAGTCAGCCACAGGGGAGACGAGGAGCCAGAACCTGAGGTTGAGGGGCAGGGAGGCTCCAGGAAGAATGACCCAGTTCATGCAAATCTGCCCCCGCCAATGCTGGCAGCAACCCTGTGATTCTCTCAGCCTGGGGTCTCCTGGCAGAGGGAGAATTGCCTGGACTCCATGTCTCGGGGTGACAGGGCCCCTCGTAAGAGCCAGGAGGAGGGGGCAGGGAGATCAATGCCCTAGGGACCTGGGGGGCGGCGGCAGAGTGTGGGGAGGACTCGGGCTCCAGCTAGGGTCCTTGGGG
>NW_022105636.1:0-1062 GCF_000313985.2 Echinops telfairi
CAGCCTGCCAGTCAGTCTTTTGCCTGTCCTGCGGGTAGACAATGGGCAGAGCCTCACTTTTTCAGGCATCTAGGTAGTTGCTTGCCACGATAGCTGGGAGACGCCAAGGAAAGCCGCTATTGCCCACAAGTCCAAAAATCACATGCAGGGCCAAATGTGAGACACCTAGGGAAGCCTCCCACCTCAGCTTCCAGGGAGTCTCTTTCCTGGCTTGCAGGCTGACCAAGCGTTGTATCACTCCACCCTTCAATGAACCCCACCTGTGTTTGCCGCCCAATTAGGGATGATAAGCTAACAAGTTCAATTCTTTATTGTAATTAGGACCCACAGGTCCTCTGGGATTAAAGGCTTCCCATATCCTAATGAGTATGGGGCATGGTAATGCTTGTTGACAACAGTAATGTTCAGTCCTGTGAAGACTCTTGAATTGACAAACATAAACATAGGTGAGGCAAATAAATAGGGCAGTCCAGGAAATCCAGCTTTCCCGGAAGTTCAATGCCTATCTTGCTGGGAGACGATGGGCCAAGCCTCGCTTTCCAGCTTGACCGGGAATAATTTCCATGGCCTGAATGGAGATGCCAAAGTTTTCTCGCTTCCAAAACCTGCTGGGAAGTCCATTGGCTGGACTTTGGGATCCACATGGCAAAAGCTAGCTTTCCATTCTGACCTGAAGTCTTACCTAGCTTTGAATGAGACTCAGATTAAAGCGTAATTGCCTCAGCCTGACCGGAAGTCCCTTGGCCGGCCAGCAAAGAAAGGCCTGGCAGAGCCTAGCTTTCCCACCAGTCCGTGAAGTTCATTCCTGGCTTCTGTGATGACTGAAGGCGAAGGCCCATTTCCTCAGCCTGCCAGTGAGTCTTTTGCCTGGCCTGCGGGTAGACAACGGGCAGAGCCTCACTTTTCCAGCAAACCAGGTAGTTGTATACCACGCTGGCGGGTAGACGCCAAGGAAAGCCGCAATGGCGCACAATTCCCAGAATCACATGCAGGGCAAAATGTCATACACCGAGGGAAGTCTCATTCCACAGCTTCCAGGAGGTCTCTTTCCTGGCTTGCAGG
>NW_022105636.1:2918-4161 GCF_000313985.2 Echinops telfairi
GCCCTTCAATTAACCCCACCTGTGTTTGCTGGCCAATTAGGGATGATAAGCTAAGAAGCTCAGTGAGGAAACCTTGATGTGAAGAAAAGGAAGTTACATAAAGCAAAGTTCTTTATTGTTATTCGGACCCACAGGTCGTCCGGGATTAAAGGCTGCCCATACCCTAATGAACATGGGGCATTTTAATGCTTTTGGAGCACAATAACTTTCAGTCCTGTGAGGACTCTTGAAATGACAAACATAACCGCAGGTGAGGGAAATAAGAAGGGCAGGCCAGGAAATCCAGCCTTCCCAGAAATTCAATGCCTGTCTTGCTGGGAGATGCTGGGCCAAACCTCGCTTCCCAGCCTGACAGGGAATCTCTTCCATGGGTTGAATGAAGACGCCAAAATTTTTTCTCTTCCACAACT
The DNA here is from genome assembly GCF_000313985.2 of Echinops telfairi. NCBI lineage: Eukaryota > Metazoa > Chordata > Mammalia > Afrosoricida > Tenrecidae > Echinops > Echinops telfairi. Next base: position 3,329 of record NW_022105636.1, read on the forward strand.
TGCTGGGAAGTCGATTGGTTGGACTATGGGAGACAAAAGGCAAAAGCTAGTTTTCCATTCTGACCTGAAGTCTTTTACCTCGCTCCGAATGAGAGTCAGAGTGACGCGTAATTCCCTCACCTTGACCAGAAGTCCCTTGGCTGGCCTGCAGAAAATCGCCTGGCAGAGCCTAGCTTTCCCAGCAGTCCCAGAAGTTCATTTCCTGGATTATGTGGTGACTGAAGGCGAAGGCCCATTGCCCCAGCCTAACAGTCAGTCTTTTGCCTGGCTTACGGATACACAATGGACAAAGCCTCACTTTTCCAGCCAGCCAGGTAGTTGCTTGCCACGCTGGTGGGGGCACGCAAAGGAAAGCTGCTATTCCCCACATGTCCCAGAATCACATGCAGGGCTAAATGTGAGAAACCGAGGGAAGCCTCCATCCCCAGTCCCGGGAGCCTGTTTCCTGACTTGCAGCCTGACCAAGTCTTGTATCCCCCCTACTTCAATTAACCCCACCTTTGTTTTGCGTCCAATTAGGGAAGATAAGCTAATAACCTCAGTGAGGAAACCTTGTTGTGAAGGACAGGAAGTTTCATAAAGTTCCGTTCTTTATTGTTATTCAGAGCCACAGATCCCCTGGGATTAAAGGCTTCCCATATCCTAATGAATATGGGACATTGTAATGCGTGTTGAGCACAGTAATATTCAGTTCTATGAGGAATCTTGAAATGAAAAACATAAGCATAGTTGAGGCAAATAAGATGGGCAGCCCAGCAAAGCCAGCCTTCCCGGAAGTTAAATGCCTGTCTTACTGGGAGACCCTGGGCCTAGCCTCGCTTCGCAGCCTGACC
>NW_022105637.1:0-825 GCF_000313985.2 Echinops telfairi
AGCAATCAAGAGATCAAAGACGTATTAGATTATGTAAATCTTCACAAGACCTCTTTAAAGTAATAAAATGCAATATAATTTTTTGAGGACTAAGGTGTGCCTGACTCAAGCCATGGCATTGTTGATTGCCTCATTTGCATGTGGAAGTTGGACATTGAATAAAGAAGACTGCGGAAGAATCAATGCATCTGGACTGGGGTGCTTGAGAAGAATATTCGAAGTATCATGGACTGCTTAAGGGACAAACTGAGATCTGTCTTGGAAGAAGTACAGCCGGAGTGCTCATTAGAGACAGGGATGGGGAGAATTTGTCTTAAGTAATTTGGACATGCTGTCAGGAGAGACCAATCTCTGCAGAGGGACACCATGTTTGATAAAGTAGAGGGGCAGCGAAAAAGAGGCAGGCCCTCAAGGAGATGGGTTGACTCTGTGGCTGCAATAAAGGGTTCAAGCTCTGGAACAATGATAAGGATGGCACTGCCCCAGGCAGTGTTTCTTTCTGTGTGCTTAGGTCACTGTGGGTGGGAACTGCCTCTCTGGCATCTAACAACAGCAGCACAACGAACACCTGTAAAAGTAACAATCAAGACTGATTTTCTATGGAAAACCTGCTGCAAATGTCTTCTTTTCAATCTTAATGAACAAACACTTGGATGATGACAAGTGTTTCTGATCTATACTTTAGCATTTTGCATTTACATTTTGATCTTACAAAAAATTGGATCTACCATAAAATGACAGAAGGATGAAAAACATCTTAGAAAAACTATTCCCGTAATGTTCACAAAAGGGAGGAATGTGAGACTTCTCACTACCTTTGGCCAT
>NW_022105637.1:2477-4274 GCF_000313985.2 Echinops telfairi
TCAGTTTAATACCAAAGAGGGAGCAAATAAAATTGATTATGCCTTTTCTTTTCTTTAGGACTATTAAACTGGAGCACACTATGCCTAAATTTCAGGTTGTAGGGGCTATGAATCAGAATCAATTAGACAGCAAAAGGCTTATTTTCCTTTTGTTTCTTTTTATTAGTAGCTATAACTGTCAGTAATGCAGATGATGTGTTCATTCCTTCAGTGATTTATTCTAACTAATATTAACTAAGCACCTTCTATATATCAGTCACCACCTGCCAGGTTGTTGTGTTGTGATGTCTTGCATGTGGATATGATGCTAGAATCTATGAGAAAGCCTCATCTTTCTTACCAGGAGCAATTGGTGGGTTTGAACTGTTGACCTTTTAGATTGCAGCCAAAAGCCTAACCACTATACCATCAGGGTTCCTAACATCCTACCCTAATTCATGCCTCATTAACATAACAAAACAAACCATTTTGAAAAAGGATTACAACTACATGTAGGAAGGTTATGGTTTATAACACATATTTCCATTCATCATAAGAAATATTTCAAATACCAAAAGGGTCAATCATGCACAAATATTTCAGCATAGCTTCCAGAATAAAAAAGACTAGGGATTAAGAGAGCATTAGCCACTTTAGAAAATGATACTGTGAATCAAAACTGAAACAGAAAACCAGATGAAGCACAACATAACACTATCTTCGCTCTACTCATGCTATAAAAATGACAACGCACAATAACTGAGTCGATTCTAGTTCATAGTGGCGGGTGGGACAGGGTAGATTTTATGGCAGCAGCATCTGTCTCCCACAGAGGGGTTGCTGATCTTGTAGTTAGTCATTGTATGTTTAACCCACTGTAACTTCAGAGCTCTGTAGACATGTTGTTGTTGTTGTTAGCTGACTATTTGACCACAACTCTGAGTACAACAGAAGAAATCACTGCCTGGTTTTGTTTCATCTTCACAATTGTTATCTTTGAGGGTATTGTTGCAGTCATTGTGTGAATCTATCTCATTCAAAAGCTTACTCTTTGGTACTAACCACGACTTTAACTAGTGTTAAAGTCCATGCATTGTGTAAAGTCCATGCATTGGTCTCTCCTGATAAAACATCCAAAACAAAGTCTAGACATCTTCAATCCTAAGGAGCAATCTGATTGTACTTCCTCCAAGATCGTTTTGCCTGTCTTTCTGGCAATCAATGGCATTTTCTTTATTCCTTGCTAACGCCATAATTCAGAGATATAAACTCTTTCCTAATCTTCTGACATGTGGTCAATTAATATAACTTTCTTATCAATTATTCTTTATAAGATGTATTATTTTTATGGCCTCTCTAATTATGGTAATAATTCCATTGTGCAGAGAGTTGCCTGCTATGCAGTAGGATTAAGATGGGATTACCGTATATACTCAAGTATAAGCTGAATTTTCCAGCAGGTTTTTGTGGTAAAATTAGGTGCCTCAGCTGATATTTGGGTTGGCTTATACTCAAGTATATGTGTTAAGTCTTTTGGTAGAGCGTGTGAACCGAATAACACTCTAATTTCTTCAGGGTATTTGTTCCTGAAATACAAAAGCCACACCGCAAAGTCATCCTTTGTTTACAGGTGCCATTTGTGATACCCAAAGAAATTGTAGGACCATCAGTAGCACATTTTAGAGATCTCTACTTGCAAGGGCAGAAGCAGACACCCAAGGCACCAGAGTTGGTATTGAGACAATGGGGCAGAGCAAAGGGACCAGGCCAAGCCCCGAGGTCTGTTTAGTATCTGACCTATGGCTTTTAGTTGGACTG
>NW_022105638.1:0-1525 GCF_000313985.2 Echinops telfairi
AGTACCAACTGCACAAGGCTACACCTTCAGAGGGACTGACCCCAAAATGGCTGTCTATAAAAAGTTTTGTGGATTAGTTCAGCAGAAATGTGTTTTTAAATTAAAATATCCCTATAACTAGTTAATTATAACCATAAAAATATTGTAAGTCCAGATGACATGTCTCAATCTAACTACAAAGTCAAAAACCTAGGCTGATTTACTTTTTCACCCTCCAATGAACTTTTGTCAGAACTGTCATTATTAGCTACAAATTACAATGATGCTCTGAATCATGTGGGTCTCTGGAACAATCTGAGGGGGCTGCAAAAGCAGTTAGCTACACTTCATCCTGGATGATGGGCTATAGTAAAAAAGTTTTTAATTGTGGGTGTAGAGGTGCTGAAGGTTTTTGTTGTTTGTTTGTTTTCCTGAAAAGGATATAGAGTAGAATAAAAGTGTGGGAAGCTATATAAATAACTTTTTTGAAAATGAAGTAATGACTAAAGAAAAAGAATAATAATAAAAATGGCTTCAGCAGTTACTAAAGATATTGTACCTGATAATGTTGTAACAATAGAGAAAGATTGCATAAAACAATTTGCTGTTTTTCAGTATTCATATAACCTAAGAGATATTATATCTAAGTAATTTAAAACTGCATTTATCACATAGTATTGTGAGATTAAAGGAGCCCTGATGGTGCAGTGGTTATGCATTGGCCTACAATCTTCCTGGTCATCAGTTCGAAACCACCAGCAGTTTCACAAGACTGGGCTTCTAACCCCCATAAACAGTTACAGTCTCAGAACCTGAGGCGAGGTCACTATGAATCAGTATTGACTCAATGGAGATTAAAATTGAAAGTAAAATAAAATATAAAATTTATTTTCAATTGTTTAAAATTGAAAATAAAATTACTACGTATGTTATGGGAGGAGCTCCATGGGGAGTGGATGAGCCCAACCCTAGTGAAGCCATGGATATATGCAGAAGATGTATTTCCAGTGAATAGCAGAGAGTGGCAGAGAAGACTGCAAAGAAGGTGTTAAAGCCGGCAAACCTGGCCATACCTGGCTTGAAAATCTCCTCTCTCCAGCCGCTACTGAGCGAGCTTGATGTCAAGAAAACCTGTCTCCTAGCCCAAATGAATAGAAGCAAAATGAAAGGAAGTGTATGGTACTGGTTACTGCTCACCGATAGACTGAATGCGTTAATCGTCACGTGAGACAATGTATACTTGCTCCGACTGCGATACGAAAATAAGTCCAACCAATATGTTTCACTCTCAGAGTGAATTGTGAACAGAAATGGAAGAAGTTAAGCTAGTTCTCATGGGAAATAGAATGGTAGTCATTTAAATGAAGTTTTAAACCAGGCAGGGACCAATAAAATCATTCTAAGAAAAAGTGTTACGTTTGTAAAAGCAGCAACAATCAGAATGAAAAGTGACTGAAATGTTCTTTCAGTTTGGCTGGTTTACAAATTAAATGATGCATATTATTTTGACACCATGATCTTAATTCTTTCTGAAGCACATGTTTTT
>NW_022105638.1:3051-4323 GCF_000313985.2 Echinops telfairi
CTATATTCAGTAGAGATATTGGTGTTAATTTTCAATTCTGGTGTTCTCTTTGCCTGACTTAGGCATCATAGTTAATGGTTGCTGCATAAAATGAATTTGGTTATATATTTGAATTATTTAACTTTTCTATAGTTTTGTTGAATTTATTTTTAATTGATCCATCACTAAGCCAACAACCATGTGAAGAAATATTCGTGTTCGTTAGCAATAAGAGAAATACAAATTAAAACACCAATGATATACTACCTAATACCAGCAATCTTAGCAAAATTCAATAAAACAAAATAGTAAATACTGAAGAGGTTGTGGAGAGATCGGAACTCTTTTACATTGCCAATACACTGTAGAATTGTACAACCACTATGGGAAAAAAGTATGACATTTCCTAAAACAAATGCAAATACAAGTACCTATGATCCAGCAATCTTTCTACTGTGGATATACCCTAAAGAAATCAAGACTATAACTTGGACAATATAAACAATAGCAAAATCATGAAACAACCCAAACCCCTATTATAAACAAACTCTTGTACATTCATATAGCAGAATATTATGAATTTACATAAAATCAGTGACAGCTCTCTCAATCACTGGAAGACCTGAACAAACTAAAGAATTTTATGCATAGAAAACTCAGTCAATATTACAAATATAAATATTTAACAATGTCATCATTATAATAAAAAGGAGAAAATTACATGTGGCTTATACATCAAAAGACAAGGCTTGGCACTGCACCAGATCTGATTGGAAAAAGTTTGTAAGAGTCAACAGACAGACCTGGAACTATTCATACATTATTTTTTTTCCCATGTCTATCTATGTAACATAGGCAGGATAAACAATCCTGAGGAGAAAACAACGGAACCATTGGTTCCTGTGGGACAGGGAAGAAAAGGGGATGGGGAAAGGGATCATGGAGACAATAAACCCAAGGACAAGAGACATCAAGAGATCTAATATTGATGGCAAGGAGGGCATAGAATGCCTGGTGGAGTTCAAGCAAGGGCAATATAGCTGAGAGGAAGTACAGAGAGCTAAATGAAGGTGGAACATGATAGTGGGACAGGAGGAAAGTAAAAGGAAATACAGGAAAGAACTAGAAGGCAAAAGACATTTATAGAGGTATAAGCATATGCATGTACATGTATAAATATATTAATACATAACAATAGGGATATAAGTCTATATACATATATTTATAGGTTAGGTGTTAAGGTAGAAGATGAACATTGAGTCTCTACTCAAGTCCTCCCTCAATGCAAGAAAA
>NW_022105639.1:0-1108 GCF_000313985.2 Echinops telfairi
TCCTCGGGAAGAGAGATGAGGCTTGCTATTCCCCTCAGTCTCGGAAGCCCACAGAGGCCTGTCCTATGGGGCCGCTGTGATTGGAGAGTGAGTGTTTTAAACCCATCCTGTCCAAGGTCCAGAAGGAGCACTCAGACACAGAGACAGGAGCAGGGACCTTAAAGGGTCACACGGACGGATGCCATCAAGGCAGCTGAGACAGAGAGCCTTGTCCCTGAGCCGGGGCCCTGAGCCGGGCTGCTAGCCTCCTCAGCTGGGGGAAAGAAGGTCTCTGGCGAGGCTACACCCACATGGTACTTCTGTGAGAGCCGCACCAGTTGGACAGCCCTGCCCCTGTGTGCTCAGAGTGGGGCCGAGACCCAAATGCCCCACTGCTGGTGAGTCCACTCTGACTCTCGGGCAGAGCGGAACTGCCCTTGGCGTTTCCAAGACTCCTCTCCACAGACGCAGACTGCCTCGTCTTTCTCCCTCTGGCTAGCTGGTGGCTTTGAACTGCCGGCCTTGCAGTTAGCAGTGCAGTGCTTAACTCACAGTGCCACCCATGCCCTCAATGCCTGTGCCATGGACAAGCCTGCTTCTCAGCACCTCCGTGCCTAACCCCAGCACCCCCTTCCCCTCCCTGGGACAGGCTGGCGTCCTGGAGGTGTTGAGGCCAGGACTCCGTGTCCTGAGTTGGAGATGCTCTCATCTGGGGCATTGAGAAAGTTGGCTCACAGGCTTATGACTGTTTGGCAAGCATCAGCTGTGAATTGCAAGGTCGGCGGTTCAAACCCACCCACGCTCCATGGGAGGAAGATGAGGCTGCCTGCCCCTGCAAAGACAGACAGTCCCGCTCAGTCCCGTAGGATCACCGGGAGTCGGAATCCACTCAGCGTTTCCAGCCACCAACTGTGGAACAGTTTTTATTTTTATAGTGACTTAGGTGGAGGGGTGGGGAGAGTGGTTTCACATTTCAGACCGTCCATTTTGGATTCAAGTGAACGCGTGAGACTGGCACCCAGAGGGGGCTGGTTCTTCCAGTGCGCTCCTGATCATCCCGGGGCGGCTTTCCGGGGGTGTCTTCTATAATACCACACCCCGCACTCCCCACCATCCCAACACTCAGCAA
>NW_022105639.1:3176-4278 GCF_000313985.2 Echinops telfairi
TGTCATACGCCACAGGTGTGAGCAGATCCCAGGACTGATGCTCTTCTTTAAGGACAGCGAACGGAGTGGACGGGACCTTTAGTCAGAGTGTGGCTGCTCGGGCCTGAGAAGTGGCAAAAGTCATGGCCCCGGCTTTCTCTGTATCCGCCGGTGAACTTCGTTACTGGGAGGTAGACCGCTTCCTGGCCTAACGCCGGGAGTAGAACTGCCCCTTCGGTGTTCCGAGGCCTTCGGTCTGACGCGCCTTGGCACGTCCCTGGAGAAAGACATCGTGCTTGGCAGAGGAGAGGGGCCCTCGACGAGATGGATGCGCCAGTGCCAGCCACACAGCTCGAGCATCACGACCACCGTGGGGACAGACAGACGGCACAGGCCACCGAACGGGGCTCTGTTCTGCTCTTCCGGCGTCTCTGGGAGCTGGCTCTAGCCTCAGAGGCAGCACTGAACAGCAAATCCTCGCTGAAGCAGACAGCCTCCTCTTCCCCCCGAGGAGCAGGTGGTGGGTTCAGTCTGTACCTTCGGGACAAAGATGGGTCTGGGTAACCCCACAGACAGTGACAGTCTTGGAAACTCACAGGGGCGGCTCTTCCCCGTCCTGTGGGGGTCCTGTGGGGCTCCGTGTGTCGGTCCACTCGCTGGCCGTGAGTGCTGCGGCCCTCTGCTCTCCCTTAAGGAGCTTCGTGGCTCCGTGCCTATGCACTGTGCTGCTAACTGAAAGGTTGCTGGTTTGAACCCACAGGCTGCTCTGCAGGAGAAAGGTAGGGCTGGCCACTTCCAAGAAGAGCAACAGCCTTGGAAAACCATGTGAGGCAACTGGGAATGAATGGCCAGCCTTGTACTTGGGTCTTACTTTCACATGGGACTTTCAGAGCACCCTGGATGGGTGGCGGTGGTGGTGGCAACGGCAACATTTCCATCACCATAAATCCTGCCCGTGTGAAGCATCCCGTTTGATTTTAATTCTGGTAATTTAATTAAATTTATTGTTTGTTTTTTTCCACATTCAGTTTGTTGCCTCACCTGAAACTCTGTAAGGATTTTGAAGTTGATGATCATATAAAAGAATTCGCTGCAAAACTCTCTTTGATTCCCAGCCCGCCGC
>NW_022105640.1:0-1104 GCF_000313985.2 Echinops telfairi
TCTGATGCACGGCGACCCTACAGGACAGGGTAGAACTGCCCCCATGGGTTTCCAAGACTGTGGGTTTCCACGACTGTCACTCTTTACAGGAGTAGAAGGCCTCGTCCTTTTCCTGTGGAGCAGTGTTTAGTTTCAAACTGTTGACCTTGTGTAATATAAAAGTCTCCTGGTTCGGCCCCAGCAACTCCTGGGGCCCCTGCGCACTGCATGTACTGCTGTAGAATGAATGCAAAACACAACCAGAAGGACTCCAGGCTCCCAGAGACCCCACAGGACACGGCAGAGCTGCCCATGGCATCTCTGAGGCTGTCCATCTTTATGGAAGCAGGAAGCCTCATCTTTCTCCCTAGGAGCTGCTGGTGGACTGGAACTGAGCACCTTTGGGTAGCAGCCAAGCACTGAGCCTCAGTTTCTACCAGGGCTCCATAGGGATTAATTATGTCCCCTGCCCCTGTGGATGTGGCCCTGTCTGGAAAGAGGGCTGGCCTTCTGTGGTGTGAATGGTCATCCCTTCAAGGGTGGGTCCGCAGCCCACTCACGCCTGCGTTAGACAGTGGGAGCAGAGTCAACACACAGACAAACGGGGGGACAGTGGGGGGCACATCGAAGTACATGAGGTCAGGGAGACCCTTCCCCTGGAGCCAAGCCTCTGAACTGTGACCACCCAGGGGCCCCACCCACTTGCCAGCACTGACCGTGCTGAAGAGCTCGGCCGCCTGCTCCAGGAGGCCCACCAGGCCGCTCTCGGTGAAGTAGCGCCCAGAGCACACGCCGTCCTCGTCCGGGGACAGGGTGTCATCGGACACCGCGGACTCCTCCAGCACGTTGGAGGAGATGTTCTGGAAAGGACCACAAGAGAACCAGGCTGAGGGGCGGCACAGCTGGAGCCCTGGGGGGAGGACAAGGCGTCCACCTCCCCCTCCACCTCTCTCCCACCGCAGCTCTCTGGGGGTGGTGCTGTTTTGGGGGTACCCTGGAAGCCTGGGGGTCAAGACCACCCAGGATGCGTGAGGAGACAAACTGCGTGCCTCGCCTCGAGAATGAGTGTGTGAGTGGTGTGGCAGCGCAGTCCCCGCGTCTGGAGAAGAACTGCTCACAGGATCA
>NW_022105640.1:2601-4321 GCF_000313985.2 Echinops telfairi
CCTTCTGGAGTGGGGAGGGGGGGGCGCTTCTTGAGGGGAGGGGGGCTGTCCTGGGCCCTGCGGTGTGCTGGGCAGCATCCCTGGGCTCTACCTGCTCCACACTAGATCCGCCCCCACCAGCCCCCACCCCCAATGCCCCTACTGTGACAAGCACAAGGTCTGTAGACTCGGGCAGCCTGCCCTTGCCTCCCCCAAGTGGGCACCTGGAAGCTGACGCTGCCCACGGGCAGGTAGCTGTGGTCCTCCAGCATGCTCAGGTACTCGGCCACCAGTGCGGCCGCGTGCACCAGACACATGGCCGCCTCCGTGTAGCACTTCCTCTTGGTGTGCTTCTCCGCCATGTTCTGCAGCCACGTCAGCCGCAGGTCAGGGGACGTCTGGTAGCTCTTGGCGATTCTGTGGGCAGAGCGAGAGCCAGCTTCGAGGACGCCCAGCCCAGGAGGCTGCTACGCCTTTGGAAAGTGGGACAAGAGGCGCACACTGACCAATGCAGCGGCTTTCATGCCCTGGGTGACGTGTTGGGCTACGAACCGCAAAGTCAACTAGAAAGGTCAGCAGTTCGAAACCACGAGCTGCTCTGCGGGAGCAAGATGAGGCTTCCTGCTCCTGTAAAGATTCAGAACCTCGTCAAAGAGGGAAGGGGGGGTGGGAAAAGGAAAAATAAAAGCGAGCAGCAGCAGCAGGAGCAGCACATATACGGGGGTTTCATTGTTTGGGGAGAAAGAGGGAGCTGTCTACTCCTGTGAAGAGTCGGGGCAGTTCTGCCCTGTGCTGGCGGGTCACAGTGAGTCGGCGTGGCCTCGAGGGCAGCGGGTGGGCGTGGCCTGAGTCATTTGGATGAGATCGGATGTGCACCACATATGGTATGTTTTCTATGAGTTATATCCCACAAGTAAAAGGGGAAATGAATAAAACTCACGTGTTTTAAGAAGAGAGAACAGAGACGGGTCACTGCCTTAAACACCAACCACCACCCCCTGGTCCCCCCATTGCTTACCCCCAGACTTCCACACTGGCCTGCGTAGACCTGCAGGTTTCCGAGACTGTAACTCTTCCCAGGAGTAGACAGCCTTGTCCGTCCCCCTCGGAAAGGCCGGGGGTCTGAACCGCGGACATGTGGGTTAGCAGCCCGGCGTGTCGCCGCGACACCCCAGGGCTCCGCGCCATCACGTTACAGGGGAGTTCACTGGATGGCTAACCAAGCATAGCTGGCTACTTTCCTGTCGCTAACACCGGACATATCCAAATGGCCCTTAGCAGAAAAAAGGTCCCCTGCCCTGACTGTGTGTGTGGAACAAAACCATCGAAGGACTCCTTTGTGGAATTGCTCCTCCCTTTCCGCTCTCATTCTTCCGGAAGTAGAAGAGTAACCCTGTTGCTGCGATCCCACCCAGCCTCAGGGTGCCCTCCCACCCACCAGGTGTCAGAGCAGACCTGTGCTCCACAGGGTCCTCAAGGACTGAGTCTGTATAAGTAGATAGATCATCAGCTCTTTCTCCTAGTTACCTCGGGGGCGGGGCCCACGCTGCCACCCCTGGGCTGTCACTGAGCAATCAGCGCTCTGCACCGGCCGGGGGCGACCCTGAACGTGGACGAGGGTGTGAGGAAGCAGGTTCTTGCTGCTCCTCCGGGAGACGTGTTTGAAAGGCACGCACACACATCAACCTGCCCTCCGTGTTGCATTTCGGTTGGTCTCTATTGGATGTCATCCCAAACAGGG
>NW_022105641.1:0-1430 GCF_000313985.2 Echinops telfairi
CCCCCAGCCCCAGGACCACTTGATAAATTATAAATTGTTATTATTTTCATATCTTATATTGACCCTGTTTCCTTTTCCCCACGTTTAAAAAAATATGTCCTAAGGGCCTAATGGGCTACAAAGGCTGCAAAGGGATTTGGAACACAGCAGACAGTAAGGCAGACAGGGTCCTCGTCCTTCCGAAGCTCATGCACTAGAAACTACACCTGCTGCCAGGGAGCTGACTGGGACTCCTGGAGCCCCCTATGCATCAGGGTAGAATGAGCAGCCATCGTTCTACTGGCTGAGTGTTCAGAAGTAGGTCCCCAGACTTTCCTTCTCAGGCACCTCTGGGTGGACTTGAACCTCCACCCTCTTGCTTGTAGCCAAGGGTCTGAACCACCTGGACCACCCAGGGACTCCCCCTTAGCTGGGAAGGAAGATGGGACCCTGCACAGATAATCACCCCCAAGCAGGGATGGGCGTGAGGAGAGAGGAGTTCTACCCTGGGCAAAGGAGCTACAACTTGACTTTGAGCAAAATCACAGAGTAGGCAAGCAGCCAGGATAATTCCATAGCAAAAGGGGAATTCACTGGAAATTCACTTGGAGGTCAGGAGTGTGAGCTAATGTTCAGGAAGAGGTAGGTTTAGGATTAGGATTAGGGCTACGGGTCTGGCCAGCCCCTGCAATACAGCGATGATTGCCCTGAAGTGAGTCACAACCTTGTTTTTGGTTTCCCAGTATGTGTAAGAGCCATGTTCCCACTACAGAGTAGCCTACACAGCACACAGTGGCATGACAACCAAGCCCGACATGTTGTGAGAGTGACCGCATGAGACAGAAATGGCACCAACGGGCTTGCTGGATGCAGGGTTGCCACAAACAACAGCAATTAGTTGTTTTGTTTTTTAATATCAACCCCATATCTGTGAAACACAATAAAGTGAAGTGTCCCCCAAACAAGGGAGTGACACGGGTCAATTGCTGTCCAGCGTATGCCAGCCAGTGGCCACAGAGAGAGGCGTGGCAGCCTGCCCCGAGCCCTGCATCCTGTAAGATGCAGGAACGCGTGGGAATTCACGGAGCTGCTGCAGAGCCTGACGAATAAACAAGCGAAGGAGAAAAAAAGGGGAGAGGAGGTGACAAGTGGGTGTGGTTAGCTAGCGCAGCCTGGAGTCTGCCCAAAAGTCATGGTGACCTCCTTTGGGTCAGAGCAAGGGTGCTGCCCGGTTTGCACCCTCCCCTAGACCTGTGGCAGGGGGAGCTGTTGCGATCTGTAGGGTCTCATTGACTGATTTTAGGAAACAGATCATTAGGCCTTTCTTCCTCGTCCATGTGAGTCTGGAAGCTCTGCCCAAACCTGTTTCACAGCCCAGCAACATACAGGCCTCCACTAAGAGATAAACAGTGCCTATGCTCAGGAGGCATTAGCCGGGAATCCTGCCTGGG
>NW_022105641.1:2851-4321 GCF_000313985.2 Echinops telfairi
TTGCATTCCATAACACGGTCACAGGCCAAGAGCTGGCTCTCTTTCCACTCCCCTGAAAGATATGTCCCCTGTAGGCCTCTCCTTAGCCCAAGGTATTGCACTGGCCAAATCTGCTCCAAAAGACCTTCGTGAAAGGTTTCAGAACAAAGATGGTAGTCTGAGGAGGAGGAAAGAACGCCTGAACCAAGCCTGGTGGTTTTCAAGGACCCGATATGCATTCGAAGACAGAAGGAGAGTTGCGGACTTGAATGATGGTGCTAGCAAGGACAAAGGACCAGGTCCCAGACTGCCGGAAGAAGGACAGATAGAAGTTTCCTTAGAAACGAGGAGGAGGAGACTCTTGCTCAGGAACTGAAGTGATGGTATCAAGGGGGGCGGTCCCTGGAGAAAGACACTGTGCGCGGTACAGGAGAGAAAGAAGACCCTCAAGGAGATGGGTTGATACAGTGGCTGCAACCACCCAGGGACTCCTCGAAGTCGGGTCAGGAAGTCAGGAAACTGAGCAGATCATCGCGCCGGAAGTGATGGGGAGTTCTGGTCCAGGCAGCAGGCCAAGGGGCCATGGCTTACCTGTCAGCACAGCCACACCGATGCGAATAGCCAGACCACTTACAGAGCAGGGAGGAGCTCGCTGGCACTACAGGGGAACATTAGATGGTTGGGAATATTAGCCAGGCTGCACGGAGAGGTGGAGAGTTCGGGTTAGGGTTAGGGTTGAGGTTCGAGTTAGGACCGGAGTAAAAGCAGGGCTCAGAGAGAGATGCCGCAGTTCTGGGCCAGACCGCCTCTGCAAAGCGATCGTGGAAGTAAGATGAGTCACGCAAGTTTTCCCTTCTCAGTACATAACGAAGAAGTCTGAAATATGGTGAGAGGGACCAAAACGCGACCCGGAGACGTGAGGTGAGCACTTGCCATTAGCCGACAGGCTCTTTCTAGAGAGAGTGTTGTCGCCGCCATCCCTGAAAGGGGCCATCATGTTTGGCAAAGTGGATAAGCAGCAAAACACAGGAGCCCGGAGGGGAGATGGAGGGACACAGTGGCCCCACGCTGGACTTGAATGTAACAATCTCTGTGTGGACTGCATGGGACAGGGGGTGTTGGGTTCTGTGGAACAAGGGACGGCTCTGAGTCAGAACTGGCTCGATGGCCCCTGTTAACAGCAACAAAGGGACAAAGGTCTCAGCTGGGGAATGTAAAATCAGTATCAAAACCTAGACATTTGACTCCATTCTGGCCAACGAGACAAAAACTCACGTAAAGCAGAGTATTAGCTGTATATACATCACCCAGCACACAGCGCCTCCGAAAATGTCAGCCTCAAGCTCGGTGCTTGGGACCTGCTGGAAGAAAATGTGTCCATTCTCACATGCACAGTGTCAACGCCAGGGGAATCTGTCCTTTCTAGTTGCACACCTGGGGCCCCACCACCACCATGTGTGAGTGTGTGTGTGTGCACATGTGTGCTTGTGT
>NW_022105642.1:0-987 GCF_000313985.2 Echinops telfairi
TGTGTCATTGCTAAAGATGTTTTCCCATTCTGTGGTCCCTCTTATTACTCTCTTGGCGAAATATTTCTATGTACATAAGTGTTTTATTTTTAGTATGTCCCACTGGTCAATTTGTGCCTCCTCTGTGTTGGTGTCCTTCCCAATTTCTGATAGCCAATGTAATTAATCCCTGTGCCAAGGTTCGCAGGTTTGTCCTAATTCCCTCATTAATGGCCCTAAAAGTTTGGTGTTTTATATCAAGGTCTGTGATTCACCTTGAGTTTATTCTTGTGTATGGAGTGAGGTAAGGGTCTTGCTTCATTTTTCTGCAGCTACATATCCATTTTTTCCAGCACCATGAATTGAAGAGGGCATCCGCTTCCCATCTGATATTTTTGGAACCCTTATCAAAGATCAGTTGTCTGTATGCTGATGATTTTATTTCTGGGTTTTCAATCCTTTTCCATTGGTCTGAATATCTATCATTAGCAGAGGAGTTCTCTGCTAATTCTCGGTTTCTTCCCTCTCCATATGAAGTTGGTAATCTGTTTTTCCAACTCTTTGAAGAAAGATGCTGGAATTTGAATTGGGATAGCATCGAACTTATATAGTGCTTTGGGTAGAATTGACATCTTTACAATATTGAGTCTACTGATCCACGAGCGTGGGATGTCATTCCATTTATTAAGGTCACCCTTGGTTTCTTTTAATAGTGTTTTGTAGTTTTTCTCGTACAGATCTTTTGTATTGTTAGTCATGTATATCCCTAGATATTTCGATTTGTGTTTGGCTATTGTGAAAGGTACCCCCTTTTGGATCCCCTCTTCTGTGTCCTTGTCTGATGTGTATAGTAGTGCAATAGACTTCTGTTTGTTGATCTTGTAAGCTGCTACTCTTCCATACTCTTCTATTGCTTCCAGTACTCCTCTCGTGGAACTTTTAGGATTTTCCATATATAAAATCATATCATCTGCAAATAACGATAGTTTTACTTCTTCCTTCCCCAGA
>NW_022105642.1:2758-4219 GCF_000313985.2 Echinops telfairi
CAAAGGAACACAGAGCAGAGGAAAACCTTACAGTGGCCCGAGCTTAAACTATCATGCAACAAAATAGCTGGGATTATAAGCTATAGAGTAAAACATCAAGCTCATAGTTACCTGAACAAATAATTGAATAAATAAATAAAAGGGGGAGATGGAGTAGCTCTTCCCTATAGAAGAATCCCGATTCATAATGTAGACAGAATGAGGGAAGGAGAGAATCACCTTCAGGCAAGTACCACAGTAATCATTATTGCACAAAAGATCTACCACTGAAGGATAAAAGTGTGTGAAAGTTGGCGGAGCAGCATATTCTCAAAGTATCACTCCCAAGATACTTATCGATTTCAAAGGAAAAATGTTAGCTTTGGAGCTGCAGGACCTGGCAGGCACCATCTTAACTAAGTGACAAAGGTGGCTGTCACCAGGGAAACCTATTGGTACTCTGTACTCCTACTTTCCGATATCCTGCATCGGGGTGAGTACCACTTTTATGGTCCTCTTGCCGAAAATGCATAAGCACAATCTCATCATGAGAAAAGAGCAGACAAATTCAACCGAGAGACATTGTACAAAAACTTAGCAGTGCTCCTCCAAAATGTCAAAGCCATCAAAAACAAGGAAAGAACGAAGGAGCAGGACAGCACCATTCAGGAAACGCAGGCCACAAGACAATTGAATGCAAGGCAGGATTCTAGATTGAATTATGCAACAACATCAATGAAAAGGCATCAGGAGAACATGGATGATGCTTGCTATCATGTTAATTTTATGTCTTTGAAAATTGAACGATAGCTAATTGAGCTGTTAGCATTGGGGGAAGCTAGTTGGAGAATAGCCGTAAACATTCTGTACTATTTTTGCAGCTTGTCTTAAATCTGAACTCATTTTGAAATAAAAGAGAAAGAGACATTGACAGTCTGGTTGCTTCTTCCACAATACCTGATGTTCAATAGGTATTCAACATATGCTTGCAAAACTGTCTTAGTTTTGTTTTATTGATTAATCAATGTCCTCCATTCGACGTGCTGTTCTTTCATCCTCGCATTCCTGTGCCCTTCCAGCATCTGTGTCCATCGATGATTTACTCTGATGCACACTGCCGTCCAGGCTCATGCGAGTTACAGGAAAGGTATTACTGGGAAAGGCAAAGGTCACCGAACCATGTCAAAGGTCACCAGAACTGGTGCAAGGTTACAAATTATCTCAGACATTGGTTTTGCTCTTCACTCTCCAGGCAGGGGGCAGCAGACAACTTGTGATTTGGGCTCCAGGGACCTCTCCTTGGTACTAGGGCCTTTCCATGACCCAACTTTGGATTGTTTGGGGCAATTTTAGTCTCTGTTGTATGTTGACTGTAATGGGATATGACCCTTAGTGTACTAACCAGTGTGTGTGTGTGTGTGTGTGTGTGTGTGTGTGTGTGTGTGTGAGAGAGAGAGAGAGAGAGAGAGAGAGAGCTGAACT